>NC_090440.1:151547023-151868064 GCF_031143425.1 Pleurodeles waltl
GACTGAAGACTTGCTGCCCTCCGAGGAAGCACAGCTGGGCAAATGTTGCAGTTGCTGGAAGGAGTCGGAGAAACAATGTCGAAGTTGTTGCTGGAGCTGCAGATTGTAGTTTCCTGTGAAGTCCAGTTGCGGTTCCAGTGGCCAGAAGTCAAAGTAAACGTTGCAGAGGAGTCCTGCTGGAATCTTGCACGTTGAATCTGAGGACCCACCCAGGAGGGAAACCCTAAATAGCCCAGTAAGGGGGAATTGGTCACCTAGCAGCAGTGGCGTAGCGTGGGTTGTCAGCACCCGGGGCAAGGCAAGTAATTTGCGCCCCCTAACCCGTGGATTTTAGCACTCGCGAGTGCGAGCGTGCCCCCCCCCCCCCCCCAGATGTTGCGCCCGGTGCGGCCGACCCCCCTGCACCCCCCACGCTACGCCACTGCCTAGCAGAGTGACCACCTAGGAGGGGCCTGACACTTCACCTCCCTAACCTGGCCACTCGGATGCTCACAGAGGCCTCTGCCAACCTTGGATTCAAGATGGCAGAATCAAGTGCCCACCTGGAGGATCTCCGGGCACCACCCCCGGTGTGGGGATGGACAGGGGAGTGGTTACGCCCTTTCCATTGTCCAGTTTTGTGTCAGAGTAGGGGCTGAGGTCCCTGAACTGGTACAGACTGGTTTATGCAAGGAGGCCACCAATGTGCCCTTCAGAGCATACTAGAAGCTTGGCAAGGCTACCCCTCCCAAGCCATGTAACACCTATTTCCAAAGGGAGAGGGTGTTGCCTCCCTCTTCCAAATGAAATCCTTTGTTCTGCCTTCCTGGACATGAGCTGCTCAAGCAGCAGACGGAGGGCAGAAATCTGTCTGAGGGGTGGCAGCAACGTGGGCTGCCCAGAAAACCCCAGAAAGCTGGTAGGAGCAATGCTGGGGATCCTCTAAGGAGCCCCCAAAGTGCATGGAATCATACAATCAATACTGACAATAGTATTCGGGTATGATTCTGACATGTTTGTTACCAAACATGCCCAGGTTCGGAGTTACCATTATGTACATGGACAGAGGTAGTGACCTATGTCTAGTACAAGCGTAAAAGGGCGTCGCGCACACTCAAGAGGTCCAGGAAAATGGAGCTGGAGTTTGTGGGGGCACCTCTGCAGAGGTGCCCTCACACACAGACACTTGCACCCTGCCATCGGGGCTAGGAGGGCCTACCATAGGGGTGACTTACAGTGACCTGGTGCAGTGACCTGAAGTGAAAAGGTGCAAGCACCTTTTCACGCACGCAGGCTGCAATGGCAGGCCTGCAAACACAGCTTACATGGGCTCCTATAGGTGGCATAATACATAATAAATGCTGCAGCCCATGGGGAACCCCTGATCCCCCAATGCCCTGGGTATCTGGGTACCATATACGAGGGACTTATAAGGGGCACCAGTATGCCAAGTGTGGGGTGTGTGGTCCAAGCAACCACATTTAGTGGGAGAGAGCACTGGGGTACTGGTGAGCAGGATCCCAGTGAACACAGTCAAAACATACTGACAACAGGCAAAAAGTGGGGTAGCCATGCCAAAAAGAGGGTACTTTCCTGCCTCTGACAAAAGCAGTAACCCACTGACCTATTCACATTATATACACTCTGTGATCTGCATGTAGACATCCTTTGTAGCAGGCATAGTAACCCTGTACGTTATGATGAGTCAAAACTTCTACTAGACAAAACTTCAATCTCTCTCCAGAAAGACCATTAATCACCTGAATTAATTTGAAATTTGTATTGTTGCCTGAAAACTGTTGGTGGCAAGGAACATCCAGCAGGTGCATTTAAAGTCACAATATACTTGCAAACATAGCACCCCCATCCTAAGTCAGCACCAAGTGCAGCAGCAGCGGTTGCATCGCCCTAGGTGCCTTACCTAGCCCTGTCCATCTCTCTGGCCATCTGGTTCTTCCTGGGACCCATGCTTTGTGCTGGTCTCTCCGCTGTCTATCCAGCAGTGTCAGGCTCTGTTCAACCGCGGCCTGTGAAGTCCTTGTAAAGCCTGTGAGCTGCCACAGTGCTGGCTTTGCATCCACAGGCCATTGGCAGGAAATGATATTTACAGACGGCCCTTAGCCTTCAGAGCAGGCTTTCACAAATACCAGGAAGGCTGAGGGAGAGACAGGGGACCGAAATGTTGGGGGGGCAGGATGTCAACTTAGGGGACAATAATTAGCACTGGGACAGGCAGGCTGGAGAGAGAGGAGCGAAGAGTGAGAGAGAGGCGACAGAAAGGGGGGCCCTAACAAACATTGGCGCACAGGGTGCCACTAGTGCGCTAAAGCCTGCCCTGCTCATATCTCACAGTAACTCAACAACACTGTTTTTAGAAAGGGAGATACTCTGCAACACAGCACTGTATTTAAAAAGAAAGGGAGTTACTTAGAAATAGTTTATTTCATTACCCAAACCTCCTTATCTTCTTCAAATCTAAAAATAGTTTATTTCATTACCCAAACCTCCTTATCTTCTTCAAATCTTGCTGCTGTCTTCAGGGTTGGATCTTCAAGGGACACGAAGGGTTGGCTCAGGAGGGACAGGATGCAGACAGCAATCAACAAAGGGCCTCTCGTCTCCCTTTGTTCTCAGAAGTACAGACTGCAGGCAGCTGATGGCAAGGTGAGAAGGAATCCCTTGTGTGCTGCAGCACAACAAAAGGGAGGAGGGCGAGTGTCCTGGAGCCAGGTCACAGGTCAAGTGCAGGGCCAGTATAGGTAGCGCTTTCATGCGCTAATGGCCCTGCAAATTAAAGGAGAAGGGAAAATTCTTCTGTCCCCTCGTCCCCCCCACCCTTGTCCCCGTGTCCCCCCCACTCCAAAATCTGGGGGGGACATATCCCCCGCGTCCCCCACACTTCCTACGCCCATGCAAATACTCATAAAATAGACCAGCTGATATAAATACAATAGTTCTTAGACACGCCATTAAAGAACGGGCTTTTACAATTAGTCGGACCAGAGAGGGCACCTTTAACTCAAGACGCTACGTATAGGACGCTTATCTAGCGTCTTACGTAAACAAGGTAACAGTTCCGCCGGGCGGAGCAGAAGGGCACTGCTCAATGTATTTTGTTACGCACGAGCACTTTCTATTTAAATGGCCGGTGAGGCCGCACACAGAAGGTTGAAGTCTGGCATCTTCCTGTGCAGCCGTAGAGAAGTTATGAAGTAAGTTTAGACTAAGCTGCCACGATTCGTTGACTATGTACATTTTAGGAATAGATTTTACGATCCTTACCCTGTGTGTTCTTTCAGGGTCTGTCACTACTGTTGCTACACATTTAAAAAGACAGAGTGCTGAGATGACGGGACTCTGTAACACCTGGTGGAGACTCTAAAGATATGGCGTTCCTTCTTTAACAAGATTGCACTTGTAAGGCATTGTGATTGATGTCACTGACCGCTGTAAGTAACTTTAAACACAGAATAATCTTCAACAATATTATTTATTCCTTTTACTATTATTGCTGATGATTATTGCAGCATAGTGAGTTTTACAAAACTAAGGAATAAAATATTCTCAAAACCTATTTATTTTCTTATTAGGAAGACGATCAATAATTTTGGAAATCATTACCAAGAAATAAATGTAAGAAATAAATTAGACAAATCGGAATTGATAGTTGAGTGAAATTCTATCTTATACAAATATATAAGAAAAAGTTTCTTAAAAATAAAGTTTTTCTAGAGATAAACTTCTTAAACAATTATAACAGAAATATTATTTGTTTCTAGGTGCTACCAAAATAGAGAGATTTCCAGTCCTGATGATGACCCGCTGCTGATTTATATCTGTATAAAGGGTCGAAACGTCAACAAAAAAATTATTTTGGATTGATGTTAAATAACTCGGTGACTTCAGGACTCCTGGATTGAAAGAGCCTTTTGGAAGCTCACGTTCTATTTTTAACCACATTTTTTGTATATATTGTATATAACACTGGCACTTTTATGCATCACAGTATTCACCTTCACTGTGTTTTTATTTTTAGGAGCACCTAGTACTTATCAAAAACCATAAGAAATTTGTGATCAAACCAACAGATTATAGTAGAGAAATAAAATATGAATTAATTTAAGGATACCGGATTGAATACATGTGGTTCCTTTGTTTGAGAAATTAATTTTGCTGTGAGAGTCAAGGCATACACTTCCACCTTTTTTTGACCAGATATTTGTTCTTAATAACTACAATTGCATGACTGAATTTGTGCACTCACAATAACCATTCAACAACTAGGAGACCTTATCACTTACACATATTTGCCCCATGGAGCAGACCTCAGTCGCCAAAATCAATTTCCACAGATCCCACACAAGGTCATGCACACATCTATTTGTCACATACATAATGACCGACCAATTAGAAATTAGGCTCCAAAACTCAGCCATGTTGATGAGAAAAGTTCAACAGCCTGGAGAAGGTGACATGGAAATGCCCATATCCCACTGGAAACATATCAACAATGTACACTTCACCAAGTAATATTTATTCCAATAGAATCAAGACGGTAGTATCAATGTTACTCAGGTAGGCCATACATGTGGCATGGAAATGCACACTGTAGACATAATGTCCAATATGTCAGGGAGATATGTCCCCAAAGTACACAAAACAATGAATCGGAAAGCCCCAGGGCAATCACCACTAATGTTTCGTACCCCTCACAATTACATTTTCTGAGTGCTTCAGTAGAAGCCATTAGTCCTTTGCATGTTGGGGAGACAAAGAAGTTGCAAGGGCTTGTAGAATGCCCTCAACCTGTTGCCCAGTGGGAAGCTACAGCACTGTCCCCATATTGGTCATGCAAACCCAGATGTCTGTCTGTGGATGAATGCCTGAATCCAAACAAATGTGCCCAAACCATAACCGGAAGTCACTCCATGATGCATGCCAACAGTCAGGGCACTTATCTTAACCATTCCACATGTGCAGTATATTTTTCCACCTAATGCCACATCAAGGTCCTAGCTATTCACATTGTGGCTCTAAACTCTAGCCCTACCTGTCATGCCCCTCATTGCTCATGCAGTTGTACATGCCAAATGACAAACTATGACGCATGATGGAATGTGTCAGACAATACACAATGGTGACACACTCCTGTATGTGGCACAACCTGAAATATAGCCCCATTGAAAATTAACTATTACCCAAACAGTTTGCCATGCACATATATGTGAGGGAATACAGACAGCATCCCATCTACAGAGGTAGACCATGCATGAAACTGCAGCTTACAGATGTTTCCTAAAAAGAAAGAGACACATGCTGACATGTAGGCACAAGGAATGTTTGCAACAGTGATGGCACATAATTCATGTTAATGGACATTCTCCACTTACCAAGGTAAAGTAGAGATCTATAGCTGCATCCAACGAACAATGTAAGCCCTGTCACATGTATGTTGGACAACTTCACATTACAGACTGCAGTGAGGCACCAGCACACATCATACACTGAAGAAAACAAGCTTCTGGGCGGCAGATGCCAACATACACATATATACAGACACATGGCTAAGGACAGTAATCCATTACGTACTTATCTTTGGCCTGGAACACTAAGGAGTCGTGGTCTGTTGCATAGGAAATACACACATTACAACAAGCAGTAGATGATTGATAACTGTACACAGACATATGTGGTCCTTTCAGAGCAAGTGGTTTGAGGATTCCATCTAGTTTTGTCCCAGGTCCCTGGTGCAATAAGCAAGGCTCATCAGTATAAAGCACTTGATATGTTAACACAAATTATCTCACATCTACTGTGTGACATTGTCAGGAGTGGTGGGGGGCAGTCAGAACCTCACTCAATCACTTGACAATGTGACAGGCAGGAATATGCCTTGTACTCACCACCTTGTGGCTGCTGTGCTGCCCTGAAACGCCCATCAAGCTCTGAATATGCCCTCGCCAGAATGCGGGCCACTAGGGGGTTCATGTTTCGACGGGCATCCCACCCACGCTGGGGAGACAGACCCAGCTGGGCCTCCACAATCTGGGCCCAGCGTCTCGGGTCCTGTCATCGTTTTCTGCAGTGGGCGCTCCACTGGCTGTGGACCCCCAGGGTCCGCACCTTCTTGGTCATGGCTTTCCATATCCCTTTCTTTTGATGGGTGTTGATCTGCATGGATGCAAAAGACAAATCAAGAGATCATGATCACATGTTTTATCACAAATGGTTGAGTCACATACAGTTACACCAAGCTTGAACTTTCCCATTTTGTCAATACTCCCCAAATGTGACACATAAAAGGCAATAAGTACAGGGCCATGACGACAAACATGCATTTCTCAATCTGCAGACCACACTGCTCAGGCTATAAAATGACGAGGCAGGCTTACAGACATCTTGTGGGATATTCTCTAGCAACCAGAATAAGGTGTGAGCCACTATGAGACAAATCACACCTCTGTGGCTTCTGAAAGGTAGACTCCTTAGGCATGTATGGACCAGCACATTCACACTCTGGTGGTCATTACAACCCTGGCGGTCGGTGTTAAAGCGGCGGCAAGACCGCCAACAGGCCGGCGGTAAACATTTTTGAATCACGACCATGGCGGAAACCGCCAACAAAGAGCCACTTTAACACTCCGACCGCCACGGCGGTACAAACAAACAGCGCAGCGGTCACCGCCAACAGACAGGCTGGAGACAATGTACCGCCCACACTATTATGACAGGCCAATCCGCCACCTTTTCCGGGGCGGATTCACTGCAGATAAAAACACGGCGGAAACAGGAATTCCGAAGGAAAAACGCTCACCTCTACACACTCCACGAGGACGCCATGGAAGCAGAGCTTTACATTTTCCCAGCCTTCATCTTCTTGCTCCTCTACCAGGAGCACGAACGCCGGCAGCGAAGACCACGGTGAGTACTGCACCTACGACACAGGGGAGGGCGGAGGGAAAAAACAGGGACACACACACGCAACACCCCCACCCACACCCTCACTCACTACAACACACACACTAATGCGTATCAATACATCACAGTTACACCCCCCCCAAACCCCCCAGAAGAATGCAAAGACGATAGAAAATTAGTGTAACCATTGTAATATATTAAAAGCAAGTAGGCAGAAATAGGTATATGCACCATGTACATAATATATACCAAGCATAGTAGTCCAGGTAGTGTTCTAAGAAAGTCCGTGGAACACCGGGACCACGCGGTATGGGCAAGGCCCACACAAGATCCCCGACCATGACGGAGAGAACACTGCAGGGGCATCAGACAGCAACTAAACAGGCACCTCAGGGGGAGGGAAAGGGGGGCACCTCAGCCACTTGAGTGCACGACGACAAATCCACGAGGGGGCCACATGCCCACTGTTCAATTCTGGAGCGTGCAAAGCCACAGTCTCTCAAGTCTCTACAGTGGGTGGGCTGTCCACTGTTCAATCCTGGGGAGTGCAAAGCCACAGTCTCTCAAGTCTCTACAGTGGGTGGGCTGCCCACTGTTCAATCCTGGGGAGTGCAAAGCCACAGTCTCTCAAGTCTCTACAGTGGGTGGTTTGCCCACTGTTCAATTCTGGGGAGTGCAAAGCCACAGTCTCTCAAGCCTCTACAGTGGGTGGGCTGCCCACTGTTCAATCCTGGGGAGGGCAAAGCCACAGTCTCTCAAGTGGATGCCTTCTTCACTGGTTCTGGAGGGGGCATGGTGCCCAGAGTGCTTCATCCTGCTAAGGACAGAGGGAGTGGATGTATCTCTCCACTGGTTCTGGAGGGGGCATGGTGCCCAGAATGCATCATTCACCCCGTGACGGACTCAGTTGCGTCAGTGCCCTTGCCACTCATGCGCCAGCGGTGCTTGAGACGGCGGTGCCCTGTTCAGCGGTGCTTGAGATGGCGGTGCCCTATGCAGCGGTGCTTGAGATGGCGGTGCCCTGTTCAGCGGTGCTTGAGATGGCGGTCTCCATTGCAGGGTCTCAGCTGCTGGCGGTCCTTCATGGCCCAACGGGGCTTTTGCTTGTGGTCCTTCATGGCCCAACGGGGCTTTTGCTGGTGGTTCTTCATGGCCCAACGGGGCTTTTGCTTGTGGTCCTTCATGGCCCAACGGGGCTTTTGCTGGTGGTTCTTCATGGCCCAACAGGGCTTTTGCTGGCGGTCCTTCATGGCCCAACGGGGCTTTTGCTGGCGGTCCTTCATGGCCCAACGGGGCTTTTGCTTGTGGTCCTTCTTGGCCCAACGGGGCTTTTGCTGGCGGTCCTTCATGGCCCAACGGGGCTTTTGCTGGCGGTCCTTCATGGCCCAACAGGGCTTTTGCTGGCAGTGGCCTCCTGGGCAGCTCGGCTGGTGCTGGCGGTGGCCTCCTGGGCAGCAGGGCTGGTGCTGGCCTCCTGGGTAACAGGGCTGGTGCTGGCGGTGGCCTCCTGGGCAGCAGGGCTGGTGCTGGCAGTGGCCTCCTGGGCAGCAGGGCTGGTGCTGGCGGTGGCCTCCTGGGCAGCAGGGCTGGTGCTGGCGGTCCTGTCCTGGGCAGCTGGGCTGGTGCTGGCGGTCCTGTCCTGGGCAGCTGGGCTTGTGCTGGCGGTGGCCTCCTGGGCAGCAGGGCTGGTGCTGCCGGTGGCCTCCTGGGCAGCTGGGCTGGTGCTGGCGGTGGCCTCCTGGGCAGCAGGGCTGGTGCTGGCGGTGGCCTCCTGGGCAGCTGGGATGATGGCGATCTTCTCCGCCGTGCTGCTCTTCCCAGACTTGCCAGGTTTCTTGTGGCCCTTCCCCACATTGGAAGGTGTCACAGCTGACTCCACACTCCCACCGGGACCCCTGGGAGCGGCTTTGGTGGCTGGAGTCTTCCCCCTCTCCCGCTGGGCACTGGCCAACTTCTGATGCTTCATAGGTGGGGGACTGTCTGTGCTGTGGCTCCGTGCCACACTGTCTGCCCTGGCCGGTGCATTCTAGATTCCGGTGACTACAGGCTCCACTGGTCCCGGAGATGTTGTGGCTGAGGTGCTAGTTCTGGACCTATGAGATGGACGGAGTGGGGGAGGTGTGGGAAAGAGGTCAAGGGTGGATAGGAAAAGTTTTTTGGACACAATGGGACGGGTAGCTGGAGGGGGTTTGGGAGTGGAGGAAGAGGTGGTGGTTGTAGGAGGTGTACATTTGGTGACTTTGAGTGAAGGTGCAGGCGCTGGAGGCTGTCGTGAGGTGGATGGCTGTTGGGTGGGTGTGTGCCTGCGTTTGTGTATCTTGGGAGGGGGCATCACAGACACACTGGGAGAGGACACAAGGGACGTGTGAATGGTAGTGGGGGTGGTGACTGCACGTGAGCGGGGTGTAGTGGTGGGTGTGCTGGAGAGGGACGTAGTGGCTGTAGAGGTAGTGCATGCAGGTGTAAGTGTAGACGTCACTGGGAGGGAGGAGGGAGACGAGCAGGAGGGGCACACAGTGGAGGCAGTGGATGTTGGTGTGTCTGCATGTGTGTGATGCTTGCATGAATGCCTGTGGGATGTGTGGTGCTTATGTTTGCCTGAACTACCCTTGGGTGTTGACGTGTGTGCATGTTGGTCTGTAGGTGTGCTTGGGATGAGCTGAGGTAGAGGGGATTGGGTCTGGGTGGAGGAAGTTGGAGGGGGAGGCTAGAGACGGGGACAATGGCTGCCATCAGTGCTGAGGCCAGAGTTTGAAAAGCTCGGTGAAGGGCCGCCTGACCAGAATGAATGCCCTCCAGGAATGCATTAGTTTGTTGCAACTGCCTCTCTACACCCTGGATGGCATTCAAAATGGTAGACTCCCCAACAGTGAGGGACCTGAGGAGGTCAATGGCCTCCTCACTGAGGGCAGCAGGGGTGACTGGGGCAGGGCCTGAGGTGCTTGGGGCGAAGGTGATGCCCACCCTCCTGGGTGAGCGGGCATGGGGCAAAGCCTGAGGGGCTGCTGGGAGGGCGGTGCTGGTAGGTGGGGTGGCGGCTGTACCTGCAGATGCGGGGGGCACAAATGTTGCCGCCACCACAAGGGAGCTCCCATCAGAGGACGAGTCTGTATCGCTGGTCTCAGCTCCTGTCCCCGCCATGGAGCTCCCCTCGCCCTCCGTCCCACTGGTGAATTCAGACTCCGTAGTGTCGCCCTCCAGGGCCATGTGGGATGCAGCTGCCTCCTGCTCCGGTGCCACTGCTCCTCCGCCTGATGATGCTAATGCACACAAGAACAGGGAGACCACAAAAAGGGGGGGAAGACAGAAGAGAGACATGTTGAGTGCATGCATTACCGCGACCGTTGGCGGACACGACAGACACAGATGCCCCCTGCACTACGCCGCGCTCTTGGGCTCCACTGTTCAATTCCTGGGAAATGGCCTACAAGGCTATGGACGACATCTGCACACACAGATGACACAGGGGCATTACTAGGTGTACTTGGCACTCTACAGAGGTGGGCTGGGGTGCCACATGGCCTGCCTTATGGAGGGGCCTTGCCTACGGAACTCGCCCTGGCCTAGGGAAACCCACAGCCCACCTCCCCCACCCAGACAACTCCACTGCGCGCAAAGACAGCAGAATGAGAGTGTACTCACCCACTTGTGTCTGCTGTGATGCCCTCAAGCACCCATCCAACTCCGGGTACGCCACTGCCAGGATCCGGAACATCAGGGGGGTCATGGTGCGATGGGCACCCCTCCCACGTTGGGAGGCCATCCCCAGCTGAGCCTCCGCCGTCTTCTTGCTCCAGCGGCGAATGTCCTCCCATCTTTTACAGCAGTGGGTGCTCCGTCTGTGGTAGACCCCAGGGTCCGTACGTCCTTGGCGATGGCACACCAAATATCTTTTTTCTGGTGGGCGCTGACCTACATGAAATGTACAGGGGAAAAAGAGTAGTTATTACCAACTGCACCGTCAAAGGATTGGCCCCCATCCCTACCCTTGCCATGATGCACATGCACTCACCGTCGTTTCATGCACGCCTCAATCCCCCCCCCATCTTTCATCCACCGCACTCCACACAGTCATAGCCATACAGCATGCTCACAGTGTATTTACCTGTTTGTCTGGAGGACCGTAGAGTAGCGTGTACTGGGGGAGGACCCCATCCACAAGCTTCTCCAACTCCTCCGATGTGATGGCAGGGGCCCTTTCCCCAGACACTCGAGCCATTGTCTCTTCCAGACCGAGGTCACAGCAGCACTTGCAGTGTAGGTCCTCTCCTGTCGAAGATCAGGTATCGAGTGATTGAACAGATAGAAAATGGCGGTCACGTCCGCGGCAGTGCGCACCGTCACCGCCGGCGCACATCTTCATTGGCTCCTGGGACCCATAGGGTCCAATGTTAACCAATGCAGCATTGCGCCGCGGTCTTCGACCGCCTACCGCGACGGTGTACAACGCCAGCGCAGTTACCTCACATCCCATTGTCCCACTTTAGAGGTCAGGCAGCCGCCATTTCAGGGGCCCACATGGCTTCATTTCCAACTGCGTCACACATACCTAGGCCTAGACTCAACACACATACAGGCCACCTTTTGTGTATGATTGGTGTTCTATGTAAACTGTGGGTACGTATCTCTGAGTTGTTTGACTCTGTGCTCGCTGTTGTCCTTCATAGGCACCGTCCGCTGGGACATGTGAGGAGATGGCGGCATCCTCCGGTGTACCGAACGTTGGTGGACCTGTCGACAATGGAGGAGCGACATGTCATAATCACATGCAGTCTTGACCGTGCCACAATCCAGGAACTGTGTACCCAGTTGGAGCCAGACCTGATGTCCTCAATCCACCATCCCACAGGAATCCCCCTTCAAGTGCAGGTGCTGTCAGTGCTCCATTTCCTAGCAAGTGGGTCATTTCAAACAACAGTGGCCATAGCATCAGGGATGTCCCAGTCTATGTTTTCCAACGTATTGTCCAGAGTGTTGTCTGCCCTTCTGAAACACATGCGGAGCTACATCGTGTTCCCTCAGGTGGAGGATTTGCCTACAGTAAAAGGTGATTTCTATGCCCTAGGACATATCCCCAACATTATAGGTGCCATTGATGGGACCTATGGGGCTTTGGTTTCTCCTTCCTCCCCCACAGGAGTGAACAGGTGTACAGAAACCGGAAGAGTTATCATTCTATGAATGTACAGATGGTATGTTTGGCAGACCAGGACATCTCCCATGTGAATGCCATGTTCCCTGGCTCAGTGCACGACGCCTACATCCTGCGGAATAGCAGCATCCCTTATGTGATGGGTCAACTACAGAGGCACTGTGTGTGGCTATTAGGTGAGCACCTGGAAGCAAGACAGTGGGAATGGTTGTCTGGGTCTGGGGTTCCCATTAGTGTGTGTCTAATACTTGTCCCTCGCCATTTGCAGGAGACTCTGGTTACCCCAACCTGTCATGGCTACTGACCCCAGCGAGGAATCCCAGGACAAGGGCAGAGGAACGCTACAATGAGGCCCATGGGCGAACTAGGAGGGTGATCGAGTGGACCTTCGGCCTCCTGAAGGCCAGGTTCCGGTGCCTCCATATGACAGGTGGATCCCTATTCTACTCACTAAAGAAGGTGTGCCAGATCATGGTGGCCTGCTGTATGCTTCATAACTTGGCATTGCGACGACAGGTGCCTTTTCTGCAGGAGGATGGTCCAGGTGGCGGTGTTGTTGCAGTTGTGGAGCCTGTGGATAGTGAAGACGAGGAAGCAGAGGAAGAAGACATGAACAACAGGGACTCAGTGATCCAGCAATATTTCCAGTGAGACACAGGTAAGAGTACAGACCTGCCTACTACATGTACTTAAACACTACTGCCTCTCTACTGTCTGTCGTTTTAACCCAGTGTATGGTCACTGAGTTGTCACTTTCCCTTACGATTTCACAGATGTGGGTCCCACTGTGTGACATCTGCTTTGATTCCTCATGGACTTGAGCTGTGTGACATAGGTATGTTGACATTACAATTGAAAGAGCATTTTGTCACTGTAATTGCTAATACACTATTTCGAAATAACAGACAGACTGCAGATTGTTTTGTGTTTTAAGTGTATTTATTTAAGTGCTCAATATTGGAGGGGGTAGTGAAATGGTGAGGGGTGATGGCGGAGGAATGTCCATGGCAGAGTCCAGTCTATTAGTCTCACAGGTGCATTGCCCAAATGGGCATAGGAAGTGGAGGTTGGGCAGTTTAAGTATGGGCAGGGTGACAAAGTGGGATAGTAGGATGACAATCAGGGTGGTCTCATTTCTTGGCGGGGGTCTTGGCATCGTGCTCTGTCTTTGTCCTGGATCTCATGGACCGTTTGCGGGGTGGTTCTCCCTCTGCAGGGGGTGGGGTGCTGGTGTGGTGGTCCTGTGGCGGGGCGTCCTGTCCACTGGCGCCGGCGGAGGTGGTGGGCAGTTCATCGTCCATGCTAGTGTCAGGGGCCCCTTGTAGTGCCACAGTGTCCCTCCTTGTGTTCACGAGTTCCTTCAGCACCCCTACGATGGTGCCCAGGGTGGAGCTGATGGTTCTGAGTTCCTCCCTGAAGCCCATATACTGTTTCTCCTGCAGGCGCTGGATCTCCTGAAACTTGGCCAGTACCGTTGCCATTGTCTCCTGGGAGTGGTGGTAGGCTCCCATGATGGAGGAGAGGGCCTCGTGGAGAGTGGGTTCCCTTGGCCTGTCCGCCCCCTGTCGCACAGCAGCCCTCCCAGTTCCCCTGTGTTTCTGGGCCTCCGTCCCCTGGTCCGTGTGCCCACTACCACTGCCCCCAGGTCCCTGTTGTTGTTGGGGTGGTGGGTTAGCCTGGGTTCCCTGTAGTGGTGGACACACAGCTGATTGACGTGCCCTGGGGACGGAGGTATGGGCCCGCAGGGTGGGTGCTGTGCTGGTGTTTCCAGAGGGGGGAAGGTCTGTGATGGCCTGTGCCAGTGTGAGGGGAACCAACAGTCCAGAGGTCCCCGACGGGTCGGGATGGTCATCTAGATCCAGTTGGACAGAGGTGCTGTCATCACTGTGGGCCTCTTCTGTTGGTGGTGTGGACATGTGTGGACCCTCCTGTCCGGTGACGTTGGGTAGGGGCCCTGCAGGGGTATAAAAGGATGGTTATTACATATGTATGTGTCATGGTGTGCAATGGGTGGGTGAGCGTGTACCCCAGTGCTTGCATTCCTGTGTGGGAGCTTGTGTGATGGTGGTTTAGGGGGTTGTATGGGTATGTGCAGTGTGCATGCTTTAGTGATGGGTGTCCATGTTCTGTTGTTGCATGCAGGGCTTGGTGCTGGGATGGGTGGTTTGTGATGTTGGGACATATATGAGGAGTTGGGGTGCTGGGGGTGAGGAGGGGGTATGTGATAGCATGCAGGTAGGGTGGGGGATGTAATAGTTAAGATTTGACTTACCAGAGTCCATTCCTCCGCCTACTCCTGCGAGGCCCTCAGGATGCAGAATCGCCAAGACCTGCTAGTTGTGGGTGAGGAGGTGGGGGTCCGCCGCCAGTCCGCTGAACCGCCTGGTGGTGTCTTGAGACCACGGAACGCACCTTCCCCCGTAGGTCGTTCCACCTCTTCCTGATGTCCTCCCGATTTCTTGGGTGCTCTCCCACTGCGTTGACCCTGTCCACTATTCTGCGCCATAGCTCCATCTTCCTTGCAATGGAGGTGTGCTGCACCTGTGATCCGAATAACTGTGGCTCTACCCGGACGATTTCCTCCACCATGACCCTGAGCTCCTCCTCCGAGAACCTGGGGTGTCTTTGCCGTGCCATGGGGTGGTGTAGGTGATGTGTGGGGTGGATTGTGTGGTGATAAGTGTGCTGATATGTAGTGGTGTGTTGTGTGAGGTGCGTCGAAGTTCTGTGGGTGTTGGTATTGTGTGCCTGTGGATGCTGTTGTCCTTGCTGGTGGTGTCTCTCTCTGGCCTTTTTTCAAGATATTTTGTCGTAGGGGTTTGTGGGTGATGTGGGTGTGTGTTTTATATTGTAATGGGTGTGTGGGAGTGGTGTGTGTATGTGTATTTGTAATTGTCCAATGTGGTTGTGTTTTGTAAAGGTGTGTGTATTTTGAGCGCGGCGGTGTGTACCGCCAATGGAATACCGCGGTTGAAAGACCGCCGCGTGGATTCGTGTGTCGTGATACTGTGGGCGTATTTCTGTTGGCGTGACAGTGGAGGTTTTGTTTTCGCCAGTTACCACTGACCTTTGGTGTGGCGGACTTGTGTGGGTGTCTAAACTTTGACGGATTCCGAAATTTGGGTCATAATAGCTGTGGCGGTTTTCCGCGGCGGTGTGTTGGCGGTCTTCTGCACGGCAGTAAGCAGCTTTTACCGCCAATGTTGTAATGAGAGCCTCTGTGACAATTACTCTCTCCATACAGTCCCCACAGGCTAGTGTCAAAGTATGAACTCAAACATCACACACGGGTAACAATGAAGGGACTAGTATGGTGGGCACAGAAAGTATCTAGCCTGTCTATGTGTGGACATTTGCAATAAAAAATGCAGACTCGCTGCTCCAGTGGGTAGGGTTCCTGTGTTCTGTATCTGTACCACAGAACATGCTTTTGGACATATGTGTCCAGCCTACAGAGATGGCATCCAACAAACAAAGGCATGCTTTGTCCCGTTGCTGCTATGTGACCAAACTACTGAGTCACCTATCATGGTCTTCCAGGAATCAACACACTGTCTGCATTGTGGAAATGTCAGTTATGCAATGAGCTTGCACAGGACGAATATGACCTGTACGAAGGTGACAAAAGGGCCTGTCAGGAGTCAGAGGCACACATCGACAATGATGCTAAGTGCACATCTGTCACAGATTTGTAACCCGACCCTCTACCCATTCCCAATCTGATCAAAGGAATGAGGTATTCTGAGCAGCATATTACAACAGAGCTTCATATTGGCCACATGACAGGATCTGCAGGGGTCCTGGGAGTGGGCACACTGCCACAGCTGCATAGCCACAGTGACTCCCCCCTGTAGGAAGCTGGCCTGGTGTGTGGTGGGTGCCTAAGGTACTTACACCTTATACCAGGTATCCCCTATTAGTGTAGTGTAGGCAGTGTCTAAAAGCCAGGCTCTCTAGAGGTAGCTGTGGATGAGCAGCCATGACTTACCTAGGAGACATGCAAAGCTCATGCAATACCACTGTAGTCACACAGCACTCACACACATGAAAGAAAACACTCAGGGGCATATTTATACTCCATTTGCGCCAAATTTGTTTCCTTTTTTTCTACGCAAATTCGGCGCAAAACTAACTCCATATTTATATTTTGATGTTAGACATGTCTAACGTCAAAATATTGGAGTTTGCGCCATTTTTTAGGTGAGTAAACCTATCTTGAGTCAATGAGATGCAAGGTAGGCGTTCCCATCTAAAAAATGGTACTGACCCCATAGCCCCATATTTATCCCTGTGCTAAAATGACACACGGTTGGGAGGAGGGGCTAAATAATGATGCAAAGCTTGCTTTAGGGGACCTGTGGACCCATTTCCATGGTTAAACATTGCAGCTAGGTGACCACATATCAGGAGGGGGCTCTGATGCCACCTGCCTGACCTGGCCACTCAGATGCTCCCATAGGTCCCTGCCAACCTTGGATTCAAGATGGCAGAACCCAGGGACCCTCTGATGGAGCTCTGGGCACCACCCTTGGGGTGATGATGGACAGAGGAGTGGTCACTCCCCTTTCAATTGTCCAGTTTCGCGCCAGAGCAGGGACTGGAGGTCCCTGATCCAGTGTAGACTGGTTTATGCATGGAGGGCACCAAATTTGCCCTTTGAAGCATACCAGTGGCTTTGGGAGGCTACCCCTCCCAAGCAATGTAACACCTATTTCCTAAGGGAGAGGGTGTTACGCCCCTCTTCCAAAGGAAATCCTTTATTCTGCATTCCTGGGCTTGAGCTGTTCAAGCAGCAGGAGGGCAGAAACCTGTCTGAGTGGTGGCAGCAGCTTGGGCTGCCTGGAATACCCTGGAAGAATGGTAGGAGCAATGCTGGGGGTCCTCTAAAGAGCCCCCAGAGTGCATGGAATCATACTTGCAATACTGGCAACAGTAGTGGGGTATGATTCCCACATGTTTGATACCAAGCATGCCTAGGTTCAGAGTTACTTATATGAAGCTGGACATAGGTAGTGACCTATGTCAAGTACACGCATAAAATGGCATCCCGGCTATCACAAGTCCATGAAAATGGCACTGGAGTTTGTGGATACACCTCTGCTAGTGCAGGGGTGCTCTCACACACAGGTACTTGCACCCTGCCCTGTGGGCTAGGAGGGCCTGCCAAAGGCGTGAATTACAGTGACCTTGTGCAGTGACCTGTAGTTAAAAAGGGTGCATGCACCCTTTCACTCAGGCTGCAATGGCAGGCCTGCGGAACACTTTGCATGGGCTCCCTATGGGTAGCATAATACATGCTGCAGCCCATGGGGATCCCCTGGCACCCCAATGCCCTGGGTACCTGTGCACCATATACTAGGGACTTACATGGGGGCACCAGTATGCCAAATGTGGGGTGAAATGGTACACGTTACCAAGTTAGTAGGGAGAGAGCATAATCGCTGGGGTCCTGGTTAGCAGGATCCCAGTGAACACAGTCAAACACACTGACAGCAGGCAGAAAGTGGGGATAACCATGCCAAGAAAGAGGGTACTTTCCTACACCCCACAGCCTAGACTAGGATCCATATTGGAAGATACATGTGACAGGCCCTGGTATCTGCAGGCTGAGCAGACATAACCTACATGACACCACATTCTCATCACGTCCATGCATTACAATACATCATGTAGCCAAGAACAAATTGGCATGAGTTGTGTGTGCCAATCTGAAGGGCCGAGAGAGTGATGACATTCCTTACAAACATCAGTCTAGCAAGGGCAAATGTGTGAAGAAATCTCTTTGGCAACATACACATAGCTCACATTACTCACAACTGACACCTACAACATGCATACTCAGCTCCAGCTGTCATGTACATACATGTTGTCTCACATATACAATATTCATGATGAAAGAGATGTCACTGGATGACTGTAATGCCATCTCACCAAGGTCTGTGCATCCAACACAAGGTGGATCAAGGAACACAAAACACCACACACCACAATGTGAATGAATTCAACACTTACCTGCTCCTCTGGTGCACCACAGAGCTGTTCATAAAGGGGTAGGACCAGTAACCAGCCTCTCCAACTCCTCTGTTGAGAAGGCAGGGGCACTATTACCTCCTGGGCGTGGCATGATTGCTCCCAGAGGCAATACACAGCAGCTCGGTAGTGGAGGTGTTGCTGGCAGCAGTGTCAGGTGTCAAGTGAGGGATTTTGCAGAATATGGTGGCCACGTCTGCCACATTTGTGGTCGTCACCACTGGCGGACACATCCATTGGCCAGCAACCGCCACGATTGCTGTCGGCAGTCGCGGGCAGTTCCTAAAGTCCAGTGGAGTACATCAGGCAGTCGCCATTTTAGAGGCCTCAAATGCGCGATTGGGTTTAGAAAACTGCATCACACCTCAGAAAATGTTGTTTTGAGCACAAAAACCTGCTTTTCTTGTCTTGTCATGTTGTCACCATTGTATTATGTTGCAGGGCACAGGTGGCAATTTACAGTGGGGCACAGTCCACCCCGTCAAAGGACACTTTTGTGCTCGGGACATCCAGTTACATCCGAGTGGCATTTGTGATGCACAATTTTGATTTGGGTCCAGATACATGATGTGTACTGTTTGCCATGTCCATCCCTTCTAAATTGTCCTGTCACATGTTATACTTGGCATGCATCATGTATGTTGCTGTAGACACAGTAACTAATGTCAGTACTCATTCCTTGTCATATACAGGTACCCAGGGAGAGGGAGGATGCGACAACCACCTGTCTACCGTCCACTACCAGACCTCTAGACCATGAAGAAAGACACATTATCCTCCTTTATCATCTGAATCGGCAAACATGTTGTCAGTTGGAGCCAGATCTGATGCCAGCTATTAGTTATCCAATCTGCATACCACCCATTGTACAAGTCACGTCAGTGTTGCAATTCCTAGCCACAGGACCCTTCCAACATACAGTGGCCCAAACTGGTGGTATGTCCCAACCTATGTTCAGTATGGTTTTGAAGGATGTCCTCTCAGCATAGTCGAAGCACAATGACAGCTATATCTAGTTTCTCTGACGTGAGAATTTAGCCCATGTGAAGTCTAACTTTTAGGGATTTGCGTGCATCCTACATTTGGTGGTGGCTATTTTATGGCACACAGGTTGGCTTGGTCCCACTGCATGCCAATGAACAAATATACCACAACAGAAAGAACTTCCATTCTATCAACTTCCAAGTTGTATTTTTGACTGACCTATACATTTCACAGGTCTGTGCCCGTTATCCGGGTTCAGTCCATGATGCCTTCAATATGTGGAGCAGCACTATACCCCAGCTGATGTCACAACTCTACCCACAGAAGGCCTGGCTTGTTGGTAAGTCACATCTGTCCTGTTTGTGTGTGTGCAATATATGGTATGACAATTCTGATAAGAGGGACTCATAGTTGCACATATGTCCCATTCCTTAACAGTAGACTCTGCATATCCAAACCATTCTTGGTTATTGACGCCAATCAGGAATCCAACTACGCCAAGGGAAGTCCGCTCAATGAGGCCCTTGTAAGAACAAGGCGGGTAGTGGAGCGGGCTTTTCGGCTCCTGAAGACCAGATTTAGGTGTCTGGACCACACTGGTGGAGCCCTCCTTTACTCACCCGGTAAAGTGTGTCTAATCATTGTGGCCTGCATTCTACTCCACAAAATTGCCCTGCAGAAGAATACCCTGTACATCCCAGAGGAGTGGGAGCCAGAAGTGCCACCAGGTGAGCCTCCTGAAATGCCAAGTGAGGATGACATTGGTCAAGAGGAAGTAGCTGCCTTGCGGGACGATCTCATTAACAAATACTTTTCTTGAGTGTATATCATTTGATGTTGTGACTGTGACTGTACGAAGAACTGTAGTTGTCAGAATGTATGGAGTAGAGTATTTTGGGAAAACACTGGAGAGCTAATTCTCTGCAGTATTCAGCCAAATGTTGTTGGAAGAATTAGCCTTTGACAAATCCCCACCTTGATGTTGCTGCTTTGTTTGTGTCAGTATCATTGCAATGTCACCTCATTTCCAGATGCTTGCTATGTAATTTGTATAATAGGTATGTTTTCAAATACATACTCTTTGTTTTGTCTTTGTAGAGGTACCTTCACCATGACATCCTTTTGTGGGCATTTCAGAGTTGTGACATTGGCAGGTATCTGATGCTGTTCCAACATAGGAAGTGGACATGGATTGTTTCAGGTAATGTAGGTCACAGATCTGGGATATGAGACCTGTGCTAAGGCAGCTTGAATAGTGTTTGGGTGGAAGGTCTGAAGTGCACAATATACTTGTTATTTTTGTGCTGTGTTGAGCCAGTTGCATCATTTGTGTGATTATGTGGGCATGAAATATGTTGTCATTAAGTGCAAGCCAGGCAGTCACCATTCAAATAGGCTAAACACTCTTCTTGTATGACCTCTATGTAGCTGTACATATGTGCCTGTGCCACAACACTGACATGTCATACCACCAAATGCATGGTCCTTGGATTATGGTGGACCTGTGATCAGGGGCTGTTTTACTGCCCTCTATCTATATCTTGGTTTATGTCAATGTGGATTACTTGGTTTTGGTATGTGATAAGGCTCACGCTGGTGACACCATTCACTTCTCTGTTTGCCTTCTCCACAGGACAATGTCTGACAAGGCCCTTTCTTCTGTGGTCTGGGGGACTGTACCTCCATATATCTACTGTGACACAATATAAGTCAGCCATTCTTGGCAATGACAGTCTAGACATATATGGATAGCCTATGTGCTGTACAATGAAATAGCATTTTGGGTGTGATCAGACACTTGTACCAATGTGTTTGTGTGTGTTGGTTGTAATGCTTAGCAGGGCATTGTACCTGTAACACATACCTCCTTGCACTAGTATCTTGTGTCTTCATCATTTGCTTCACATGGTCTTACATCTCTACATAGCAACAATTGAAACAAAACAAAGCAGACATAAACTTTTTGATAGGTGGCATTTATTGTGAATTTGTGCATAGAATAAAAATAAAGGACATGACGGAACAGAAAAGTGAAAGGTTCAGTGATTGTGGATGGAATCATTGTAGTAGATGCCACAGCATTCAATCAATCAATCAATCAAGGATTTATAGAGCGCACTAATTACCCGTTAGGGTCTCAAGGGGCTGGGGAAGGGGCTACTGGTCATAGAGCCATGTCTTGAGGCGTTTCCTGAATGTCAAGAGGTCTTGGGCCTGGCGAAGGTGGAGCGGTAGGGAGTTCCAGGTCTTGGCGGCTAGGTGAGATAAGGATCTTCCTCCGGCGATGGTGCGGCGATTGCGGGGGATGGAGGCGAGGGCGAGGCTGGCGGAGCGAAGATTGCTGGTGGGGGTGTGGAAGGTGAGTCTGTCGTTGAGGTAGGATGGGCCTATGTCGTGGAGGGCCTTGTGCGGGTGGATGAGGAGTTTGAAGGTGATCCTCTTTGATACTAGTAGCCAGTGAAGGTCTCTGAGGTGGGGGGAAATGTGGTCACGGCGTGGGATGTCTAGAATGAGGTGGGCGGATGTGTTCTGGATTCTTTGCAGCTTTGTTAGGAGTTTAGTTGTTATTCCTGCATATAGGGTGTTTCCGTAGTCCTATCGGCTGCTGACCAGGGCGTGGGTGACAGTTTTCCTGGTTTCTACGGGAATCCACTTGAAGATTTTGTGGAGCATGCAGAGTGTTGTAGCAGGAAGAGGAGATGGCATTGACCTTCTGAGTCATGCTGAGTGTGGAGCCCAAGATGAAGCCTAGGTTGCGTGCGTGGGTGGAGGGTGAGGGCGCGGTTCCTAGGGAGGTGGGCCACCAGGAGTCATTCCAAGTTCAGGGGTTGGTGCCAATGATGAGGATTTCAGTTTTGTCTGTGTTTAACTTGAGGTGGCTTGATTTCATCCAGCTGGCGATGGCGTGAAGTCCGTTGCGGAGGTTGATCTTTGCAGTTGTAGGGTCTTTTGTGAGGGAGAGGATGAGCTGAGTCTGCGCAGGAAACTATGTTGATGTGGTGGGTTCGTGCGATGTTGGCGAGGGGGGCCATGTAAACGTTGAAGAGCGTGGGGCTGAGCGAAGATCCTTGGGGAACGCCACAGATGATTACGGTGGGATGACAGGAACGGTGGGAGGCGGACTCTCTGGGTTCTGCCTGAGAGAAATGACGAGATCCAGTTGAGTGCCTTGTCGCGGATTCCAGCGTTGTGGAGGCGTGTGCGGAGAGTGTGATGACATACCGTGTCGAAAGCTGCGGAGAGGTCCAGGAGGATGGGTGCTGCTGTTTCTCCTTCGTCGAGCATGGTCCTAATGTTGTCTGTGGCAGCAATGAGTGCAGTCTCTGTGCTGTGGTTTCTGCGGAATCCGGATTGGGAGGTGTTGAGTACCTTGCTGTCTTCCAGGAACCGGGATAGTTGGCTGTTTACGATTTTTTCGATGACCTTGGCTGGGAAGGGGAGGAGGGAGATCGGCCGGTAGTTCTTGGGGTTGTCTGGGTCTGCCTTTGGTTTCTTCAGCAGGGCGTTGATTTCTGGGTGTTTTCATCTTTCTGGGAAGGTGACTAACTCGAAGGAGCTGTTGATGGTTTTGCAGAGGTGGGGGCGATTATGATGTTTGCCTTATTGAAGATATGGTGTGGGCAGGGGTCCGATGGTGATCCGGAGTGGATGGAGGCCATGGTGGTGGCGGTGTCCTCTATGTTGATGGGCGTCCAGGTGTGGAGGAGGTGGGTGTTGCTTGGAGCCTTGGGTTCTTGGGTGTTTGTAGTCAGCTGGTGGGTCTGGGGTTTGAAGCTATTGTGGATTTCTTCTATCTTTCGACGGAAGTGGGTTGCCAGTGAGTTGCAGAACTCCTGTGATGGCGGGGGTTCATTGGAGCAGGTCCTGGGGGTGGAAAGCTTATTGATGATGCCGAAGAGCTCTTTACTGTTGTGAGCGTTGGCGTCGATGCGGTTTTTGAAGTGGGTCCTTTTGGTGGTGCGGATCAGTTGGTGATGTTTGCTGAGGGCATCCTTGAAAGCGATGTGGTTGGAGTTGGAAGGGTCAAGGTGCCAGGTTTTTTCCATTCTGCGACATAGCCGTTTGGATTCCTGTAGTTCTGGGGTGAACCAGCTGGCCTTGATTCTGTGGGAGGTGTTTGGGAGTATTTTGAGCGGTGGGAGGGTGTTGGCGCAATCTTCTATCCAGCGATGCAGGTGGGTGGTGGCTGTGTTGGGGTCCGGGGTCCCAGGGGGTGGGGCCCGGGCGAGAGTGGAGATCAGATGATCCGTTGATATTTTGCTCCAGTTGCGTCGGGGGGGTTGTGTGTGAGGGTGGTGAGTGGTTTCTGGTAGGAGAAGTGGATGCAGCGGTGGTCTGTCCAGCTGAGTTCGGTGGTGTGGCTGAAAGAGACGTGGTTGCTGGCTGAGAAGATGGGGCCGAGTGTGTGTCCTGCGGAGTGGGTGGGTGAAGTGACGAGTTGCTTGAGGCCGAAGTTGGCGAGGTTGTCGATTAGGTTGGTGGTGTTGATATCGTTGTTATGTTCTAGGGGGAAGTTTAGGTCACCGAGGAGGATGTAGGCTGTTGAGGCGAGGGCTTGGGAGCTGATGGCGTCGGCGATGTTGTTGTAGAACTGCGGTCTGGGTCCAGGGGGTCTGTAGACCAGTGTTCCTCTGAATGTGTTGTTGGCGTTGATGTGGATTTTGAAATGGAGGTGCTCGGCGGAGTTGATGGTGTCGTGGGAGTTGGTGGAGACTCTTATGGTGTTTTTGTGGACTATGGCGATTCCTCCTCCTTGTCTGTTGATTCTGTCTCTTCGGTGATCTTGTAGTTTTCTGGTATGGCTATGGCTACGACTGGTTCCGAGGCAGAATTCATCCAGGTTTCGGTGAGGAATGCGACGTCGGGCAAGTATGTGGTCAGGAGGTCCCAGAGTTCAATTGCATGTTTGTGGACGTCTGCACTGCGGCCGGCTTAAGAGGGGAGGTGGGAGGGAGTGGCAGCTGGGAGGAGGGAGGGAAACCGCCAATGGGAGTGTGGGTGGTGGGGGCAGCAGGAGTCAGGAGCAGGAAGAGCTCTGAGGAGGAGGGAGGGGGCGGGGCCGCGGGAAAGCAACGGTGCGAACCTTCCGGGAGAGGAGAAGCCAAGAAGCCCAAACAAGCCCAAAACAATGGCAGCACTTACCGGAGCAGTGGTGAGGAGGAAGCGACCTGCCTGCAAGGATGCAGGGTCAGAGGTCGCTTCTAACCTCGTGCTGCGGCCGGCATAAGAGGGGAGGTGGGAGGGAGTGGCAGCTGGCAGGAGGGAGGGAAACCTCCAATGGGAGTGCGGGGAGGCAAGGGCAGCAGGAGTCAGGAGCGGGAAGAGATCCGAGGAGGATGGAGGCAGCGGTGCAAACCTTCCGGGAGAGGAGAAGCCAAGAAGCCCAAACAAACCCAGACAAGCCCAGACAAGCCCAGACAAGCCCAAACAAGCCCAAAACAATGGCAGCACTTACCGGAGCAGTGGTGAGGAGGAAGCGACCTGCCTGCAAGGATGCAGAGTCAGAGGTCGCTTCTAACCTCGCGCTGCGGCCGGAATAGGAGGGGAGGAGGGAGGGAAACCTCCAATGGGAGTGCAGGGGGCGGGGGCAGCAGGAGTCAGGAGTGGGAAGAGCTCCAAGGAGGAGGGAGGGGGGTGGGGCCACGGGGAAGCTGCGGCGCGTACCTTCCGGGAGAGGAGAAGCCAAGAAGCCCAAACAAGCCCAAACAAGCCCAGACAAGCCCAAACAAGCCCAAAACAATAGCAGCACTTACCAGAGCAGTGGTGAGGAGGAAGCGACCTGCCTGCAAGGATGCAGGGTCAGAGGTTGCTTCTAACCTCGCGCTGCGGCCGGCACAAGATGGGAGGTGGGAGGGAGTGGCAGCTGGGAGGAGGGAGTGAAACCGCCAATGGGCGGGGGCAGCAGGAGTCAGGAGCGGGAAGAGCTCAGAGGAGGAGGGAGGGGGGTGGGGCCACGGGGAAGCTGCGGCGCGTACCTTCCGGGAGAGGAGAAGCCAAGAAGCCCAAACAAGCCCAAACAAGCCCAGACAAGCCCAAACAAGCCCAAAACAATAGCAGCACTTACCAGAGCAGTGGTGAGGAGGAAGCGACCTGCCTGCAAGGATGCAGGGTCAGAGGTCGCTTCTAACCTCGTGCTGCGGCCGGCATAAGAGGGGAGGTGGGAGGGAGTGGCAGCTGGCAGGAGGGAGGGAAACCTCCAATGGGAGTGCGGGGAGGCAAGGGCAGCAGGAGTCAGGAGCGGGAAGAGATCCGAGGAGGATGGAGGCAGCGGTGCAAACCTTCCGGGAGAGGAGAAGCCAAGAAGCCCAAACAAACCCAGACAAGCCCAGACAAGCCCAGACAAGCCCAAACAAGCCCAAAACAATGGCAGCACTTACCGGAGCAGTGGTGAGGAGGAAGCGACCTGCCTGCAAGGATGCAGAGTCAGAGGTCGCTTCTAACCTCGCGCTGCGGCCGGAATAGGAGGGGAGGAGGGAGGGAAACCTCCAATGGGAGTGCAGGGGGCGGGGGCAGCAGGAGTCAGGAGTGGGAAGAGCTCCAAGGAGGAGGGAGGGGGGTGGGGCCACGGGGAAGCTGCGGCGCGTACCTTCCGGGAGAGGAGAAGCCAAGAAGCCCAAACAAGCCCAAACAAGCCCAGACAAGCCCAAACAAGCCCAAAACAATAGCAGCACTTACCAGAGCAGTGGTGAGGAGGAAGCGACCTGCCTGCAAGGATACAGGGTCAGAGGTTGCTTCTAACCTCGCGCTGCGGCCGGCACAAGATGGGAGGTGGGAGGGAGTGGCAGCTGGGAGGAGGGAGTGAAACCGCCAATGGGCGGGGGCAGCAGGAGTCAGGAGCGGGAAGAGCTCAGAGGAGGAGGGAGGGGGGCGGGCCGCGGGGAAGCAGCGGCATGAACCTTCCGGGAGAAGAGAAGCCAAGAAGCCCAAACAAGCCCAAACAAGCCCAGGAAGTCCAAAGTCCAGTGTACTCCTCCTGTAGGAAATGGAAGGTGGTTGAAGAACAGTCAACAAAGTGAATATGTAGCACACAAAGGCATACCTTCAGGAAGTGGTCACTTGCTAGCAGTGGTCAGTGTCAGGCCATCTGCACCTCCTGGATTCTTAGCTGGACCTCCCCACTTGTGTGGGGGGAACTGCTGCTATAGAAGCAGGGTGTCTGGGGCAGGTTCTTCCCCTGACAGGGCCTCTCTTCCAGTGGCTGGCATTGACAATCCCTGGTCAAAGTACTGCTAATGTCCCTCAACACCCCTGTTAGGGAGGCCAGGTTGGTATTTGTGGCCTCCCACTGTTGAAGCATATCCCTATGGATGTCCCTCTGCAGCTGTTTCATCTCCCGGAGTTCAGAAAGTACCAGTCCCATCAGACCTTGGGACTCCTGATAGACCCCCAAAACTTGGCTGATGGTGTCCTGGCCAGGAGCATCCCCAGTAGCCTCACCCCGCCACAACATCTTAAAGCGATCTCAAGCCTCTTTAATCCATTTGAAGCCACTCCCTGTCCCTTCAGCTCACTCTTGCAGCTCTCTGCTTTTTCCCTTTGTGATGCTTTTTCATTTTTCTCTTCCTCGGTCTTTCCCATATGTGTCTTTTCCTCGCAGTAAATGTTTAAGGCAGAAAAATAAGTGCCGGTCCTCAAAAAATAAGTGCCTGCCCTCAAAAATAAGTGCCTGCCCTAAAAAAGAACTACTGTTTGCAGGAAAGAATTCCAGAATAGAAAAAAGGTCCAAATAAATACGAAAACCTCCAGGTGTCTATATGAAGAGCCAAGGTTCCAGGACAGAATTCCAGAATGAAGGTTGAAGTCCAGGGGTACTGCAAAAGCTTATGGAAAGTCAGGAAGAGCCTTTATTCACATATTCATGCCCAGACTTATACTAGCTTTGCGCTGAATTAGCGTCATTTTTTTAACGCTAATTCAGTGCAAACATTAACTCCATATTTATACTTTGGCGCTAGACCCGTCTAGCGCCAAAGTTATGGAGTTAAAGTAATTTTTTGCTAGCCGGAAACTACCTTGCATCAATGAGATGCAAGGTAGACGTTCCCAGGCACAAAATGACCTAAAGGCCCAGGGGCCTTATTTATCATCCTGTGCAAAAACGGTGCACAGGAGGGAGGCAGGCCCAAATAACGGCACTAGGCTTGCTTAGCACCATTATTTAACACCTGGGTCAGGGCAGGTGTTAGGGGACCTGAGGGCCGCCCCAGGGACACCCCCACCCACACCAGAGGGACACCCGAGGATGGGTAAGTATAGGTAAGTATTTTGCATTCTTTTTTTTTAAATGCCATTGGGGATCCTGAAATGGGCCCCCCTATATGGCACTGGGTGCAATGCCATGCCCAGGGGACCCTCGTACCCTGTGCTGGCCATTGGGGAGGTGGGCATGACTCCTGTCTTTTTAAGACCGGAGTCATGTGGTATGGTAGGTTTTGTATCAAGAAATGACGCTGGGGTGGTTAGAGTCATAATTTTTTACTCTAACCAGACTAAAGTCATTTTGTGGGGCAAAACCCCCTTCTCCCATACTGCCACCCCCACCCAGCTAATGTCATTTTCCTGGCATAAGCCCACCCTTTGTGCCAGGTTGCGCCATTCCATAAATAAGACACCCATCCGGCATCTTGGAATGGCGCTAGCCGGCAGTAAACTTTTTCACGCAAAACTGAATTGGTGCAGTTTTGAGTGAAAAAGTATAAATATGGGCCTCAGTAGCTGATCTTTTCCCAATATTTTCCACCTGTGCCTTGCCCTGAATGGAGGAGATCATCACCCAACTTACAGATTCATATGTTAAAGCACCTCCCAAGAGAGAAGAGACTGAGAGTGAGACGTTTCCTCAGGAAAGATTGAAGTCAGTATCATGGGATCTTTCCAGTGAACAGCATCGACAATACTTTTCTAGCCCACGGGTGCAACTGAAGCCTTTCTTGCCTGAAGTACACATGACCCGGGAGCCTTCCTCTCCCTACAGGTATAACACAGGATTACTCTACTGCCCTGAGGAGGAATCCAATAAAATCTTAGTATGATTCCTTCACCAGCTGGACATCTGATGTGCAACAGAAGCTGATTACCTCCTTCAGCAGGTAGAGAACATGCCACTCTTGTTGTAGGGACAGTGTCTAACCTCTTGCCAGCTTGGAGGGAATTACAGAGGGGCTTTAAAACCTTTTCTGAGGTGGGTCAGGGGTTGAGGCTTCTATTTCCTCCACCTCTTTCTAGACAGTCTTTCTGGGGCTCCTCTTGGAAACCCAGAAACATCCCTTACTGACAGCATAATGACTAGTTCACCAAATGAATGGAGCTAGGCTCACTACTCAAATTTAGTTGTGGTGAATAGGAGGGATAGGGGGGTCAGAAGTGATTCCAGTAGGGGAGGCATATTGTTTGGGGAAGTGTGGTAATAGTTACGTGACTTTGTGTGTGCTGTCTCCAGCTGTCCTAGACAGAACACTCTTTAATGAAGCAACATACTGGGTTTCAATATTATGGAAGTTGGGAGTAGGGCCCCTTTGCCGAACAGACTGTATTAGCGATGTGTATTAGAGATTAGCTGTAACCTCAAAGAAAAATGTTATGAAAAGGAGTCAGAAAATGAATAGCGCTGTTTCCTTACAACAGGTTAAGGCATTCAAAATACACAAACTTACTAAACAGAAAAGTCCTTAATTAGCAATTAACATGTCATATTAGCAAATTAATTACATCAGAGAGCACACACTGAGTGTCAATTACGAATTACTCGTCACATCCATCCATTATATTGAGTATACATGATTGCCCCATTACCAAAACTTCCACAAAAAATGCAAGGGAAATCCGAGGATATATAAGGACCTGGGGTATATAATGTTTTAAAGGAATAAGGGTGCCTATGGCCAGCAGTCATATATTTACTGAAAAGAAAAAGTTAGAACCAGACACATTGTCCATGAAAGCAAATAAAATCATATTTATTTAACAAATAAGCCATAATGGTGGTAAGAAACAAAAAACACAGTCATATTTATTCAACAAATAGGCCATAATGGTGGTAAGAAACAAAAAACACAAAATATAATATAGACAGATTCAGGCAATAATGTGTGACACATATCAGAAAATCCTTTTAGTCACAAGTAAGTTTATAGCAGCAACTCTGCTCAATATTATATGCACAGTACAGGGTCACTGTGCAAGAGTTGACGACGTTTCAGTCCTATAAAAGTACCAGGATCATCATCAGGACATTACAGAATGATGCCTGAGGATATTACTTAGTGGTAAGGAAGGAATAACGTGGGGAAGACCACCAGTCGCGATCAACGGGACAATGCCCTAGAGGGAGAACGGTATTGCACAACACGATTGTGGCACCAGGAGACATAGTGTGAGAAAGTAGCCTCTTTCTAGCCTTGTTACCCCCACTTTTGGCCTGTTTGTGAGTGTATGTCAGGGTGTTTTCACTGTCTCACTGGGATCCTGCTAGCCAGGGCCCAGTGCTCATAGTGAAAACCCTATGTTTTCAGTATGTTTGTTATGTGTCACTGGGACCCTGCTAGTCAGGACCCCAGTGCTCATAAGTGTGCCTGAATGTGTTACCTGTGTAGTGACTAACTGTCTCACTGAGGCTCTGCTAATCAGAACCTCAGTGGTTATGCTCTCTCATTTCTTTCCAAATTGTCACTAACAGGCTAGTGACCATTTTTACCAATTTACATTGGCTTACTGGAACACCCTTATAATTCCCTAGTATATGGTACTGAGGTACCCAGGGTATTGGGGTTCCAGGAGATCCCTATGGGCTGCAGCATTTCTTTTGCCACCCATAGGGAGCTCTGACAATTCTTACACAGGCCTGCCACTGCAGCCTGAGTGAAATAACGTCCACGTTATTTCACAGCCATTTTACACTGCACTTAAGTAACTTATAAGTCACCTATATGTCTAACCTTTACCTGGTAAAGGTTAGGTGCAAAGTTACTTAGTGTGAGGGCACCCTGGCACTAGCCAAGGTGCCCCCACATTGTTCAGAGCCAATTCCCTGAACTTTGTGAGTGCGGGGACACCATTACACGCGTGCACTACATATAGGTCACTACCTATATGTAGCTTCACAATGGTAACTCTGAATATGGCCATGTAACATGTCTATGATCATGGAATTGCCCCCTCTATACCATCCTGGCATAGTTTGCACAATCCCATGATCCTAGTGGTCTGTAGCACAGACCCTGGTACTGCCAAACTGCCCTTCCTGGGGTTTCACTGCAGCTGCTGCTGTTGCCAACCCCTCAGACAGGCATCTGCCCTCCTGGGGTCCAGCCAGGCCTGGCCCAGGATGGCAGAACAAAGAACTTCCTCTGAGAGAGGGTGTGACACCCTCTCCCTTTGGAAAATGGTGTGAAGGCAGGGGAGGAGTAGCCTCCCCCAGCCTCTGGAAATGCTTTGTTGGGCACAGAGGTGCCCAATTCTGCATAAGCCAGTCTACACCGGTTCAGGGGACCCCTTAGCCCTGCTCTGGCGCGAAACTGGACAAAGGAAAGGGGAGTGACCACTCCCCTGACCTGCACCTCCCCTGGGAGGTGTCCAGAGCTCCTCCAGTGTGCTCCAGACCTCTGCCATCTTGGAAACAGAGGTGCTGCTGGCACACTGGACTGCTCTGAGTGGCCAGTGCCACCAGGTGACGTCAGAGACTCCTTGTGATAGGCTCCTTCAGGTGTTGCTAGCCTATCCTCTCTCCTAGGTAGCCAAACCCTCTTTTCTGGCTATTTAGGGTCTCTGTCTCTGGGGAAACTTTAGATAACGAATGCATGAGCTCAGCCGAGTTCCTCTGCATCTCTCTCTTCACCTTCTGATAAGGAATCGACTGCTGACCGCGCTGGAAGCCTGCAAAACTGCAACATAGTAGCAAAGACGATACTGCAACTCTGTAACGCTGATCCTGCCGCCTTCTCGACTGTTTTCCTGCTTGTGCATGCTGTGGGGGTAGTCTGCCTCCTCTCTGCACCAGAAGCTCCGAAGAAATCTCCCGTGGGTCGACGGAATCTTCCCCCTGCAACCGCAGGCACCAAAAAGCTGCATTACCGGTCCCTTGGGTCTCCTCTCAGCACGACGAGCGAGGTCCCTCGAATCCAGCGACTCTGTCCAAGTGACCCCCACAGTCCAGTGACTCTTCAGTCCAAGTTTGGTGGAGGTAAGTCCTTGCCTCACCTCGCTGGGCTGCATTGCTGGGAACCGCGACTTTTGCAGCTACTCCGTCCTCCGAGCACTTCCGGCGGAAATCCTTTGTGCACAGTCCAGCCTGGGTCCACAGCACTCTAACCTGCATTGCACGACCTCCTAAGTTGTTCTCCGGCGACGTGGGACTTCTTTGTGCGACTTCGGGTGAGCACCGTTTCACGCATCCTCGTAGTGCCTGTTTCTGGCACTTCTCTGGGTGCTACCTGCCTCAGAGAGGGCTCCTTGTCTTGCTCGACGTCCCCTCTCTCTGCTGGTCCAATTTGCGACCTCCTGGTCCCTCCTGGGCCTCAGCAGCGTCCAAAAACGCTATCCGCACGATTTGCAGCTAGCAAGGCTTGTTGGCGTTCTTTCGGCGGGAAAACACTTTTGCACGACTCTCCACGGCGAGAGGGATCCGTCCACCAAAGGAGAAGTCTCTAGCCCTTTTTGTTCCTGCAGAAACCTCAGCTTCTTCTGTCCAGTAGAAGCTTCTTTGCACCCGCAGCTGGCATTTCCTGGGCATTTGCCCATCTCCGACTTGCTTGTGACTTTTGGACTTGGTCCCCTTGTTCCACAGGTACCCTAGATTGGAAATCCACAGTTGTTGCATTGTTGGTTTGTGTCTTTCCTGCATTATTCCTCTAACACGACTTCTTTGTCCTTAGGGGAACTTTAGTGCACTTTGCACTCACTTTTCAGGGTCTTGGGGAGGGTTATTTTTCTAACTCTCACTATTTTCTAATAGTCCCAGCGACCCTCTACAAGGTCACATAGGTTTGGGGTCCATTCGTGGTTCGCATTCCACTTTTGGAGTATATGGTTTGTGTTGCCCCTATCCCTATGTTTCCCCATTGCATCCTATTGTAACTATACATTGTTTGCACTGTTTTCTAAGACTATACTGCATATTTGTGCTATTGTGTATATATATCTTGTGTATATTTCCTATCCTCTCACTGAGGGTACACTCTAAGATACTTTGGCATATTGTCATAAAAATAAAGTACCTTTATTTTTAGTATAACTGTGTATTGTGTTTTCTTATGATATTGTGCATATGACACTAAGTGGTACTGTAGTAGCTTCACACGTCTCCTAGTTCAGCCTAAGCTGCTCTGCTAAGCTACCATTATCTATCAGCCTAAGCTGCTAGACACCCTATACACTAATAAGGGATAATTGGGCCTGGTGCAAGGTGCAAGTACCCCTTGGTACTCACTACAAGCCAGTCCAGCCTCCTACACATAGGGTCTGAATAATAATAATGGGAGCGCAACCAACAGCGAGGGGTGGTTGTGAAGATGCAATCGCAAAAAAAAACAGGAAGTAGGATGGGAAGAGGGGAGAATGCATCCACGCCTAGTAAGCAGCATTCTGAGTCCAGCCATGCAGAGCAGGACTGCTGCAAGGCGCTGGTCGCAATGACCCTAAGACTCAAGGTGAGAGGGAGAAAATTATGCTCCCACATTCAGAGTGCAGCTGGGACCGAAGATGCGAAACAATTGAGCTATGCTGCCTTCCATTGTGACATGTTATGTGTTACTATATCCGTTCGATCAAAAACCCCACAGAAACCTCAGTGGTTTCATTTGTGAACCACACCAAACGATGAATAAATCATCTATGAATCTCAAGAATCATTATCCAAAAATATATTTGCATACTGTGGTGCAGCTCATAACCCTTTGAAGTTCCAGTAATCTGTAAGAAGTATTTGCCACAAATTATGAAATAATTGTGATAAAGGATATAGTGCATCAGGTCCAAAAGAAACATATTGGGGCATATTTATGAGCCCCTAGCGCCACCTTGCGCCACATTTGTGGCTTTTATTTTGACGTAATGTGGCGTTGAGGTGGCATTTCCCACATGCCATATTTACAAAGTGGCGCAGTGCTTGCATTGAGCCACTTTGTAACCCCTTGCGCCACAATATGCCTGCGCCAGGCATAATATATGCAAGGGGGGCGTTTGGGCGCTGGGGGGTGTAAAAATGGCACAAAGGAATCTATAAGATTCCTTTGCGTCATTTTTATGGGCATTTTTTAACGCCTGCTAAATGCAGGCATTAAAAAGAGGCTCCCGTTGATTACATTGGGTCTCTAGGGGGCATATTTATACTCCGTTTGCGCCGAATTTGCGTCGTTTTTTTCGACGCAAATTCGACGCAAAACTAACTCCATATTTATACTTTGGCGTTAGACGCGTCTAGCGCCAAAGTTCATGGAGTTAACGTAATTTTTTGGCGTGAACACCTTCCTTGCGTTAATGAGATGCAAGGTAGGCGTTCCCGTCTTAAAAAATGACTCCCAGGCATGTGCGTGGTATTTATACTCCCGGGCAAAAATGACGTCCGGGAGTGGGCGGGGCAAAAAACCCCGCATTTGCGCCTCTTTTTAACGCCTGGATCAGGGCAGGCGTTAAGGGACCTGTGGGCTCAGAATGAGCCCAGAGGTGCCAACCCCTGCCCCCAGGGACACCCCCTGCCACCCTAGCCCACCCCAGGAGGACACCCAAGGATGGAGGGACCCATCCCAGGGAAGAAAAGGTAAGTTGTGGTAAGTATTTTTTTTTAAAAAAATTGTGGCATAGGGGTGCCTGATTTGTACCCCCCTACATGCCACTATGCCCAATGACCATGCCCAGGGGACATAAGTCACCTGGGCATGGCCATTGGGCAAGGGGGAATGACTCCTGTCTTTTGCTAAGACAGGAGTCATGTTAATGGCGTCTGGGCGCCCAAAAAAAATGGCGCAAATCGGGTTAAGACGATTTTTTTGCCTCAGCCTGACTTGCCAAATTTTGGGACGCCCAAACGCCATTTTTCCCTATGCCGGCGCTGCCTGGTGTACGTCGTTTTTTGTCACGCACACCTGGCAGCGCCGGTCGGCTAACGCCATTCAATAAATACGGCGCCCGCATGGTGCTTCAGAATGGCGTTAGCCGGCGCAAATTTTTTTGGCGCAAAACTGCGTTAGCACAGTTTTGCGTCAAAAAGTATAAATATGGCCCTAGGTGCTTTGCACGATTAGCGTGATAATTTTTTATGCCAATCCTGCATAGCATTGGAGTAGCGTAAAAAATTATGATGCTGGTCACCTTAACTACCGCCGTGGTGCCCTGTATTACAAATACAGCACACACATGGTGGTGTTAGGGGGGTGCCAAGGGGCGCAAGAAAAGTGGTGTTGCACGAGGTGCAGCGCCACTTTTCATAAATATGCCCCATTGTTTGATGAAGTCCCCAGAAGAAGCACTAATGTAGTGCGAAATGCACAGGTGTTTCTTTTAGAAACATATCTAATAAGTAATTTTATCTCGGTGACAACGAACTAATGAAAACTATTTAGTTGGTTTACGAAAAATGAAATTCCTAAAATTAGATTAAAGTTTTTGGGTGAAGTCTATAAGAATACTCCTAACAGAAGATATTTATCACACTCAGTAATGTCCTCCCCCCCGAGTAATAGTATTTAGTAGGTGTTGTAATACTTCACGCTAAATCACATACCATTTCACTACAGCCTTAGTCCTAAGGCGCTTTGCACGTTGTCAGCGCCTTCCTAATGACCGCTCAGCAATGGGTCAGACAATAAGGCCAGATTGGCTCCGTATTTTAAAGCGATGTAAACTGGTGAAAGAGGGAAATGATGATCGGGAACAGTTCATAAAGAAATCAATATTTTATTGCGGCAAGCTCAAGCGCTTAGAAGAGGCGCTTAGAAGAGGCGAGCAGAACGTGCCGCAGGTGCGGGAACGCCCTAACCTGCAGCCAACAGAGGCAGGAAATTGCTTTCAAATATAGGGGCATATTTCTGAAAACTGGCGCTGCACACAGTGCAACGCTACTTTTCTTGCGCCCTTTACTGCCCCCTTACTGCCACCTTGTGTGCGCTGTATTTAAAATACGGCGCACTATGGTGCAGGGTAGGGGGCAATAGCGTCATTTTTTATGACGCTATTGATGTACTCTGCAGTAGTAGTGGCAAAATGTTGATGCTACTCCTGCAGAGTACATAGCGGCCCATTGTAAACTATGGTGTGCCCCCTTTTAATGCCTGAACTGGGCAGGCGTTATAAGTGCAGATACAATGACACAAGGAAATCTGTTAGATTTCCATTCACCATTTTTTCGGCCCCTCCCCCCCCACCGGGGGAACACCCCTTTGCATACATTATGCCAGGCATAAAGTAGCGCAAAGGGTTACAAAGTGGCGCAATGCATGCATTGTGCCACTTTGTAAATATGGCGTGGGTATTTTTGCCATTTAACGAAATATTAGCGTCAAAAAATTGTGCTAATTTGTTGGTAGAAGCGCTAGGGGTTCTTAAATATGCCCCATAGTGTTTAAATATTACTGATTCATGATGAAAAACGTAATTTAGCTGCTATAATAACTTTTATTTGCCTATTTATGGATTTCCGTGAGATCTGTACAGCCTCTCTGGAACTGCATTACACATACACTGGCATTCATAAATGCGACGTATAAAGCAGTAATCTCAAGATGCATTCTGCGGAAAGAAGGTGTGTTGGGTGGGAAAGATGACTGCGATGGATTAGCGTGATACTGGGGCCCGTATTTATACTTTTTTTGCGCCGCATTTGCGTCGTTTTTTGACGCAAAAACGGCACAAACTTGCAAAATACCATTGTATTTTGTAGGTTTGCGCCGTTTTGCGTCAAAAAGCGGCGCAAATGCGGCGCTAAAAAAGTATAAATACGGGCCTGGGTATCTGGGGGTACATGTTCTCTAAGAAAGTGCACACAGTCGGATGTACTATGCGTTCTGGGTGCTAGCGATAACCATTGAATATAGACAAGGTGGTATAAATCGGGGGCCAAGGGGGGATGCCGGTACAGTTAGACAGGCAAGATGAAGAAGGCTGTGAACCGATCGTACAAAGCGAAGACATCTGATAGGACCAAGTAGGCGGAATTGAGTGATCTCTGGAGCCAGGTGCGCGGTGAAAGAAAGGGAACTACATTGGGGATATTTTATTTGTATGGAATTGGTGTTTAAATCGGATTATCAGATGGAGAAGATGTTGAGATCGACTTGCTGGTGTAATAAAATGCGACAATCAGACTTTCTATATAAGAAAGTTCATGAGCTTGAACTGTGTGCTTGAGTGGTGGAGTGCAGTGGCCCCTCCAAAATTCGTATTCGTAGCAGGAGGGCGTTCTAGGTGGTGCTGCTATCATTGATACCCGTGTGCATTGTGCCGTTTTCACTGTATTTGTGACTGTATTCTGTGCCTTGCTTTAATTTGCCTTTTTGCCACATTTGCGTCGCTAGACTCGTGTGCATTGTGCCGTTTTCACTGTATTTGTGACTGTATTCTGTGCCCTGTTTTATTCTGCCTTTTTGCTCCATTTGTGCTTTTTGACTTTTTTTGACTGCTTTTGCCCCTTGTGCTCTCCCCTTCGCCGCGTTTCCCTGCCGCTGCCTCCCTGCGGCCCTGCCCCCCTCATGCCCCCATTTGCGGCTCCCTCCCACCTCCCAGCTGCTCCTCCCTCCCCCTCCCTTCTTAATGGCTGGCGCTGCGCGTCGAGGGTGAGCGACCTCTGACCTGATTTCGGTCAAGAGCTCGCTCCCCCACGTCCGCAGCACCACCTAGCTGTGTCCGTGTCCCTGACCCCCGCCCACGCTGCTGCTAGCGTGTTCGAGGCCCGTCTAGTGGGCTTCTGGTAAGCGTTGCTGAACCCGTGTGCATTGTGCTGTTTTCACTGTATTTGTGACTGTATTCTGTGCCTTGCTTTAATTTGCCTTTTTGCCACATTTGCGTCGCTAGACTCGTGTGCATTGTGCCGTTTTCACTGTATTTGTGACTGTATTCTGTGCCCTGTTTTATGCTGCCGTTTTGCTCCATTTGCTTCCATTTGTGCTTTTTGACTTTTTTTGACTGCTTTTGCCCCTTGTGCGCTCCCCTTCGCCGCGTTTCCCCGCCGCTGCCTCCCTGCGGCCCGCCCCCCTCGCGCCCCCATTTGCCGCTCCCTCCCGCCTCCCAGTGCTCCTCCCTCCCCCCTCCCTTCTTAATGGCTGGCACTGCGCGTCGAGGGTGAGCGACCTCTGACCTGATTTTGGTCAAGAGCTCGCTCCCCCACGTCCGCAGCACCATCTAGCTGTGTCCGTGTCCCTGACCCCTGCCCACGCTGCAGCTAGCGTGTTCGAGGCCCGTCTAGTGGGCTTCTGGTAAGTGTTGCTGAACCCGTGTGCATTGTGCCGTTTTCACTGTATTTGTGACTGTATTCTGTGCCTTGCTTTAATTTGCCTTTTTGCCACATTTGCATCGCTAGACTCGTGTGCATTGTGCCGTTTTCACTGTATTTGTGACTGTATTCTGTGCCCTGTTTTATTCTGCCTTTTTGCTCCATTTGCTTCCATTTGTGCTTTTTGACTTTTTTTGACTGCTTTTGCCCCTTGTGCGCTCCCCTTCGCCGCGTTTCCCCGCCGCTGCCTCCCTGCGGCCCGCACCCCTCGTGCCCCCATTTGCCGCTCCCTCCCACCTCCCAGCTGCTCCTCCCTCCCCCCTCCCTTCTTAATGGCTGGCGCTGCGCCCGTCCGTGCCTGGACCGCGCCCAGCGCCACCCCCCCTGGTCCGCACGACCCCCACACCACCAGATGCCGCTACTCGGCCAACCAGCTCATCGCCCTCAACCCCGGCTGCTCCACAACATGCTACCAGGCCTCACCAAAGTACACCAAAGGACCCTTCTCCTGCCACGCCTGCAACTTCACCTGCGACAGAACAAGGAAACCTGCAACAACCGGCACAAACCACCTCCACTGCATACTCCTCAACACACGCTCCGCACACAAGCACGCCATCGAGCTCTGGGACCTGCTCGACACCACCTCCCCAGACGTAGCCTTCCTGACCGAAACCTGGTGGAACGACTCCTCAGCACCTGACATCGCCATAGCCATCCCGGACGGCTACAAGATCATCAGAAGGGATCACCCCAACGGAATCGGAGGAGGAATAGCCATCGCCCACAAATCCACCCTCAAAATTCACACCCACACAGATGACACCCTCAAGACCGCCGAACACCTACACTTCCGTATCCACACCGACCCCAACACCACTCTCAGGGGAACGCTCATCTACAGACCCCCAGGACCACGAGCACCCTTCAGCGACTCCATCGCCGACCTCACGAGCACCCAGGCGCTCCCTTCTACGGACTACATCCTCCTTGGTGACCTCAATTTCCACTTGGAGAACAACAATGACGCCAACACCGCATCTCTGATCGACAACCTCTCCAACCTCGGCCTCAGACAACTGGTCAACACACCCACCCACACCGCCGGCCACACGCTTGACCCGATCTTCTCCGCAAGCAACCACGTCACCTTTAACCACACCACCGAACTTCACTGGACCGACCACCACTGCATCCACTTCACATTCAAGAAGCACCACACCGTCGCTGGAGCAAAGTCACTGAGGACCAGCTGACCAGCACCCTCTCCCAGAACCCACCCAGCGACTCCACCGACCCAGACACCGCCGCACTCAACCTACGACGGTGGATCAACGACTGCGCCAACACCCTTGCACCACTCAAGAGGTCCACAGACAACCAAGAAAGAAAAAAAGTCGCCTGGTTCACTGACGAACTCCTAACCTCCAAACGCGTCTGCCAGAAACTAAAGAAGAAATGGCTCCTCGAACACACACCCGACAGCCTGTCAGCCCACAAGGAGGCCACCCGCAAGCACCACCAGCTAATCAGACTCGCCAAACGATCCCACTTCACAGAACGCCTGAACAACAACGCACACGACAGCAAAGAACTCTTCTGCATCGTGAAAGAGCTCTCCAACCCCAGCGCCAACGTCAACGACATCCCACCATCCCAAGAACTCTGCGACGCCCTGTCCACCTTTTTCTATCAAAAGATCACCGACATCCCCTTCGGACCCATGCCCCCACCACATTTACAACAAAGCCGACTCTACCATCGCCCCCCAACTTCGAAAGGTCATCAACTTATCCTTCGAAACAGCAACTTTCCCGGAAAGCTGGAAGCACGCCGAAATCCACGCCCTCCTTAAGAAGCCCAAGGCAGACCCCAATGACCTCAAAAACTTCCGACAGATCTCCCTGCTCCCTTTCCCGGCGAAGGTCACTGAGAAGATCGTCAACGCTGAGCTTACCCACCACCTCGAGGACAACTCCATCCTGGACCCCTCCCAGTCCGGTTTCAAACGCAACCACAGCACCGAGACAGCACTCCTTCGCCGCCACAGATGACATCAGACAGCAAATGGACAACGGCGAAACATCAGCCCTCATCCTCCTGGACCTATCAGCAGCCTTCGACACGGTTTGCCATCGCACCCTATTAACACGCCTCCATGAAGCCGGAATACAAGAAAAAGCCCTCAACTGGATCTCCTCATTCCTCTCCGGCAGAACCCAGAGAGTCCGCCTCCCACCCTTCCGCTCCGAAGCCACCAAAATCATCTGCGGCGTACCCCAAGGCTCCTCACTGAGCCCGACGCTGTTCAACATCTACATGGCCCCCCTCGCACAACTGGCCCGTCAGCACAACCTCAACATTCTCTCTTACGCCGACGACACCCAGCTCATCCTCTACCTCACCAAAGACCCACACACCGCCAAAGCCAACCTCCACGAGGGAATGAAGTCCATCGCCGAGTGGATGAGACACAGCCGCCTGAAATTGAACTCCGACAAGACGGAGGTCCTCCTCCTCGGACGCACCACCTCCGCCTGGGAGGACTCCTGGTGGCCCACTTCGCTGGGAGCCCCGCCAACGCCAGCCAACCACGCACGCAACCTGGGTTTCGTCCTCGACTCCGCCCTCACCATGTCCAAACAGGTCAACGCAGTTTCCTCCTCCTGCTACAACACCCTCCGCATGCTCCGTAGAATCTACAAATGGATCCCGACGGAAACCAGAAGAACGGTGACCCAGGCCCTCGTCAGCAGCAGACTAGACTACGGCAAAGCACTCTACACAGGCATCCCAGAAAAAGACATCCGATGCCTCCAATGTATCCAAAACACCTCCGCCCGACTGGTCCTTGACGTACCCCGCCGCTGCCACATCTCCCACCACCTGAGAGACCTCCACTGGCTCCCCGTGGACAAGAGGATCACCTTCAAGCTCCTCACCCACGCTCACAAGGCACTCCACAACGCCGGACCAGCCTACCTGAACTACAGACTCAACTTCTACGCCCCCACCCGCCAACTCCGCTCTGCCAACCTCGCCCTCGCCATCGTTCCCCGCATCCAGTGCAAGACCTCCGGTGGCAGTTCCTTCTCCTACCTTGCCGCCAAGACCTGGAACACCCTTCCGACCTCCCTGCAACAGACCCAGGACCTTCTCACCTTCAGGAGACTTCTTAAGACCTGGCTCTTCGACCAGTACTTGAAACCCTAACGGGTACGTAGTGCGCTTTACAAATGTTGTGATTGATTGATTGTGGTAAAATATATTGTTATGCATGTCGTTTATACCAGCTTCTGTATCTGGTAAGGTACTGCTATGACACACCAGTTGATAACAAAACTTGTTACCCTATGTTGCTATGTCATAGAGGGATTCCAGGCCACACTGATAGGGCTCTCTAAGAGCTTGTCAGCGCATGGCTGCTTGTATGATTTGAATGAAAGCAGAACGTACACCTCTACGAGAGTTAAGGAATGCTGGTAAGGTGGTGGAGGTTGGTTAAGGATGACTTTTAAGAATGTTGGGGGAAGATTCTGCAATGATGATGGAGGTGAGGAGAAGAGAACAATGATATGATGGCTGACATGCCAGGGGCTGTTGTAACTGAGTGGAATAAAAGTTCAACTTTATTTATACAGCATCTAGTCACTTCTTAAAATGTTCAGAGTGAACCCAATGTTGATCGGTTACCCGCCCCCCAAGACTAATCATACTCTCTTCCATTACCTAGTTCATAAGGGTACTAGTTGTGCTTCAGTGATGACGGGCATGTACTACTACCATGACCTCCCAAACAACCCTACTAAATTTGCCCTCATTTATCTCACCCTGCTACTATGATCTTCCTAACCCTTCCACAGAATCTTCCCTTCTCCATCCCCCTTTACTCATCCCAAGCCCCTGGGATGAGTAAATGAGGGATATACTCCCAATTAACACTTCTGGATTTCTTTCCTCCTCCACCCCTCCATTACTCCTGTCAATCTAACTAACAAACTCTCATATCCACAGCTCAAATTAACTCATAATAATACTAAAACTGTACTCATATTTCCCGATACTAATCCATCACTAATTCTTGTTGGGTTCCGGAGTAGTGTGCTACTCGCCGAAAAGCGCTTTGATGCCTCGTTAGGGGTAGTAAGCACTATATAACAATATCAAGATGGTCCCGAGCTGCAGGTACTCTGTGGACTTGGGGGTCTATAACGTTTGATGGAAATGAGAACATGCAATCCGAGGTCAAGCCACTAGATGGCAACACACACACATACACATAGCATGGAAACATGTTTAAACTGCAGAATTATTTTTTTTGTTACGTATGTTTTTTTCTTTCAATCGTAGTCTCTCTTTAGCTTTTTCTCTTACTTTAGCTCTACCTCACTCAGCAACTCTCTTTTCCTTGCACTCTCTTTTTTGTCTCTGCAATTTCCCACTTTTTCCCAGCTTTTGCTAGTTCTCTACCTCTCTTATAATGCCTCTGATTCCCTTGTCATCTCCTACCCTACTCTCATTAATTTTCCCACATATTGTCCTCTCTTTAACGCTTCTTTCCCCTCTCATCACAGTCATTGTTTTTTTCTCACTTACATGGTTTTTTATGCAAAGCTCGGTCTATTAAGAATTGGCAGACAGGGTTTTGCACCAAAACGTAATACCTCCTTGAGGCAACGCTAACGAGTCATATTTTATTTCAACCACATTTTCAAGCTTTGCCTGTTTTTTTGGCATTGTACAGCACATATACAATATGTGAAAAGTTTTAAAGGTAGTCTAGGCATAGTATTTTGTATTGAATACAAAATACAATACAAAATCCATGCTAGACATCATTTACAAAGGAGTGTGTGTGACGCTAGGCAGCCTGTTTGTGCATCAACACTAGGGAAGAGTAACCCAGCACATCTGCACTGTGATGCCAGCTTTTTCGTAAATGTGCCCCTTAACCTTATAGATGCATAAAGAGAGCAATCATTTTTGCTGTGTTTTTCTAGTGTAGCAGGCTTTTTAATGTTGTCACCAGAACTCAAAATGCAAGCCAGAAGTACTGGCTGTACCAACTCGTTTCATTATTGCAAATCAGTCTCTATACTTTGTAAAATAATTTAAAATGTATTCCTGACTGGTTAGCCAGCAGAGAAGATCCTTTCTTTTCAGAAACATTCTTGTTCAGCTTTAGACATTATCAAAGGTGGGGTGGTGGGGCAGAGGGGTTTCATTCTGTTAGGAATACGTTTTGTTAGCGAGTCCCTGGGTGTAGACGTTTGAACATTTGGGGCCTGATTTATACTTTTTTAGCGCCGCATTTGCGTCATTTTTTGATGCAAAAGTGGCGCAAACATACAAAATATAATTAAGTAAGTTTGCGCCGCTTTTGCGTCCGAAAATGACGCAAATCAGGCGCTAAAAAAGTATAAATCAGGCCCTTGGATTCTGATGCAAACATGAGCGCTTGAAAGAAATACTCTTATTTCCTCCGCCACTCTAAATCACCTTTGATTTCCTCCAATAGTAACAGCTCATAGTTACAAAAAACATTGTGATTTCTTTTTGACAAGCAAAATCAACGTAAGCATCTCAGAAAGTGCCTTGTTTTCTGGAAAGTGTAGTTATTTGTTTTACTCTATAGCTGCCGTTGGTGCACACTTAAGGGCATATTTATGGGGATTAGATGTAGGGCACCGCAGCAAGTCACCTTGCTGTGCTGCCCTATGCCAAAGTGAAAGGGTATTAATGCACCATATCTATGCAATACAGTGCATTCCTGTCCTCTACCCCCTGCGCTGGTGCCATTTCTGCAGCTTTCTGCAAAATTATTTTTGCGCAGGAAGGGACTACATCCTGCACAAAAACAATCCAGGGAGGCATTTTCCTCTTTCTATGTGTGGTGCAGAACGCATCACACATGGAAAGAGTAAAAAACAAGGAGAAATAAAAATATTTATCCTCGTTACGCCTGCCTTGGAGAGATGTAAGGTTCTGGCACTTTCCCAGGTTTACGTGATTTTGTAAATCTGGGGCAGCGTCAAAATCCATGGGTGTTGCGTGTGAAAATCCACTGCAACACCCATGGAACACCCCCTGGTGAAGAGTAAAGCAACTCAGGAACTTTTGCTACCTTGCCTTACTCCATATCTACAAGGCCATTCAAAGCCACGCAATGTGGCTTTGCGTGGCCTCATAGATATGATTATGTAATCTGCGCTGCCAGAGCATCAATAAAAGTGATGCTGTGGCAGTGGACGGGGCTCATAAATATGCTCCTTAGACCTGTGGCTCTTTCTTACAGCTTTGGCCATGCTGATTACTCCTCCATGGGCATTGCCCTCATCACCACCACTGTTTTGCATTCCACATCACAGTTCCCACACTTTGTTCTTAGACCTCAGCTGTCTTTGCTACATGACCCTTTCGCCACTTAAACAGTCTCTTTTCCCTACATTGTCACCGCCGTCTCTAACAGGCCAATCTATTTCTCATACACCTATTTTTTTATTGTGTGATTTATTACATATATTACACATAAAATAAGTACAACTCTAAAATAAATTTGGCAATAGGCCTGGTCCTCACATATAAAAACTACCAAACAAATTAATCAAAGAGCCAAATCAACAGCTACATCTTAAAATAATAAAACAATGTTGCAATAGGTTTGGTCCTAAAATACCAACAATACCAACCATGTTACTCACAAAGCCACCACAACAGCTAAATCTTAAAATCAGATATAAAGCAGCTTCCCAACAGATATGACATCTAAAGCTTTAAAGCAGTGATCTCTTCATCACACCCTTAAAGAAAAGCACAAATGCCAAAGCTGCTGTGGCTGATTCTATCATAAATGCTGGAGTTTGGTTTTAAATATAATTTCCTAGGGTTAATGTGCAGAAGGCAGGTCAAGAAAAGCAAATGCCAATCTGAAGATTATTGGAGGCCTACTCCCCCTATTGACCAGCATGTAATTGTTTCTTTCACTAGAGCAGTCTGCCTTCCCCTCATTGTCGTTCTCTTTTCCTCTCTTCTTCCCTCCATCCCCAGTTCTACCTACCTCTTTCCAATGCCCCCATCCTGTCCCAGCTGTATTCTTGCCTATCTCCATTATTCTTACCTCTCCATTACACTTAGCACCTGCCCATCCCCCTTTCTCGCAATGTGTTTCTCACTACAATACAGTACAATGTAACATGCGATGTAGCTTTGTTGGCAATATGTCCGGGTTTAGAATTGTTTTCAACACTCTTGCAAGTTCATAGGAATTGAACCATTTATACTAGAGTTTGTTTTTCTTTGCTGGCTCTGTCAGCAGACAGACTCGCCTTTTCCTCTAGGCCTAGGATTGACCTCTGAACATTTTTCTCATCCTTTAGACCCTTTAAGTCAGTGATTCTGTGGCTCAATTCCTCATAGTTTCGGATCAGTGTTTCCTCAGCTTTGGGGTAGGTTTGGGGAACTGTATATCATGTTCTACACACCAACACTGAGGAAAAAATCCTTCTGATTCTTCTTTAGGAGTCTGCCAGCTTCTTCATCTTTCAGTCTTTACTCTGTGGGCGCTCGGTATGCTTTGTCATCAGTTGGCTTTTTTTAGGGGTACCTTTATTCTGTCCCAATTCATTTTGATTAGTGTTTTATTTAACCCCTGTTGATTTAGGTAGTGGGATTCTAGGGATCTCTAGTTTCTTTGAGAAGTCTGTATCTCTGCCACTGTTGTGAGGTGGCGTTCTCTCAAGGACTTTGTTGTTGCTGTTTTTCAGAAAGTGTATTAAATTAATTCTGGTTTTATATCTAGTGATAGTGGATGTCGTTCCAGTTGTGCTTGACGGGTTGTTGGGGCATTCGCTTGGACCTTCAGTACCTGCTTACAGAATAGCAGGAGTGTGCTTTCTGTTGGGCTAGTATTCCATTAGGTGAAGTCTTGGTTGCATGCAGGCCCCACATGGGGCTATCTGGAGTTTCGTCATGTGGGGATGACAGGTTCAGTCGCTTTAGTTTTGTCTTCATGGTAAAGAAGGCAAGCATGGTCTTTTAGGAACTGGGTAACGTTTTTTGAGAATGTGATTCCCACTAGTGTATTTGGCTGTTTGTTCGATGCTGTCCTTGTTTATTTTAAACTGTTATTGGTTGTTTTTAGTTAGCACCTTTTTTTGTAATAGCATGATTTTGTTTATTTTTATGCTGTATATGTTGACGTGATCTGCTTTGTGTGATTGCTCTTTTGCATTCCCTATTCTGTTGAGATAGGAAGACCAGATCTACATACAGCAGAGTAGTAATCCACCCACTGGCAAGGCATCTTCCTTTATTGGCAAGTGTAGGTCATACCACTATCAACACTATTGAAAAGTGACTGTGTAAGCCGCATGTACAAAACCTTGAAAATGTTCTAACAATCAATTAACTCTGTAACTGTCTAACAAATTCCTTTCCTTTCCCCATCTTCCATCAGCAGAAGTATCCTGAGACAAAAGTAAAACTTTTCTCAAATTACTTTCTTCTTCCCAGAATAACACCGGTAAGGAGATGCAATTTAATTGAACAACTATAAGAGGGCATGATAGGTCTTAGTATCCCACCTAACCTCCTGATCAGTCAAAGCCAGGAAATAATCCCTGCCTTTTGTGAGAACAGCAGAACCCCTAACTTTGAACTCCCCAAAATTTACACCAACAACTTGCCCATGGGCTGATAAACTGGAGATGGTGTTAAACCCCAATTTCAAGAGGCAATACGTCCGCAAGGCAAGGCACCTCCCAACAAATCAGAATCACAGTAAATCAAGTAAGGGCCCACACAATAATTTAGTTCTAGTTCAAATAAATAAATGTAAATGATTTATTACAAATGTAAAAGGATCCAGTACAAAGTCAGCATAAAGTCTTTGACATGAAGGCTCTCAGCAAACAGAGCACTACAGAGTACCGCAGAATCAAAATTATTCTAAGTTCCAAGAGAGCAGCAAAATCAAAAAGAAATGAGCAGGATCTCTAGTAGCCACAAAAAGAATCTGTATCACCCCCCAAGGTGAGCCAAGGGTTTATATAAACTATATGCACATATTAAATCACTAAAACTGCTAAATCATCATGGTACGACCCAAAATTTTCCATTCTCGAAAATCAGAGAGCAGTTTTATTACACGTCATGTCTTAGTGCCTAAACTCTAATCCCACTTCATGAATATTGATTCTGCCCACTTTAAACTAATGTTATCCAAACCTGGCGGGACAAAGCAGTTACATGAATAACAGCGAACTATTTTGACTGAAAGGGTTCAGTGAACTAGCAGAAGTTCCTTGAGAAAGATACAGTTTTGTGATCAAGCTAGTAATTGATCATTGAGAACAGCAAGAACAATATCAATGGAAATTAAAAAAAAACACATGGCTCTGCTTGACTGTGTGCTACAGAAATAATGAACCGTGAAATGTGCAGGGGGAAGACAACAAATAATAAAAAGATGTCAAACAGGCCTAAATTGAGGCCTAGTTAGCAACAGCTACGTTTGATAGGAAATTCATTTAAAAGACAATAGCACTATGTCAGTGTGTGTGTGTGTGTATATATATATATATATACATATATATATATTACTAAGAGCTATCCACATTCTGCATGTTGTTAAAGATGCGCAAAAATATGAAAGCACAAAAACCTCTGACACTTTTATTAAGAGTCACAAGAGGTTTCCATGGCCACGGTGTTCCATACCTTCCTCAGCTACATGGAAAGTGTTGGGCTGGCGTGTTACTTCCAATGCCTTGGACACCGAAAGGGCCAATACAGCTTCCATCCTTTAGTACCAGCTCCTCTGCAGTGTAAGGGTTGTGAGGGTTGGGAATTCCTATCTTTAATGGCTGGCTTCAGGCACTTCCTTCAAAGAGTTTTAGCTTTGGATTAAAAAAAACATACATGCACGTGTGCACACCCCTTCTCACTGTCTCCAACACCCATCTGGATCACCCAGAACATGAATCAGCTTTCTGCTACCAACCCATCATACCTTTCATTTGCATGTTGCATTTGATTTGCACAATCTTTCCCAAAGGTCGCTGGATTTCAATGTGCTCAGTGGTGTTTCCCGTATGTTCTTCAACTTTTACTTAGCCTTTTAGTCTTGCCCGAGGAGGTTGTAATCGGTCTGTGAAGGTCAAATTCCAACCCACAAGTTCCTATGAAAGTTGTTCTCATGCTCTCAAAGGGATGTTGGGTCTAGTCGCTGCTTCTCTATTTGTGGGATGTGTCACCATGTGACCCACTTCAAAATAACGAAAAATGTTCCCTCTTAGTCACCACAATTGTCTTTTTGTAACCCCAAACTGTTGAATTTGCTTACCTTGAAAAAGGTCATCTTTAATATAGAAATCCACATTTTTTCACTGCTGAAACATCGCTTTTTCATTGGCTGTGTCAATTTTCAGGTAAAGATTAACTGGTATGCCTCACTGTGGTATATGGTTATATGTCACTCTGCCACTTTGACAACCAGATTATACCCCTCAATGAGCTTGTCCATTTGGCCTTTAAATTCGAGGTCACTGGAAAGCCCTACTGTGCCTAGAACTTAACCAAGGAACTGGCCTTAAAGGCAGGCTTCTGGCACAAGTCCATCCCTTTAAAATAATACAGAAAGCTTTCAAGGGAGCCCTTAACAATAACAAAGCAGAACTGTTGGACACAATCATGAAATATGAAATAGATTTACAATGACATTAGGTATTACATACACTCTTCTAACTCACCAGCTCAAGAACACCACTAAGAAGAATTTTAGCATTCTAAACACAGGCGATGAACCTCTAGAGAAGCCAAGATTAGCATTTAAATGAGGTACCAATATTGAAGACTATTTAGTACAGAGCAAACCACAAACAACTTGGAGGAGCTAGCAGGAAGGAAAGTGATACCCGGAGTGTCATTTTGATGATATGAGCTGGTTGGTTGTTGATGAGTGTGGAAATGGTGCCAACGCTGACAGTAGTGAATTCTGCCTGGTATAACAGACAGTATTAATTCATTAGGGCTCCTATGGTACCTTTCCTTTCTTGCCTATTTTGCATGTTGTTCCTTCCTGTTTTGCATGTTTATGAACATGGTGTTTGCATGGCTGTGTAGTAAGGTCCATTGGATACATTAGAAATAAATGACAGCTGGAGAGGCATTTGGGTCTCCCTGTGACCTAGAATGTTAAAGTAGACTAGATCTCTGACATTTAAGAGGCTATACATATTTATTTTGTAGTACAGAAAGGCCTTTTGCCTGCATGTTGTTAAGAATTGGGTGTGGGTCTTGTGTTGTAACCCCCTCTTCCCCTTTGAAGTATGTTACTTCGTAGGGGCCCAGTGTTTACTGGGTTCACGTTGAAACATCATGCGTATAATAAGCAATTCCTAATTCCTGGGAGTCACAACTCACCAGCCCTTTTTCAGAGCTTTCGGCACCACAGTCAACACACAGGAAAGCCTCCCTTGCCTCACAAACTACAGAATCTCCCTTTTGGAAGTCTTGTAAGACTAATTGGGCCAGATTTACAAGAAACGCAGTGTGGTGCTGCACCAAAATCCATTGCGCTGCATTCGTTTTGAAACGCAGGGCTGCGCTGTATTTATAAGAATACGGTGCAGCCCTGCATTTCCCCCTACTCTGGTACTAAACGAAGCTGTCTGCACCAACACAGGCAACCTTGCACCATACTGCAAGGGTTTCTGCGTTGAGGGGAAGGATTGTTTATGTGCAGGAAGGCATTCCTTCCTGCACATAAACAATCTACAATGGTGATTTGGCACTTCTATGTGTGCTGCAGAATTCAGCACACATAGCAGTACCAAAGCGTCATTTTTGAATGATTGTTTATGTGCAGGAAGGGACACCTTCCTGCACATAAACAATCATCCATGGCATTTTGCTTCTTCCGCGTGTGTTGCAAAATGCAGCACACATAGAAAAAGCAAAAAACGAGGAGGAATGCTTTAATTTTCCTGTGGGGTGGCGTTAATATTTGTCACAGATTTGCGATTTCTCGTAAATCTGGGGCAGCATCAAAAGCAGTCGGTATTGTGATGGAACACCCACTGCAACACCTATTGCACGCCCCTCTGACATGGAAAACTGTTGAAGGGGCCCATATTTACAAGGAGGCGTAAAGCCACAAAAAGTGGCGTTACATCTCCTTATAAATATGGAGCAGTGGTAAGTGCCACCAGAGCGTCGCGAAAAGTGATGCTCCGGAGGCAATAGGACCTTGTAAATCTAGCACATTGTTCTACGTGACACGGAAGGCCTGATAAATGTAGAGCAGCCTAGGAATAACATTCATTGGAATTGCCACCACCCTTCCATGGCACAATATATTAAGATGTGACCAGGCTGTCAGCTTGTCCTGGAACTTTTCCTGGGCTAGCTCTCATTCACCACTCTCGCATTGAGCGATCTGTAAAAATTCCTAAATGTGTATGCCTTTTCCTTGTATTTGAATGCGAAAGCTCATGTTATGCTCTTTAGACCCTATCAAATGAATGTGTATTTCCATTTAGCCTTTGTGCACGGAATCTGTGCGCATTTCCCCATTTTTTTCACAAATCTTTTTTACTCAAGTTTTCAAGTATAAGACAGTTTCACGCCAGACATTTTAGGCATGACAAATGACAGTCAAGGATACACCCCAATTAGCTTAAGCCCCACCAACCGATGCATGAGTGACCAGTACATATAGGTCCCCCGTAACAGCAAATATAAAGTACATGGATGGGAGGGTAGCACAGCTGCGGTGGTGGGGGTCCCTTATGGCTCAAGTCATCAGACTGTGAGCTAGTGTGGAGTGGCAGTCATGTCTTGGTAGTCCCATAATAGATAACCATACATAGTGGATGGATTTGTCTTTTTGTATAACTTGGAATAACAGTTGCTGGCAACAACAGTGTTGACAATTATAACTAGAGCCCATAACTATAGCTTTACACATACTCCAGTCCCCTGCGCCCCATCCCACACATAACATTCAGACACTCCAGGACGCCAGCAACAGATCCCAGGCCAGGTTTGGGCCTGCCAGGGCCCTGCAATACTTCACAGGGGACGGGGTTATGGGTTGCCCATCCAGAACTGTGCAACTGTGTAATTCTTCCTGCTAGATCGAGGGCTCGCCCTCAGTCTCATCCAGTAGCGCCCTAAATTCAGTTAGCATGCCTTCCCAGCTAGAAGTCAATGGGTATTTGCGCGGCCCCATATTATCTTCCCTACACAGCACCGCCCCCCCACCTGTGCCCACACTAGAAAGGAGTGCGTCCATGCTACTAGTGAGCGGGGTTCTGATACTTTCCACCTTTAGGTGATGAAGTGATTAGCTGTCAAAACGCCTATGTCCAAGAACCTAGAGGTTGATTATGTTTCTTTGTTCTAGGGAATAGACCCAATATACATGCTTCCCAGGTTAGTAGTGCCGGGCACGCTGTGCAGGAGGAGAGGTGGGATGTCACTCCCTGCCAGCAAGCATGCAAGGAGGGGCAGGACCAAAGCATATGCAGGAAATCTGCCATGACCAGCGCACATCTGGGACAAGTCGCATTAGTGTGGTGAAAGTACCTATTAATTTTTTCCAGGGTGAGATAAGCCCTGTGCAGTATATAAAATTGGATCAGGCAGAATTGCGCGTTATGCGGGATGCGGGTGGGGCTTTCTTGGGCCATCGCCCACTCCCTGTCCGTAAAGGGTTGGCTAAGATCGCCTTCCCATTTGGCACGTAATCCAGAAAGCTCTGATGCAGTGTGTGTTTGCAACGAGCTAGCTAGCCAGTGCACCAAATGTCTACCCTGGCCCATAACCTGCAGGTATTGTATCGTCACATGAGTTGGCAGTTCTGTCAATATGTACCCCCAGTATTGTGTCTGGGATGCCCATAAAGAAGTGTAAAGAAGAAACTGTCCCAGTGGTAAACCAGTCTCTGCTGCCAATGTGTCAAAGGGGGTCAGAGTGTTGTCCTGATACAAATTGCCCAGTGTGTGTAATCCTGCTGCATGCCAGGTTTCCAGCTCTGCTGCAGATGTGGATGTGGGGATCCTGGGGATACCCCGTAAGACCATGGCTAGTGCATAGGGAATCAATGCTTGCGTGAGGTAAATACTCCTACGGTAGCATTGGTACGCCATGCCTAGGAGAAGGGGCTACAGTGCTATAGCCGCCGTGATTGGGTGGAATAAGTTAGACACACTGGCTAAGGTCCATGGTGGCAGCGTAGTAGCTGTGTCCGATAATTGCAGGCCAGAGAGCCATCTAGCTACCCACTGCAATTGAGAGGCTAGGTAATATTGTTCCAGATTAGGTACTGCCAGGCCACCCCGGTCCAACGGCGCATAAAATTTCACCAGTGCTACTTGGCAGCGGCCTGTGTTCCAAATAAATTCCCTGATTGTGGGTTTGAATTCTCTGAAAAACTTGGCCGGGACATAAGCAGGCAGATTGGAGAAAAGTAATATAAGAGACGGGGAGCACCACATTCTTCAAGAGGGCCACTCGGCCCATCACCGATAGTGGCAATGTCTGCTAGAAGGACATTTGAGTTCAAATAGAGGTGACCATGTGTTTAAGATTCCCATCATACAAATCAGTCAGTGAGTGATCTATTCATATCCCAAGGTATGTTAATGTTCTAGGTTGCCAAAGGACCGGAGTGCCGGAATGCACCAGGGCCGGGTCCCATGACTCCAGGTTAAAGGGGAACAAGCCTGATTTACCCCAGTTAATGTGCAGGCCAGATAGGGAGGCGATAGGTTGCAATAGTTCAGCGACTTCGGCGGGGACATCAGAGATACTTCTAAAATAAAGGAGGAGGTCATCTGCTTATAGATACACAACATGGAGCCCATGTTACAGTGGGATGCCCCAGCCCACCCCCCATATAAGTAGACTCGAACTTAAAGCTCCGCTGCCAGAGGCTCAATTGCTAACGAGAAAAGTAGGGGATAGAGGGGACAGCCATGACGGGTTCCCCTACCAATTGGGATCGGTCCAGATATGGCAGAGCCAGTTTTGGCTCTGGTCAAAGGCTGTGTATATAACAGCTGTACAAGTTGCAAAAGCGACGGCCAAAACCGTAGTGGCGCAGGGCATAAAATATAAATGGCCATTGCAGTGAATTAAAGGCCTTTTCAAGATCCAGTACAAGGCATCCAGTAGTGGGCCAGGCCTGCGTGGAGTATTTCATGATACAAAAGAAGTACCGGAGGTTCAGGGATGTGCTGCACTCTGGTACAAACCCATTTTGGTCCGGGTGAACCAGTTTGGGGACCAGGGGCGCTAAGCGGGCCGCCAGTGTTTTAGCCAGAATCTTATAATCTGTGTTGAGCATAGTCAGCGGTCTATAAGAGCCTAGCACCTGGGGTCTTTCTGGTAGTAAGAGCTCATATGCTTTCTTGCAGCTCAGTCAACGTTAGTGGTTCTTCCAGTTCCTCTTACTGCTCATCTATAAGGCAGGACAGGGGGAGTGGGGAGAGAAATGCGTTGAAATCCACAAGGTTCGCCAGCACCGGCGATTGGTTCAAGAGTGCATAGTGGTCTGTGAGTTCCTCATGTATTTCCTGTTGGGTGTGGAGCAGGGAGCCCGCTGCGGAGTGCAGCGCCAGAATTGGGGTGGCGAAGAGTTCCTGGCGTATCAGCCAAGACAGTAACCAACCTGACCTATCTGTCGCAGCGTGCATACAAGCTGGTTGTGCCGCATAGTTAAGGCAACATAAACATTCCAGCAGGCATACACGCTCCCTGTGACTGTCCGCTAGTCCATGCTGCCTTATTGGGTCCTGCAGCACGTTTTTCTTGGTTCAAAAGTGCTCCCTTCACCCCTATTAAGTCCCTTTCAATTGATCTGCACATATTCCATTGTGTTCCCAAACAATGGCCCCGCATGGCGACTTTGAATGCATCCCACTCCAGATGTCTTGATGAGGCCGTCTGGTCATTGCTATTAAAGTATTCAGTAATGGCTCTATCCAGAGACTCCCGAAAGGGGACATCCTCAAATGCCCCAGGTCTCAGGCGCCAGGTGGGAATGACAGGAGCAGAGGTGTCTCCTGCCAGCTGTAAGTATTGTGCGTTATGATCCGAGTGGGTACGACCTAGGTAGTCCATGTGTAACACTGTGGGTATTAGGTTGTCAGTATAAAGGATTCTGTCTAGTTTAACTTGCAGGTTGTGTGGGGTGGAATAGTACAAGTAGACTCGAACTTGGTCATTTCAGTGGCGTCAAATATCAGTCAAGTGCCAGAGTTAGATTCAATTACGCAGCGAGCATGCAGCGTGTATCGCAGGTGCAGAGGGCAATCGCAGAAAGGAGCGGTGAAGTCCCGGGTCAATGACACTGTTGAAGTCCCCTCCCATGAGCCACGGGATACCACTCCAGAGGAGAATACCCCAGATAGCCTATGGAAGAATGAAGCTTGTTCTGTGTTTGGTGCATAGATAGACCCTAAAATTAGTGTGCGCCCATTTAATTGTCCGTGTACAAATACAGGACAGTCTTCATTGTCAACTACCCGCTCCTCGGCCACAAAGGGGGGTCCCTGGTCTAACCCATATAAGAGCGCCCCTAGCATAGAAAGAGAAGTGTGTTGCATATATCTATTGTGCCAGTGCCGCTGCAGCCTAGTAGCCTCTGACAATGTGGGGTGCGTTTCCTGCAAAAATCCAATGTGAACGGAATGCCTTTTGAGGTATAAGTAAATAGAGTATCTGCATGCTGGCGTATGCATACCTCTCACATTCCACGTGAGAATATTAGCAGGGGACATTAGTAGCTAGTGGGGGGGCAGCATCATATCCAGGAGTGGGGCACCTACGTGAGCGCCCTATAGTCAGTGGAGGGGTTGCAGGGAGAAAGCAGGGGTCCGGGCTCCTTCTAGTAACAAACCAATGCGGCAAAACAGGAACAAGTGCTGCTAAAACTCATAATACGAATACCATAAGGGCAGAGGGACAAACGGCTTCTGCCCAAACTTCCGAACTTCACAGTCGGCCCAACTAAAAGTAAGGAAGAAAGTACCTAAAAGGGGTTTCGTCAAGATGAGTGCAACAACAGAGGTCTCAGTTGTCTACTGCATGTAGGCAAGAAAAACAGGGGAATTTAACATTGCCTTCTTTACAGCATCACCTATGGGAAATGCACACCATTTTTGTAAGGAGCCGAGGAAAGGGAAGGAAGGGGAAAGAGAACAGAAAGCGAGAAGGCCAGGTAAAGGAGGTCATGATCAAGGACAAAGACCAGGAAAGCATTTTCCAGAATCCTGAAGCATTGCAGATAATTAATGGTTATGCAGATGTATAAACATGCTAATCAGAACAGTGATAGTGAGATACAGTGTCAGTGAATAAGCAGTATTGAGGAGAATTGCCACCTCAAACAATTTCATCTGCTGTCTGCGGTGTCTGGAGGGGCCACAGACTCAGCCTCTGAATGATCACCATTCAGGGAGTCATCCTCGCTGCCAGCATCTCCAGGACCCCCTTCCAGGGCCGAGGCCCGTGCCGGCTCTCCAATGGCTGCTGCAGTTTGTAGAGCACGACGTCGATCGTGTATGATCTGTTCCAGGCCAGGAGCATGGGCCAAACGTCGAGAGGAAGTCCTGCAGCGTCCCTGGCTCTGCCGACGGCCAGTTCGTGCCCGCTGTGCTCTGCCCGAGTCTCCGGCAATCCAGTCCAATGAGCCTGGCCCAATGACTCCAGCCATTCCCAAGCAGCCTCAGGAGCATCAAAGAATTGCGATTGTCTCAGAGCCACAACGTGTAGCCTCGCAGGAAAAAGGAGAGAGTACTTCAAATTAAAATTCTGGAGCTGACACTTCACAAAAAAAAAAAAAAAGGAGCTCCTTTGTTTCTATACACCCATGGTATAAGGGAACAGCATGACCATGGCACTGTCAACTTGGAGGTCTAGGAGTGCCCTTGCTTCACGCAGTATTGAGTGCCTGTCTGCATAGTGAAGTAAGCGGAACAAGAGAGGATGCAAGCCCGTCCCCAGTGGCGGTCATGCCGGCACCCTGTAAGAACGGTGTGAGCGCCCCAGCAGGGACCAACTCCTGTATCTACCTCTCCACGTATGACACAGCATCGCCTCCCTCAACCTCCTCCAGGAGGCCCACCACTCAGATGTTGTTTCTCCTAGAGCATCCTTCAGAGTCTTCCACTCTACATTCCAGGGCAGTTACCTGATCAAGTAGAGATAGCACTGAGGTTTCCACTCATTGGGTGTTAGGGGTAAGTTTGTGTAGAGTGTGTTTCATGAAGCGAGTCTTATCAGCCGCCATAGTGTCGATCTTATGTTGCAAAGATGTTCTGGTTTGATCCAAAGATGCACCAAGGCCCTCTACCACCACTAATACTGCGTCTAGTTTACGGGTTGTTGATGTCAGAGAGCCAGAACTCGGAGCTGAGGAGTCACTGCCTGCCCTGGAGCGCAATTGCCCCATGGTACCAGTTCCAGAGGACAGATTACTCCGAACAACGTGTCCAAATGGGGTGCTGATTATAATTTGGCAGCTGCGGCCGACCACTCAGTCCTCCAGTGCTGCGCAGTCACATTCACATAATCACCATGATTCACAGGAGAGCGCAACCCAGGTTTCCCCTCTATACATTTTCTAATGCGGGAGAGCAGCGTCTGCCTCGCCGAGCCAATGCAGAAGGGCCAATGGTAGTGGCTGGTACAGTAAACCAGAGAGTTACCACTTCAGATGCTCCATGTATGCCACAGTAGCAATAATTAGCATGGTCTCTGTTGTTGTTTTGGGTCGTAGCATGTAAGGGGCTGAGCAGACATGGGAGCCAGCTGTCCACCTCCACTCCCAGAAATCCAGATACAACAAAGTTCCTTGCCAGGGGAAAAAACCCACACCAGACCGATCTAGAGCCCACCTCCTCCAACAGCTCGCCGAAGGGGCGGGCGGGGGCACTGTCCGTCGCTGCACCCCCTCACTCATGTGTGGCAGGCCTTCCCAGCATCTCCCACCAAGGGGGGGTGGGAGTCAGCGCAGTGTACGCAGGTCCACACCCGCTGACCCGAGCAGCTAGGCCACACAGAGTCCTCCACCCAATCAGGGGGCCGTCTCACCGTCCCCACTCCCGGCCTTTGCCAGCCCCGGTGGCCTCCAGTCTGACGCCCAGCTCCAGGCGTGAGCGCTCAACCCCTTTGGGGAGTTCAGGTGCACTCCTGCGAGCCCCCACCGCAGGCCAATCTACCAGCCAATCAGCCTGCCAATTACCCAGTCCCTCTCTCCTCCCAAGCCTCAGGAGGGGAAGACTCAGGGTCTGTCACCACATCCACTCTCAAGGGGGCCCACCCAGCCCGACCAGAACAGGGCCGTGAGGGAGAGCCCAGTGCAGCAACTCTCCCTCCGCATGTCACGCGGCGAGTCCTCACGCCTCCTCCATCTCGTCAGCAGCCCAGCAAGTGCACCGGAGGCAGCGACTAAACCCACGAAGCCCGCAGCCGTCATCTGCCATGGCGAAGAGTCGCCTCTGTCCCCCGCCTCCACCACTCCTCCACTAACCTGCCTTGGCAACCACCTCCTCCCGCACACGCCAATAGGCCTTGCGCGTCAGCAACACCTGTGCTCCTGGCGCCACAGGTCGCGGTTGTCTCCTTTGGCAACAAGGCTGCACATTAGTTCCACCAATCCACCATTCTGCACCTCCACATGCAGCGCCTGCAGATGGATAAAAGAAGGATAAACGGGACCCTGTGGCGTAGCTCCCTCAAAGCCCGTCCGCCATTTTGGCTCCTCAAGCCGCGTCACCCATGTGCTGTTTTTCTCATCTATTGTCTGACAGCATCCAAAGTCCAGCACCCACTTTGGCAACCGTCCCATGGTCCTTTTTGAATATGGTGTTTGTGTACCTCTCCTCTGTCATCGTCAATTCGCCCTCCATTTCTGGCTGCGACAAATAAGAGCTTCAGGGCATCCTAAAGAATTAGATAAAATATATCCATTGTATCATTGAATTCCATAAATTCGGCAATACCAAACCCATCCCAAAGTTGGTCCAAGAGCGCTTACATCACAGGCTCATATTATACAGAGACAATTAATTACTATCCAAAGAAACTCATAAACAACTAATCACCATATAAGTGGGCCCCGTTAAGCCCTGGGACAGCCTCTCCTTATAATACTAAAGAGGGGCTTCCTACAGCACAACGCCCTCCAGCATCACACAGGCAGCCCATGGGGCATAATGCTGGCACAGGGCTGTATGAGAACCACTGTATGTCTTATTTCCATAACAACGGACGTGGTGGAAATGAAAGACGGGCAGCACTCAATTTTAATAAGATTGCAATTGGCGCTCCTCGAGCTTGGCATTTAGCCCGTATTTATACTTTTTTAGCGCCGCATTTGCGCTGCTTTTTGACGCAAAAACGGGCGCAAACCAACAAAATACAATTGTCAAAAAAATGACGCAGATGCGGCGAAAAAAAAGCATAAATACGGGCCTTGGTGCGGTGGAACCACCCACACTGCCCTGAAGCTAGCACTGCCAGTTTTTATTTCAATCCACATGCTTTATGTAGTTATGCAGAATGCAGCCTGATTCACATCTATCGAACCAAGACTCTAACCTAATGCAATCCGGTAGTCCTTTCATCGTAGGGTGACCAGGCGTCCAGATTTGCCGGGACAGTCCCGGTTGTTCACCAGATGTCCCAGCAAATTTAGGGAAATTCAGCTCATTTTCCGGTTTGACTGAAAATGGTGGGATTTCCCTTTTTATGCTTTCCAAAGCAGGGACAGTTAGCAACTGTTTTAAGAAAACAATTTAAATAACACTAAGAGTATTGTCACGGGCTTCCAATGGAGGGGCGCTATCTGAGGAGGAGATTTTGTTATTTCCTTAAATAGTATCTTTCTACGCAAAACACACACACAAGTCACTGGGTCGAGGTTTCAGTCTCTCCTTTTATTGTATGTTATTACTGATTTATATTTGTGTCCTACTGGTCTGAAAGTTGTTTAGTCCCTTTGGGTTTCTTTGACACTTCTTTGGTCTTTTTTTTCTAGGGATTTCTCTCGCCTTCCTCGAATATCACCGCCAGGTGAACAAAGGGGGAAGAAACCGAGGTAATGATCAGGTAAGTGGTATTTCTGGTGATGTGCATGCAAATGAAAACAAAGAGGAGGGAAAAAAGGGGGGAATCCGTGGGTAAGGAAAATGAGGGAGGGAGACACCCTTCTGCGCTCCTTTTATTTCTTTTTAGGTACTCAATGCCCATGCTCCCCAAACCATCACCTTCGTGCAGCATCTCTGGGAGGGGATCGCTACTTCCTGTGGTTTTCCTCCCTTACTTTCCCTCCCAATCCATCTTCCCTCCCCTATCTCGAGATGCAGCACAAAGACGCCCCAAAAATCAATTTCAGAAGCATGTTCCTTTAAGAGATGCTAAAAAGGAACTTGACAATCTACAGTGCACTAGTCCTAAAGCAGTGGAGACCCAGTCTGAAATCTCTTTATGCACCCTGGCGCATCTGGTTTTTGTTAGATCGCATTAATGAGCAGTCTGTTCTTGGTCTTTAATGTGTGCCCACATTTAATTTTACAGGAGCCCCTCTTTACGCTCATGTATTTTGTCTGTTTTCCTGGGACGTCTGTTGACAGTGTTACCCTTTTTGGAATATAAGTCAAAAAACATCATGCTTTTTTGGTCTTGCTTGTAGTGTCTTGCATGATTTCGAACTGGACCTTTCTGGCTCCCCGAAGACTCTGTATCATTGTGACATAATCGCTAGAATAGAATGTAATGAAAGCTTAGTTTAGAATGTTGGAGTTCACAGATAAAGGCAGAGAAATAAAGACTGATTTACAGTTCCGTGTGCGACCTAGTCATCTAGAAGCTATCAAGAGGAGGAAGATGCTACAACTTGTGACGAGATAAGGGATAAGTAACACAAAGAAAGTGCTCTCCTGGAGAGTTTGCCATTGTCCAAGCAAACTGCTCGTCCATGCCACGTGTCCCTTTGTCAAAATGCTGAGTTGGCTGTTGGAGTATGAGGAGTCAAAGTGCAACTCCAGTAAGCGTGTGAATGGACAGGGAGTTTCCCAGAACGTCTCTGCATCGTGGGTCAAGAAATTATGACCAAGATCATACAAAAAGTTACCACACTGCCACGCAAAATAATGTTATACAGTATACTAAGCGTTCATGCTGAAGGTGGATTTAACCAGGTTTACAAAGCACAGTTAAAGACACATCATTTATCGAATAACACTGTGAAAAGAAGCACTGCAAGGCAGAGATTAACCAGATGTAATAAAATATAAACTGAAGTGTAAGAAAAAAAAAAAATAGGTGATTTACCGAGCCAGATAAACGGAGATCATACCCCAGTTGACAGTGGCCCCAAGGGAAGTGCCCGAGGTTGTGCTAAGGGAGCAGTACATGTCTATAGTGCAAAGAACTATGGGAGAGTGACACTTTGCTGATGAAGCCCTTGAAGGAAGACCCCAAGGCTAATCCGTCGCATAGCCAGGGCCGGAGCATGAATGAAACTGATCCTGATTTCCAGTCAAAGGGGACAAAGAGAGCTCCAATACCTACGTCTGTATGTTCTACATTGGTCTACAATGCTGCTGCCTCCGTAAAACCGCCACCACCATTCAACACCGCCAAAAAGCTAAATATTGGCGACAAATGGACTGCCTGGATAGACATTTGAAGATGTCATTGATGCACTTGAAGAAACTGATAATAGGAAGATGATCAAATATCTGGAAAATCTTGCTGATGATTGTGTGAAAGAAGTCATAAAGAAAATGCCTAGAACTGACAAAATAAATGTCTCATACTGTCAGATTAAGAATGAGTTGAATCTCAAGTTTAACCCAGTACAAAACATTGTGAGGAAGTAGCATCTTTCGACCATGGTTACCCCAACTTTTGCTAAAAAAAAACCAAAAGTACCCAGTTCCAGCCAATCGACTAGTACAAATGTAAACAGTAAGTAATAGAGTCTATGAGTCTCCTCTTATTAGAACAAGAGCCCTCACTCACCAAATGGTGACATGCTTCATCATCGGGCTTTTGCTCCTTGTCAGGCCGGCACTGCAATGCCTGACGGGCCCCTCGCGGGGGCTCTTTGCCGGAGATCTTTTGAGTGTAATGAATGCCGGTAGCTGAGTGCTAGTATGTGGGGTTGGTATATGGGTATGTGAAAATAAAAATGGCTAGAGGTCTGTAAATATCGTATTTAATCAACCCAGACCCCTGTCATGATTAAAAACAGAGTGTGGGTAAGGATTAGAAGTTATGTCTAGTCCACCCTCAAAAACAAAAAAACTGTCAGTCCCTGAATTAGGGGAATGTGGAGAGTTAGAGTACAGAACTAACTATACTTCTATCATCGGGGTCAACATGTTTCTTGCAAAAAATGTCTGTTAAGATCGGTGCGATTCGTCAGGACCAAAAAACTTACCTAATCCACATGTTATAACCCAATACGGGATTTTTTCGTACCACAAAAACCCTCCTTGTATTAAAGGATGGGCCCCATCGGGATAGCGATAAGCATCAGTGGTCCAGGTTTGTATAGACAACCCGCTCGTGTGGCCACCGGGTGGATAACCTACCCCTGCTCCGCATACCCCAACTTTTGGCCTGTTTCTGAGTGTGTGTCAGTGTGTTTTTACAGTGTCACTGGGATCATGCTAGCCAGGACCCCAGTGCTTATAGATAAAAACCTATATGTCAATGTGTTCTGCCTGTCTCACTGGGATCCTGCTAGCCAGGACCCCAGTGCTCATAGTTCATGGCCTAATGTGTATGACTGTGTAGGGCCTAACTGTGTCACTGAGGTTCTGCTAATCAGAACCTCAGTGCTTATGCTCTCTCTGCTTTTAAATGTGTCCCTGTAGGCCAGTGACTTCATTTATCAATTTCAATTGGCACACTGGACCCCCCCTTATAAATCCATAGTATATGGTACTTAGGTACCCAGAGCATTGGGGTTCCAGGAGATCTATATGGGCTGCAGCATTTCTTTTGCCACCCATAGGGAGCTCAGAAAAACCCTTGCACAGGCCTGCCGTTGCAGCTTGCGTGAAATAACGCACACATTATTTCACAGCCATTTTCACTGCCCTTAAGTAACTTGTAAGTCACCCATATGTCTAACCTTCACTTGCTGAAGGTTATGTGCAAAGTTACTAAGTGTGCGGGCACCCTTTCACTAGCAAAGGTGCCCCCACATAGTTCAGGGCCATTTCCCCAGACTTTGTGAGTGAGGGGACACCATTACATGCATGCACTACATATAAGTCAATACCTATATGTAGCTTCACAATGGTAACTCCGGACATGGCCATGTAAAATCATGGAATGGTACCCCCATTCCAAATCTGGTATTGGGAGCCAATTCCATGCAACCTGGGGGTTCCACCATGGACGCCCAGTACTGCCAAACCAGCTCTCTGAGGCTTGCACTGCAGCCACAGCTGCTGCCACCTCTCAGACAGGGTTCTGCCCTCCTGGGGTCTGGGCAGCCCAGTCCCAGGAAGGCAGAACAAAGCATTTCCTCTGAGAGCAGGGTGTTACACCCTATCCCTTTGGAAATAGGTGTTACGGGCTGGGGAGGGGTAGCCTACCCCAGCCTCTGGGAATGCTTTCAGGGGCACAGATGGTGCCCTCCTTGCATAAACCAGTCTACACCGGTTTCAGGGACCCCTTCTCCCCTGCCCTGGCAGGAAATTGGACAAAGGAAAGGGGAGTGACCACTCCCCTGTCCATCACCACCCCAGGGGTGGTGCCCAGAGCTCCTCCAGTGTGTCCCAGACTTCAGCCATCTTGGTTTGAAAGGTGTGTGGGCACTCTGGAGGGCTCAGAGTGGCCAGTGCCAGCAGGTGACTGTAGGAGGCTGGCCTGGCTTATAGTGGGTACCTTGTGGTACATACACCCTGTGCCAGGTCCAGTTATCCCTTATTAGTAGAATATAGGTGTTTCTAGCAGCTTAGGCTGATAGAAGGTAGCTATGGCAAAGCAGCTTAGGCTGAACTAGGAGAGATGCAAAGCTCCTACTATACCACTTATATCATAGAGCACAATATCATAAGAAAACACAATACTCAGAGTTACTAAAAATAAAGGTACTTTATTTTTATGACAATATGCCAAAAGTAACTCAGTGAGTACCCTCAGTTAGAAGGTAAGTAATATACACAAGTTATATGTACACAAACCCAAAACAGGTAAGTAATAGTACGAAAAGTAATGCAAATAGTGCAGAATTACAATAGGATGCATTAGGTGAACATAGATCTAGGGGCAACACAAACCATATACTCCAAAAGTGGAATGCGAATCACAAATGGACCCCAGACCTATGGGAGCTTGTAGAGGGTCACTGGGACTGTAAGAAAACAGTCAGGGTGTCCAAGATTCCCCACCCCAAGACCCTGAAAAGTAGGAGTAAAGTACACCTACTACTCCAATAGGACACAATAGTCGTGATAGGGGGATTCTGCAAGAACCACAAACACCAGCAAAGCACTGAAAATTGATTCCTGGACCTGAGGACCTGCAAGGCAAGAGGACCAAGTCCAAGAGTCGCAATAGTGTCCGGGGGCAGGAGCCCAGGAAACCCCGGATGAAGGTGCAAGAAGGCTGCCTCTGGGTGGAAGAAGCCTAGGATTCTGCAACAACGAAAAGGGCTAGGAACTTCTCCTTTGGATGGAAGATGTCCCACGGCGTGCTGGAGGTTGCAGAAGTGTTTCCACGCAGAAATACCGCAAACAAGCCTTGCTAGCTGCAAGGGTCGCGGTAGAGGTTTTTGGGTGCGGCTGGGGACCAGGAAGGACCAGGATGTCGCCCCTTGGAGGAGGAGACCGAGGGGGCGCTCAGCAACTCAGAGAACCCCACAGAAGCAGGCAGCACCCGCAGAAGTACCGGAGCAGGCACTTAGAAGATTTGTGAACCAGAGTCCACGCAGAGTCACAAAGGAGGGTCCCACAACGTCACAGTCCAACTCAGGGGGTTGAGCACTGCAGGATGGAGTGCTGGGGACCCAGGCTAGGCTGTGCACAAAGGAATCCTTGGAGAAGTGCACAGAAGCCGGAGCAGCTGCAAATCACGCAGTACATAGGTTTGCAGTCTAGGGTGGGGAGGCAAGGACTTACCTCCACCAAACGTGGACTGAAGGATCACTGGACTGTGGGGGTCACTTGGATATAGCTCCTGTGTTCCAGGGACCATGCTCGTCGAGATGAGAGGGGACCCAGAGGACTGGTGATGCAGAAGTTTGGTGCCTGCGTTAGCAGGGGGAAGACTGTCAACCCACAGGAGATTTCTTCTGGATTTCCAGTGCATGGTGAAGGCAGACAGCCCCCAGAGCATGCACCACCAGGAAGCAGTCGAGAAAGCCGGCAGGATTAGGCGCTACAATGTTGCTGGTAGTCGTCTTGCTACTTTGTTGCGGGTTTGCAGGCGTCCTGGAGCAGTCAGCGGTCTATCCTTGGCAGAAGTCAAAGAGGGAAGTGCAGAGGAACTCTGGTGAGCTCTTGCATTCGTTATCTGAAGAATTCCCCAGAGGAGAGAACCTAAATAGCCAGAAAAGGAGGTTTGGCTACCAAGAAAGGAGGATTGGCTACCAAGAGAGGTAAGAGCCTATCAGATGGGGTCTCTGACGTCACCTGCTGGAACTGGCCACTCAGAGCAGTCCAGTGTGCCGCCAACACCTCTGAATCCAAGATGGCAGAGGTTTGGGACACACTGGAGGAGCTCTGGGCACCTCCCCTGGGAGGTACTGGTCAGGGGAGTGGTCACTCCCCTTTCCTTTGTCCAGTTTCGCGCCAGAGCAGGGCTGGGGGATCCCTGAACCGTTGTAGACTGGCTTATGCAGGGATGGGCACCATCTGTGCCCATCAAAGCATTTCCAGAGGCTGGGGGAGGCTACTCCTCCCCAGCCCTTCACACCTATTTCCAAAGGGAGAGGGTGTAACACCCTCTGTCAGAGGAAATCCTTTGTTCTGCCTTCCTGGGCCAGGGCTGCCCAGACCCCAGGAGGGCAGAATCCTGTCTGAGGGGTTGGCAGCAGCAGGAGCTGCAGTGGAAACCCTGGAAAGGCAGTTTGGCAGTACCCGGGATCTGTGCTAGAGACCTGGGGGATCATGGAATTGTCTCCCCAATACCAGAATGGTATTGGGGTGACAATTCCATGATCTTAGACATGTTACATGGCCATGTTCGGAGTTACCACTGTGACGCTATACATAGGTAGTGACCTATGTATAGTGCACGCGTGTAATGGTGTCCCCGCACTCACAAAGTCCAGAGAATTTGCCCTAAACGATGTGGGGGCACCTTGGCTAGTGCCAGGGTGCCCACACACTACGTAACTTGGCACCCAGCCTTCACCAAGTGAGGGTTAGACATATAGGTGACTTATAAGTTACTTATGTGCAGTGAAAAATGGCTGTGAAATAACGTGGACGTTATTTCTCTCAGGCTGCAGTGGCAGGCCGGTGTACGAATTGCCTGAGCTCCCTATGGGTGGCAAAAGAAATGCTGCAGCCCATAGGGATCTCCTGGAACCCCAATACCCTGGGTACCTAAGTGCCATATACAAGGGAATTATATGGGTGTACCAGTGTGCCAATGAGAATTGGTAAATTTAGTCACTAGCCTGCAGTGACAAATTTAGAAAGCACAGAGAGCATAAACACTGAGGTTCTGGTTAGCAGAGCCTCAGTGATACAGTTAGGCACCACACAGAGAACACATACAGGGCACATACTATGAGCACTGGGGTCCTACCTAGCAGGATCCCAGTGACACAAGGGCTAAAACAACATACATACAGTGAAAAATGGGGGTAACATGCCAAGCAATATGGTACTTTCCTACAGTGACGCCAGAGACCCCTCCTGATAGGCCCTTAGCTGATAAGGTAGCCAATCCCTCTCTCAGGGCTACTTAGGGTCTCTCCTGTTGGTTCTGTGCAGATTCTGCTTGCAAGTTTCCTTCAGGAATCCTCTGCAACAACTTCAGACTCTTCTGACCTCGGATCAACCTCAGCCTGCTCCAAGAAACGCTGTAACTACAACAAAGTGTCTATAAGAGACACTTTTCTTCAGCAACCTCAGCTCCAAGTCAGCAACTGCAACAGTTTCCACGGTGTGCATGCTCTGGGGAATCCCTGTCTTCATCCTGCACCAGAAGGACCGAAGAAATCTCCCGTGGAGTGACGGAGTCACTCCCCTGCTCCAAGCAGGCACCTTCCAAGACGACGACTGGTACCCTGGGACTCCTCTCATAGCGACAAGCGTGCTCATAAGGACACAGAGGGTGGACACCATCGACATAGACTGTCCTGAGGTCCTGCTGATGCAATTTGGAGGAGGTAAGAGCTTGCCTTCCCTGAAGCGACGTTACCCCTGTGTACTGCATCTTCTTCGCCTCCTGAGGCCTCTGTGCACTCTTTGCAAAATTCCTTCGTGCACAGCCTGCTCCAGGTACCCAGCACTATATCCTGTATCGCTCAACTCTGAGTTGTTCTCCGGCGGCAAGAGACCTTCTTTTGTTGTACTGCATCAACCGCAGTTTGCACCTCCTTTGAACCCGGATCCTGTGACTCCTGGGGGTGCTGGCTGGCATCCTGAGGGCTCTATAAAGTGCTGAGAGCCCCCCTCTTCCTCCTCACACAGAGTTGAGGCCTCCAGGTCCTTCCTGGGTCCATCAAGTGCCGTTTTGACGCAAAACGCACTTTTGTCGTAGCCAAGGCTTGTTGGCGACATCCAACATGAAATCTCGTCTGCAACAATCTTCACACCGTGGGACATCTCTTGCATCACACAGGAACCCGCTGGCATCTTCCTAGGGTGCATTTCTGCAGTCTTTGACTAACCAGGGACTCTTCGTTTGCACCCTCTTCTAGGGTGGCAGGGGCTCCTGACCTTCCTGGAACTTCTTTCGACTTCTGGACTTGGTCCCCTTCCTTTGCAGATCTTCAGGTCCAATAATCTAGCAATTGTTTGTTGCAGACTTGGTTGGCTGCTGCAAAACCCCAAACACGAGGTGTAGTGTGTCCTAAGGAAACTTGCAGTACTTTACTCCTGCTTGTCTGGGCTCTGGGGTGGGGTAATTTACTTACCTTTACTGTATTCTTACGTTCCCAGCGATTCTGCACACACTACACTTGTCTAGGGGGGAATTCGTGATTCGCATTCCACTTTCTTGGTATATGGTTTGTGTTGCCCCTAGACCTATTTTTTCCCATACCATTTTATAGGATTTCCTACTGTTTGCATTGTTCTATGACTATTTACTTGTCTAATTTTGGTGTCTAGTGAATATATTGTGTATAATACTTACCTCCAGAAGGAGTATTGTCTCTAAGATATTTTTGGTACTGTGTCACCCAAATAAATACCTTTATTTTTGGTAACACTGAGTATTGTCTTTACTTGTGTATAAGTACTGTGTAGCTATAAGTGGTATTGCATGAGCTTTGCATGCCTCCTAGTTCAGCCTAAGCTGCTCTGCTATAGCTACCTCTATCAGCCTAAGCTGCTACAACACTACTACATTTCACTAATAAGGGATAACTGGGCCTAGTATAAGGCTTAAGTACTCAAGGTACCCACTACAAACCAGGCCAGCCTCCTACAAACATTGATTATGAATGATATGTTTTCAGTCAAGAATGCCAAAGAGTTAGCAAAGTAATCTATGAATTCATGGAAAGACTTGACACAGTCAAACATTGTAAGTTCAGTGAATTTATTGATGAGATTTAGAGTGATCGATGGATGCTTGCCAGATTCATTCAGACAACAAATACTGAGAGAAACTCTTAGTCTGGTGTGAGTGTTGATGGCTGCCAGAGCTGAGGAACTTGCTGAACGACAAGCTGCAGACATGGAGGCTAGAGGTGCCCACAGCGAGTCAGTCAGAAGTATGAAAAGTAATTTGAAACAAGACTGAAGGATGTAAACTGATGTCTTCACGAAAAAAAGAAGATGTGTTTCAGATGTGGATTTGTGTTTTCACATAAATAAATATTGCCCTGCCCTTGGTCAGATAAGCAAAGGCTGGGGTAAAGAGAACTATTTTGTGACAATCAACAGAGCGAAGGAAAAAGTGCGTCAAGGCGCGAAGACAATGCTCACCAGAACATTCCAGAAGCAATGCTTGATGTGTGCCCGCAAAGCCAAGCAGCAAATCCGTTGAGTTAAACAGATTCTAAACAAAGTTGATCGTCATATAAATCATCGTCTAACAGTTCAGTAGTAAGTAAAAGTGAAGAAAGTGATTGTGCCATGTCAATGCTTACCTCAGAAAAATGTGAATTGCCTAATAAAGCCCTCACACATGTATGTCGATTACTCAATAATTCAGGTTTAACCTTAAATGCAGACAAGTGTGAGTTCAATAGGACAACACTGAAATTCTTTGGCCAGATCTTTTCTGATGGGGGTATGATGCACGATCCTGCAAAAGTGCAAGCTTTGTCAAATGCTGAACGCCCACAAGATGTTTAAATGGTATGTTCTTTTCTCGGAATAGCTAGTTACTGTTCAAGAGACATAAAGGACTTTGCCACTGTTAGTGCTCCATTACGAGAGTTAAAGAAAAATGTTTCATTTACGTGGTCACAAGAATGTGAAAACAGTTTCAAGAGAATCACACACGCCATTGAAAATGCTATGGAAATGGCATACTTCAATTCAAAGCTTCATACAGAGATTATGGTTTACGTCGGGTTAGGCGTTATACTTGCACAGCATAGTAGGTGACCAAATGCCAGACAACATATTGTGGCCTATGCTAGTAGAAGTTTGCCTCAACAGAACATGCTTACTCACACTCTGAGAAGGAAAGTTTGGCTGTAGTATGTCATGTAAAAGACCTCTGATTCAGAAAAAAAAGTTTTGTGAGCGCTCGACAGTTACACAAAAGAAAATCCAATGCTCCTTTTAATGCTGAACCTTTCCAAGTAGTGTCTTCCAAAGGACACATGCTGGCTGCCCAGCGCCCCGGGAAGTCTATTACCAGAGACTCTTCTTACTGCAGGCCTGTATTTCATCGGTCTTCAACTCAAGACGGTGACAGAAAGACCGGTTCTGAAAACCCAATGACTGTTGCTGATTCCCTACCATCTTTAGCAATTTCCAACACTGAAGATGACAGAGTACAATAACCAGATCAGATCAACTAACCAAAGCGCCAAGATGATTAATTGAAGATATATAGTTGTACAATATTTCTATATGTATATATATTTGTATACATCCAATGTTTTTTTTTAATGTCATTTTTCATTTAACTGAGGGGGAGATGTAGTGTCTTGCATGATTTAGGACAGAACCTTTCTGGCTCCCCAAGGACTCCGTATCAGTGAGACGTGATCAGTAGAATAGAATGTAATGAAAGCTTGATTTAGAATATTGGGTTCAAATGTACACGCAGAGAAATAAAGAAGTGGTTTACAGCTCCATGTGTGGCCTAGTCATTCAGCGAGTACCAGGCTGGGGAAGGTGTTACATTGCCTACAGACAGGTTTTTAGGGATAGCCTAGACAGGTTTAGCTTTATCCCTATAGTATACTATACCAGTTCCTAAAAAAGCAGGCTTGGGTCAGCCCATTGTTTATCATTGGTTTCCTGCCTTGCCAATCTCATTTAATGCTTCTTTTTTGCATGGCTTTCCTTCCTATTCTTAGGGTTAAAAGCATTGATTATCTACTATACGTTCAACTGATTACTTGCATCATTTCACAGCTGACATTCACATCATCTCATGGGGCAAGCTAGCCTAGGTTTATTTTTGGCATTGCTGTTTAGCATCAGCAACAACCATTGGCAACGCCAAAAAAAAAAGTTTGACCAGCCCCTTTCAAAGGTGCGACCTATTGGATTTGACTTTGCTTGTTCTATTTGACTTTCTCGTTTTAACCTCCAGTGTGCTCGACAGTGGGCCCCACTGATGGCACGCCTACTAAGAGGCCCTCGACATAGGCTTGAAGATTGAGGGTGCACCCAAAGTGTACCCCTCTTTTGTGTCTACTACCCTTTCTACCTAGGCAAAACGAGGTGGTGGCAGCGTAGATGTTTTTAAGAAAAAATATCTTTTTAACCTATGCTTCTCTAGGCTATCTCGATGTAATGGACTGCTGGGCACATGGCTCATTTTCATTGTCGTTGATTACTGGGCACTTAGCCTATAGCTGAAGCCTGGCATGATTCAAATCTATTTTCTTTGGTTCTTAGAAGAACTGAAGTTCTAGTCGCTTTTTTGCTGAAAGAGACATTTGCTGACACCTTCAGAAGGAAAACTTTACATTTATGTATGTGCTGAACTTAGGTAAATTAGATAACATGGTGAATGAGTAATTTTGCAAACCACTGTCTCCTGGGTTACATGCCTGTGGTTCTGCCAAGATTACCAACGTCTCTATTGATTCTTATTTTACACTTTTTCTCTTCTTCTCTTTTCCTATAGATGTTATAATTTTCCATTTAGGACATTGTTTTGGTGAAATACTTGCTACGCTTAATCGAACTGTTGGCATTGCATCTAGATCAGATTAATGAATATTCTTAATTTCTACACTATGTTGTATTTTATACAGAAGAAATAGAACACGCACAAACCTTACTGCATTCAGACCACTCAAATAATATGCACAAAATTATGATTTTATTGAAAATTATGAACATACAGCTGCGGACGAGCACTCTGTAATGTCCCAGAGTGTACAGTATGTCAAAATCACTGGCTATTTAGATTAGCAAAGAGTCATCCGGAAAGTTAAAGGACGTCACGACTGGCACGAAGGCATGGTGAGCCATTCAGTGTTGTTTTCTTCTAAATGAACATCCTGAAAAGACATTTCAAAAGAGTACATTATAAAATTGATTTTGATCTGCAGTGCATATAGGGTCTTGCTATTTTACTGCCGCTACCTGTCAAGATTGTACAGAACATAAGACGTGGAGACCTGTCTCCTAAGCAGTATACATACATACATACATACATACACTAGAGCCAAAACTGGTTCTACTTATCAAGGGAACTGATGGGGTGTTTGATGAAACTAGATTAATGGCAGGCTTTTTCAGGTTTCCTGTACTGAAAATAATCAGTCGAGTCTATTGGATTTCTCATCCAGGCCTTATGGTAGATTTCCAGCCAGGCGGTGCTGCGGGGCTAGTGTCTGTTGGTATTTTGGCCCTTGCACAAGTGGACTTGTGCATGGTGTGAAGAATTATGGCATGTCATGGTGTCTCCCCTATCCTTGTTATTCAGAATAGTCTGCGAGTCACTCCTAGTAAGCAGGGCCCCCAGGTACTTGGGATAAGATGTGGACCTGGCCTGCTGAGCCTCCTCGAGTCTTTTGGGTAGCGCATCCAGGTATAGCGCAGAAAAGGCAGTGTAGGGTTGAGTCTAGATATAACGGTGATCACAACTGCATTAGAGATTTTAAGTCCAGCAAGACTTATATACAATAAAACATTTCAATAACACCTTAAATAAAAATATTTAAAAAATGTCCAATAAAACAGTAAACTATACAATTGGAATTCTACAAACTGTTACAGTAAAGCATATTTTAAATGAAACAGAAGTAGCCAAGGTCACGTTAGGACTCTATAAAACTCAAAATATATAAACACAAGGCACCCATTTTACACTTGATATACACTGCTAACTATTGCTAGTTGCTTGTGGACATTGTGATATAGGTAATGATTTTAGAACACCAGATTGTGATCCTCATGCCTATAATAGTGTGACTTAACACGGTTTGCGATCACTACTTTTTCACTATATTTAGAAATATTACATCAATACAATATGGGAAGACAAATGGAGTGGAAAGGCAAAAGATCCTAGGAAAGCAAAATCAAGTATCACAATACCAGGTTAGCTGTTTGTGAAACCTGCTCTCTCACCGAGAGGGCTAAGGAAAGACAGTAGCCTTAAAGTTTGACATTTCGCAGCCCTAAATAGTTTGTAACACCATGCCAGCCACTTGAAGTGTTGGAAGATTGAATTTGTCCCCGAGCTTGGTCCCTTTAACTTTAGGGGCCCACCAGGACAACACAAATGACGCTGAAGATCTCTTTCCAATTACTGGAGGATCATCCAGTCCACATGTATGAAATGTTAGGTGCCACCACCAAGACATCCTTATAATTATAATGTCACCTTTCATAGGTGCTTCACAGGTTTGGTTCACGCCATCTTGCTTCTGTTGCACACTTCTCGCCGCAGTGGTGACAAAGCTCTGCCTTCCTTGTTATACTAGGTGTTTCGTTTTATCAGTTTCAAGCCCTCACGATGAGTGAATCCGTTCACGTTAATCACTGTAGACATTGTCAATATCTTAAACCCTCAATTCAAGGGATATAGACACTTGCAGGCTGGCCCAGTTAGCCATGGTCGACGATGTTTGAGTCTTTTGTCTAAGTACACATTTTTTTAGGACTCTTGCATTTAGGGCCCTCGTACTACACAAACCTGACAGTGCACCATTGAGACCAGGTACGAGGAAATGGTGATGGGTGCAGGAGACAAATCTAAAAAAAGAGGATGGCCAATCTAAGCTATGGTCTTTCTCATGGTGCAGCATATCAGCTGCAACTCAAGCTGAATACCAACCGGGCAATCAGCTGATTAAATAGTGCTGAGGAAGAGGACTCCTCAGGTATCAGAAGATGACGCACCAGCTGTGTGAAGCAATATTTTCATGACTAAGCTGCCTAAATTAATTAGGCTTGGAGTTCTATATACGATTATTATCACAAAGACCTTTAAGCAGGGCAGGACATTTCACAATCAACTTTTCTGCCTTCATCATAAGTTGTGACAACGGCAATTTAAATAAAAACTAGCTACTGCCCCACTTCCTGGATGAGGCAAGTCCCTTACTGGATGTAGGTTTTAATGCCTGGTGGCCAACGTGTCCCACGGGCAATATTTAACCAGGACTCTGAGATCACTAGGATAGGAGGGTGGCAATGATTAGGAAATGGACTTCAACCACACGTCTCTGAAATGATCTTGCATTATCAAGCATGATAGTCATATATTTCATGTGTAGGAGGTCCAGGAGCAGAACCTCCCAGGCTTCGGAACAAGTTTTGGGGCCCCATAAAAAGTAGGAGTCGCTCCCTGCATATCCCTATCTCTCTTTCCCTAAAAGTGAAATCCAATTTTACAATCCAATAGGAATCACATTATTATTGCTGTTAAAAGAGCAAGATTGCCTCCTCTCATGCAATTGCCCTGAAAAGGCGCACGTGGTATGTGTGTCAGCTACGCAGACGCAACCATCGATTGTTTTAGGTGCTTCGAAATGCCAAGTGGGCGAGCATCACATGGCAGAATCCTTTGAGGCAAGAGCATAAGCACAGAGGCAGCCCTGAAGAAGTGGTGCTGCTGTAACCAAGCAAAAGCGGACTACGGTAAACCGACCCTGACAAAGCAAATTCAAAAATTAAATTAAAGAACCCAAGACGATCTGTCTAGCACTTGCTCGCAGTATGATAGAGTTTGGCATGCCTGCACGGCACAGAGCAGAAACCTTCGGTCATTGTTGGGTCTGCTACCGAGGCCCGAGCCCTCTGCTTATTTGAAAAGTACTCCACGTGACTATAGCGAAACTTAGCCAAACAATATATGTTCTGCACAGACACAGTATAATGTATCGATCTGTATTGTCTTCGTTGCTCCTGATTGGCTGGCCAGGACACCATGCTGAATAAGTGATTCCAGTGTTGTTTTCATGGAATAGCCCTAAAGCAGGTGGTAATCCTCCACACAGAAAAATGGTACTGTCGTATCCAAACAGCAGAACGGTAGTTCCGTTATAGTTCTGTGATGAAGTAAAACACAAAGGAATGTAGGGGGAAGTCAGAAGATGCGTCCACACTGTGCTCGAGTTCAGTCTTTTGTGCGCCCTGCAGATCACCCTCTTCTTTTGAACCTTTATCATCCATTATTTGCTCTAGCCCCTCTGCCATCTACCCTTTATCTTCGCCCTCTCCCTCATACAAGTAGTACCTTATTTTCATTCATCTTTTACGCACCTTCCAAGCTTCATACCTTTCAGAATGTTTGGGATTATAATATTAGTCTTTAACCAGGGCCACACTCACAATGTAATGAAATCCTGTTATGTGGGGTGTATTTGTATATCACCCCCGAGGGTACCCACGTACTTGGCAGGTGGGCATCCAACTGTCGCCTTGTGAGGGTAATCACAGAGCCAGGTTTCCAGCTCACTGCAGAACTCGAGAAGCAATGAGGGGGCTCTGATATGCCGTGATAACACTGTGTTAATTGGACTTCTATTCAGGGGGGGTCCTTTCTTGGTCAGTATGTGAATAGTGTAGGTCTAGAGGCCTTACAAGTTTCGGTGATCTGACTGTTGGTATCGCCAGTTGGGTGTTTTTGTTTTTTGATGGGCATCTGAATCTTGGGAAATATGTGTCAGGATAATCTATGTGGTACAACTCAGTTAAATCCTCTTTTCTAGATGGAGGTGAGCTGCCTATATTTGGCCCTGTTGATTAGATCCATCTTAAAATAAGCATTTTTCTAATTCATGCCCACACTAACACCAGAAGTGAAGATGGGTCGTCGCCCCTTTTGGTAGTCACACCTTTGTTTTTCTTCTTGTTGATTCCCACATAAAACTTTAGGGAAAGCTTCCTTTTCGGCCAATTCCTGTTTTCACTGGCTAGCAACAAGTTTACAAATTCTCTCCAGTCCGACATGACCGAGTTCCTCGATATTTCCAGTGCCCACTAAATTAGGCTTTTATTTCTCCAATTTATTTCCTATATAGATCCAATATCTGTTGCATTCTATGGCTACTTCTCTCAAAAACAGAAGCAAACAAATCTGGAAATCTGATATTTATGGCTTTATGTCAGTCCTTTATTCGTCTCCAGTGACCCTACTGATATACCAAAATCATGTGCCACTCTGGTTGCTACTTTCTCCAGACATTGTTGCTCCATCTAGAACATCCATGCGAGACCTGAAGAAGATGTACAGACAAAGTGGACCTGAACCACGAGCTCTGCACACACAACTGAGACTAGAACATGTACAGCCTCTTCCCTGCATGTGCGACATCAGCAACAGTATTATCAATTATTACTGGAATTGCGCCTTTCTGCAGGGTTATCCCCAAACTTTTTGTCTTCCTTCTCTTATTTTTCTGACTCTCTTTTTGTTGGCTTTAGGACTCTGGGCACTTTAACACTGCTAAGCAGTGCTAAAGGGCATGTGCTCTCGTCCCTAAAACTTGGTATGATTGGCTTACATCTGTTTGGCATAGTTAAATTACCTATAAGTGCTTTGTAAAGATGTATACCATATATCCAGGGTCTGTAAAGTAATTGCTACTAGGGGGCCTGCAGCACTGATTGGGCCACCCACAGAAGTAGCCTTTCAAACTTGTCTCAGGCCTGCCACTACAGTGCCTGCATGTGCAGAATACTGCCACATTGACTTGGCAATTCAAACTAATTGCCAAGGCCTGAACTCCCTTTTTACTACACCCAAGTCACCATTAAGGTAGGCCCCAGATAGCCCTAAGGGCAGGATCCTGTGTATGTAAAAGGTAAGACATGTACTTATATGTTTTACATGTCCTAGTAGTGACAAACAGCCTATTTTGTTTTTCACTACTGTAAGGGCTGCTCCACTCATAGGTTAAAATTGAAAATTACACTATATATATAAGTGGTAATTTCTGATCTGTGAGGAGTAGTGTGGGCATGTTTGGAATGGTAGTGAGAAATCCTGCTTATTGGTGTAGCTGGATTTTGCATTACTATTTTAGAAATGGCACTTTTAGAAAGTGGGCATTTCTCTGTGCTTATAACTTTAAGTGCTTTGCAGCCTGACTCCAATCCATGTCTAGGGCAGAGTGACAGCTCCACTTGATGCATACTTTCCAGACAGCAACAAGACAGGAGGGGCTGGGTGTGACAGAAAAGGAATCTGCATACTGATAGTCATCCTGGGCTGGGGAGTGAGAGGGTCGTTCACATCTTGCATGTCACTAGGCTGTGTCCTGCCCTCACACAATGGGCTGAATTAGATGTCTGGAACCAGGGCTGGGTTGAAAGGTGTTGTGTTACACTTGAAAGGGTTACTTTGAAGACACCCCTTTCCTAGAAGACATTGTGAGTATACGCACAGGGGCTCGGACCCTATGATTTTAGAGCACTTTTGGAACTGGGACTGAACCTCAGTCAGAGGGGACTGCTGCACTGCACCGAAGGGCTCATTTGGACTTCTCTTTTTGTTGTTGCTCTGCTACCTGCTGCTGCTGGGTGGCATAAAGGACCCAATGAATAGCTTTTCTGCTTGTTGGCCTGCTGCCAGCTGCTCCATGACTTTGGGTCCCCTAGGCACTGCCAGGAGGAACTGCCACTTGAACCCCTAGCTATGATGTGCTAACCTGTGGCCTACTGAGCCTCAAGAAGGACTTTCACTTTCCTACCAGGACCTGATGTGTTGGCCTGCCTTTCTGCATCCTGTTCTGTGCCCCCAGTGCTTTCCAGGGACTGTGGGCATGCCCTTCCCTGCTCTTGTGGAGGCTTGTGAGGATATAGAAGGACCCGTGAGCCCCACCATCTGCATCGCTCCCTCCAGCGCATGTTGAGCGATCCTGGTAATAATAAAAGCTACCTGGCCAAAACTGGTGCTGCAGCACCGACAATGGGTGCAGCCAAACGGGCGCCTGTGATGAGGCGCCTGTTGTTAGGAGAAGTGTCCCATAGACTAAATGGCAAAGCACTTTGGGGTCTGCTAGCACTGCCTCCCTAGGGAGCGAGGAGTCAGGTGCTGCGGTCGGCCCCCGTTGGACACCTGAGGACAAGCACCAACCTCAGAAGACATCACCGCCAATCCTTTTGCCCCGTGCCCGGACCTGCTGCTGGTACCTTCGCGACCTGACTGACAGCTCGTGGCAGCTGCTTCCTCAGTGACTACATGCGGGGTGGCCCAAGGAGGGTCTTCCCACAACACTCTACCAGGTGTGTCTGTGCCTCCCACTTCCTCTCCTTACCTGGGACAGAGCCAGGGGTCCCTCAGGCTGCTGCAGGGAGGGGTGCTCACAAACCTCAGTGTTGCAGCAGGGATGCCACCCCAAGTACCATGTCGAAGGCTTCCTCACAGCACGAGCTCTTGGAAACCTCACCCCAGTGAGGAGTTAGGAATCGCTGTATAACCCTAATGGGAGGGCAGGAGCTCCTGCGCCCCTGATCACCTGTGTTACAATTGCCTCAATTGTTGTACAGCACCGGAGGGTGCCTCCCATCCTGTAGCCCCCCACACTATGCATCTGATTCCTGAGGGGGCTAACAGTACTCCCATTATATCATAACAACTGCCTCCTGGTGACACGTTAGGAACCAGACTAACATATACATAGTAGGTGCCCCGGTGCTTGGATGCCCTACCTCCCGAGTTTCACCAGGTCCTCAGTAGTATTGTAACCCCACTAGTAGAAGAGCAGGAGGGGGCCCTGATGTTTGTGTGATCTCACCACTGGAGGTAACCTCATGATGACACCTGGAGATTTATGGACCTAATCTGCTGGTTGGTCTGTGATGTGGGTGTTTTCTTTACCCAAACTACTGCATTTTGGGGGTATTATACATATCGTCTTGGTACCTGCATGAACAGGATCCCGTGCCCTATGTCAGTAACTGTCTCATATGCATGATATTTAGGATATATGCCTTTACAGATTAGCACTTAAGTGATGGTCCATACTCTTACAACTGCTACCTCTTCATGTAGTCATGGAATGTTGTATGCTGGTTTGTCCCATGCATTATTACGATACTAAGTTCCATTGTAATAAGTGTTATAGCCGAGCATACTTATGATCTATGATGTTTCTGATCCAAGTTATGTATTTCCAATATAGAAACATAGGTTTATATATTCCTGTGTGGAATCTCTTTTGTGGTGTATTTATTGTGTCACTGGTGTGGGTGGCTTGCGCAAACATTTTACACATGACGTCTAGGGATAAGCCTGACTGCTCTGCACCAAGCTAATAGGGGATGAACACAGGTTATCTTTGGTGTGTGATTTACTTGCCCTGACTATAGTGGTGGGTTCTGCCTGGCTTAGGTGCCTACCCCAGCCAACCACAAACCCCATTTCTAACAATGATACTCTCATCTCGTGTTGAATTGAAGGTGTATTGGCCATGGGTATACAGTTTGAATCTTTCTTTGAGAATGGCTGGAGATCTCTCAATTTGCCAAACTTTAGTAATCACCTGCCACTTTAATTAGTGACATTATCTTAGTTATTAGTAAATGCTGCCCGGGGAATCCAGTTAAGGTTTATTCACAAGTTGGTTCCCCTGGTTGGAAAGGTGACATGCATTCATCATTTCACACAAGATTATTTTCTCTGTCTTCCCAGGGCAGATTTAGTGCCGTCAGCTGGGGGAAATCCTGACTGTGCCGGCTCAAGTACATTATGATCTTACAGAAGATTAGAGGGAATTTTATTGACAAGTATAGTTTTCAGGGGGAACAGAAGAAGGGATATGGGCCTAAAACTGCACGGGTCCATATTGAATCCAGGAGGGCAGGCAAAGCCCATGTCCAGAGTCGAGCCATTCGAAGTCCAGGGTTCAGTAATAAAGAGCAAGTCAACTTTCTCAGACACCAGTGCGCTGTATATCTCAAGAGCATGTTTATCTAAAGACCGCATGTTGATCAGTGCACTTTTATGAAAGGAGTAGAATGGTCCCCTTAGGGGCTTGGTGTGTAGTCTGGGATTGAACCCGTAGGTCAGATGTTAGACCGGAGGGTTCTCTGCAGTTGGGTAACCGGGCCGATGACCAATACAAACCTGTGGAGCAGTAAGATTGTGCATAATAATAAAGTCTAACCTATTCCTTTTCCTACCCCATTCCTATCTTTTAGAAAATTGGAGCAAGAATACCTTATCCAGGAGGGAGAAGCGGGAATTTCCAGAGGGACATTAGTGGGCAGGCAAATGGCTGGTACAAACTTTCAGCTTCAACATTCCAATGTTTGTCTTTCTATTTGTTCATTTTTAAGTTAGACCATTCTACCCTTAGTGGGTGGTAATAGCACTATAGCCCTTCTGCCTCGGTCTGCCACTTTTGCATAGCCCTCACACTCTTTAGAAGTCCTGGCTTGCACTCGCACCTGTATCCCAGGTTCAAAGCCTTTAACATCCATTATAGCCCACAGTAGTGGGCCACAAATGTATAGTAAAACACCCTGCACCGGCATTAACCCCTTCTGTGCCGCGGACGTAGTGGTTACGTCCTGCGGCACAGTGCTGCTGTGCCGAGGACGTAACCACTACGTCCTCGGCACACAGCCCAGAGGGAGCGCTCTCGCTCCCTCTGTGGGGTTCCCCTCCACCCCCCCAAGTCAGGGATGGAAGGGGAAGCCCTTCCCCTCCCACCCCCGACCCCCCAACCCCCCCTGTGACGTCAGCGCGCGAGCGCGTGCTGATTAGTCACAGGGTCTCCCCCATCGCGCTGGAAGCAGAGCTTCCAGCGCGATTGAAAAAGAAATGCTTTTGCATTTCTTTTTCAATCCCATGGGGGAGGCCCCGAGAGGCTTCAAAGGGAAGGAAATGTATTTCCTTCCCTTTGAAGTCTCTCACAGGTTTCAAAAGCCGGATTGCTTGCAATCCGGCTTTTGAAACCCCACTAGACACCAGGGATTTTTTTTTTTTTCTTGAAATTGGCAAAAGGGAGCGACCCCTTGGGCAAGGGTCGCTCCCAGGGGGGCATTTTTTTAGGAAGGCCTTTTCTGCCCCCCCTGGGGGCAGATTGGCCTATTATTAGGCCGATCTGCCCCCAGGGGGGGCAGAAACCTCTAGGCACCAGGGACCATTTTTTTTTTATTTTTTTTTTTGTGATGAATTCTTTTTTTTTAGGTGGGGAGCGATCCCTTAGGCAAGGGTCGCTCCCCTACGGGGCAATATATATTTAGGCCATTTCTGCCCCCCTTGGGGGCAGATTGGCCTATTTTGATAAGGCCAATCTGCCCCCAAGGGGGGCAGAAACCATTAGACACCAGGGAGTTTGTTTTTGCGCGCGAATGTCACGCAACAAAGCGACCCCTTTGGCAAGGGTCGCTCCCAGGGGGGGCAATTTTTTGGGAAGGCCTTTTCTGCCCCCCCTGGGGGCAGATCGGCCTATTATTAGGCCGATCTGCCCCCAGGGGGGGAAGAAACCTCTAGGCGCCAGGGCAATTTTTTTTTTTGTGTTTTTTTTTTTTTGTTCTTTTTTTTTTTTTTTTAGAGATGGGGAGCGACCCATCAGGCAAGGGTCGCTCCCCTGGGGGGCAAATTGTATTTAGACCATTTCTGCCCCCCTGGGGGCAGATTGGCCGATTTTAGGTCAATCTGCCCCCAAGGGGGCAGAAACCACTAGGCACCGGGGATTTGTTTTTTGGCGCCAATGTCACGCAGGGGGAGCGACCCCGTAGTCAAGGGTCGCTCCCGGGGGGGGGGGGGGGTGAATGCAAATTTATTTTAGGCCATTTCTGCCCCCCCGGGGGACAGATCGGGCTATTATTAGGCCGAACTGCCCCCGGGGGGGGGCAGAACACTCTAGGCGCCAGGGCAATTTTTTTTTGTGTTTTTTTTTTTGTTGTTTCTTTTTTTAGAGATGGGGAGCGACCCATCAGGCAAGGGTCGCTCCCCTGGGGGGGCAAATTGTATTTAGACCATTTCTGCCCCCCTGGGGGCAGATTGGCCAATTTTAGGTCAATCTGCCCCCAAGGGGGCAGAAACCACAAGGCACCGGGGATTTGTTTTTTGGCGCCAATGTCACGCAGGGGGAGCGACCCCGTAGGCAAGGGTCGCTCCCGGGGGGGGGTGGAGGTTGGGGGGGCAAATTTATTTTAGGCCATTTCTGCCCCCCCGGGGGACAGATCGGCCTATTATTAGGCCGAACTGCCCCCGGGGGGGGGGGCAGAACACTCTAGGCGCCAGGGCAATTTTTTTTTTGTGTTTTTTTTTTTTTTGTTTCTTTTTTTAGAGATGGGGAGCGACCCATCAGGCAAGGGTCGCTCCCCTGGGGGGGCAAATTGTATTTAGACCATTTCTGCCCCCCTGGGGGCAGATTGGCCAATTTTAGGTCAATCTGCCCCCAAGGGGGCAGAAACCACTAGGCACCGGGGATTTGTTTTTTGGCGCCAATGTCACGCAGGGGGAGCGACCCCGTAGGCAAGGGTCGCTCCCGGGGGGGGATGGGGGTTGGGGGGGCAAATTTATTTTAGGCCATTTCTGCCCCCCCGGGGGACAGATCGGCCTATTATTAGGCCGAACTGCCTACGGGGGGGGGCAGAACACTCTAGGCGCCAGGGCAATTTTTTTTTTGTGTTTTTTTTTTTTGTTGTTTCTTTTTTTAGAGATGGGGAGCGACCCATCAGGCAAGGGTCGCTCCCCTGGGGGGGCAAATTGTATTTAGACCATTTCTGCCCCCCTGGGGGCAGATTGGCCAATTTTAGGTCAATCTGCCCCCAAGGGGGCAGAAACCACTAGGCACCGGGGATTTGTTTTTTGGCGCCAATGTCACGCAGGGGGAGCGACCCCGTAGGCAAGGGTCGCTCCCGGGGGGGGGATGGGGGTTGGGGGGGCAAATTTATTTTAGGCCATTTCTGCCCCCCCGGGGGACAGATCGGCCTATTATTAGGCCGAACTGCCCCCGGGGGGGGGGGGCAGAACACTCTAGGCGCCAGGGCAATTTTTTTTTTGTGTTTTTTTTTTTTGTTGTTTCTTTTTTTAGAGATGGGGAGCGACCCATCAGGCAAGGGTCGCTCCCCTGGGGGGGCAAATTGTATTTAGACCATTTCTGCCCCCCTGGGGGCAGATTGGCCAATTTTAGGTCAATCTGCCCCCTAGGGGGCAGAAACCACTAGGCACCGGGGATTTGTTTTTTGGCGCCAATGTCACGCAGGGTGAGCGACCCCGTAGGCAAGGGTCGCTCCCGGGGGGGGGGTGGAGGTTGGGGGGGCAAATTTATTTTAGGCCATTTCTGCCCCCCCGGGGGACAGATCGGCCTATTATTAGGCCGAACTGCCCCCGGGGGGGGGGCAGAACACTCTAGGCGCCAGGGCAATTTTTTTTTTGTGTTTTTTTTTTTGTTGTTTCTTTTTTTAGAGATGGGGAGCGACCCATCAGGCAAGGGTCGCTCCCCTGGGGGGGCAAATTGTATTTAGACCATTTCTGCCCCCCTGGGGGCAGATTGGCCAATTTTAGGTCAATCTGCCCCCAAGGGGGCAGAAACCACTAGGCACCGGGGATTTGTTTTTTGGCGCCAATGTCACGCAGGGGGAGCGACCCCGTAGGCAAGGGTCGCTCCCGGGGGCGGGGGTGGGGGTTGGGGGGGCAAATTTATTTTAGGCCATTTCTGCCCCCCCCGGGGGACAGATCGGCCTATTATTAGGCCGAACTGCCCCCGGGGGGGGGCCAGAACACTCTAGGCGCCAGGGCAATTTTTTTTTTGTGTTTTTTTTTTTTTTTGTTTCTTTTTTTAGAGATGGGGAGCGACCCATCAGGCAAGGGTCGCTCCCCTGGGGGGGCAAATTGTATTTAGACCATTTCTGCCCCCCTGGGGGCAGATTGGCCAATTTTAGGTCAATCTGCCCCCAAGGGGGCAGAAACCACTAGGCACCGGGGATTTGTTTTTTGGCGCCAATGTCACGCAGGGGGAGCGACCCCGTAGGCAAGGGTCGCTCCCGGGGGGGGGGGGGGTGGGGGTTGGGGGGGCAAATTTATTTTAGGCCATTTCTGCCCCCCCGGGGGACAGATCGGCCTATTATTAGGCCGAACTGCCCCCCGGGGGGGGGCAGAACACTCTAGGCACCAGGGCAAATTTTTTTTTGTGTGTTTTTTTTTGGTTGTTTCTTTTTTTAGAGATGGGGAGCGACCCATCAGGCAAGGGTCGCTCCCCTGGGGGGGCAAATTGTATTTAGACCATTTCTGCCCCCCTGGGGGCAGATTGGCCAATTTTAGGTCAATCTGCCCCCAAGGGGGCAGAAACCACTAGGCACCGGGGATTTGTTTTTTGGCGCCAATGTCACGCAGGGGGAGCGACCCCGTAGGCAAGGGTCGCTCCCGGGGGGGGGATGGGGGTTGGGGGGGCAAATTTATTTTAGGCCATTTCTGCCCCCCCGGGGGACAGATCGGCCTATTATTAGGCCGAACTGCCCCCGGGGGGGGCGCAGAACACTCTAGGCGCCAGGGCAATTTTTTTTGTTTGTTTTTTTTTTTTTTGTTGTTTCTTTTTTTAGAGATGGGGAGTGACCCATCAGGCAAGGGTCGCAAATTGTATTTAGACCATTTCTGCCCCCCTGGGGGCAGATTGGCCAATTTTAGGTCAATCTGCCCCCAAGGGGGCAGAAACCACTAGGCACCGGGGATTTGTTTTTTAGCGCCAATGTCACGCAGGGGGAGCGACCCCGTAGGCAAGGGTCGCTCCCGGGGGGGGAGGGGTGGGGGTTGGGGGGGCAAATTTATTTTAGGCCATTTCTGCCCCCCCGGGGGACAGATCGGCCTATTACTAGGCCGAACTGCCCCCGGGGGGGGGGGGGCAGAAACCTCTAGGCGCCAGGGGAATTTTTCTTTTTTTTCTTTGTTTTTTTTTTTTTAGAGATGGGGAGCGACCCATCAGGCAAAAGTCGCTCCCCTGGGGGACAAATTGTATTTAGGCCATTTCTGCCCCCCTTGGGGGCAGATTGGCTGAGTTTAGGTCAACCTGCCCCCAAGGGGGCAGAAACCACTAGGCACTGGGGATTTGTTTTTTGGTGCCAATGTCACGCAGGGGGAGCGACCCCGTAGGCAAGGGTCGCTCCCGGCGGGGGAGGGTGGGGGTTGGGGGGGCAAATTTATTTTAGGGCATTTCTGCCCCCCCCCCCCTGGGGCCGGCTGAGCTACAGGCCAAACACCACAGGTAGGCACCTTGCAAAAAACACCTCTGTTTTCTGTGAAAAAATATGTTGTGTCCACGTTGTGTTTTGGGCCATTTCCTTTTGTGGGCGCTAGGCCTACCCACAGAAGTGATGTACCATTTTTATCGAGAGACTTAGGGGAACGCTGGGTGGAAGGAAATTTGTGGCTCCTCTCAGATTCCAGAACTTTCTGTCACCGAAATGAGAGGAAAAAGTGTTTTTTGGGCCAAATTTTGATGTTTGCAAAGGATTCTGGGTAACATAACCTGGTCAGAGCCCCGCAAGTCACCCCATCTTGGATTCCCCTGGGTTTCTAGTTTTCAAAAATGCACTGGTTTGCTAGGTTTCCTCAGGTGTCGGCTGAGCTACAGGCCAAAATCCACAGGTAGGCACTGCTTTTTATAAAAAAATGTGATGTGTCCACGTTGTGTTTTGGGCCCTTTCCTTTCGTGGGCGCTAGTCCTACCCACACAAGTGAGGTATCATTTTTATCGGGAGACTTGGGGGAACGCTGGGTAGAAGGAAATTTGTGGCTCCTCTCAGATTCCAGAACTTTCTGCCACAGAAATGTGAGTAACATGTGTATTTTTAGCCAAATTTTGAGGTTTGCAAAGGATTCTGGGTAACAGAACCTGGTCCGAGCCCCGCAAGTCACCCCTCCTTGGATTCCCCTAGGTCTCTAGTTTTCAGAAATGCACAGGTTTGGTAGGTTTCCCTAGGTGCCGGCTGAGCTAGAGGCCAAAATCTACAGGTAGGCACTTCGCAAAAAACACCTCTGTTTTTTTCCAAAATTTAGGATGTGTCCACGTTGCGCTTTGGGGTGTTTCCTGTCGCCGGCGCTAGGCCTACCCACGCAAGTGAGGTATCATTTTTATCGGGAGACTTGGGGGAACGCTGGGTGGAAGGAAATTTGTAGCTCCTCTCAGATTCCAGAACTTTCTGCCACAGAAATGTGAGGGACATGTGTTTTTTTAGCCAAATTTTGAGGTTTGCAAAGGATTCTGGGTAACAGAACCTGGTCCGAGCCCCGCAAGTCACCCCTCCTTGGATTCCCCTAGGTCTCTAGTTTTCAGAAATGCACAGGTTTGGTAGGTTTCCCTAGGTGCCGGCTGAGCTAGAGGCCAAAATCTACAGGTAGGCACTTCGCAAAAAACACCTCTGTTTTTTTCCAAAATTTAGGATGTGTCCACGTTGCGCTGTGGGGTGTTTCCTGTCGCCGGCGCTAGGCCTACCCACGCAAGTGAGGTATCATTTTTATCGGGAGACTTGGGGGAACGCTGGGTAGAAGGAAATTTGTGGCTCCTCTCAGATTCCAGAACTTTCTGCCACAGAAATGTGAGTAACATGTGTATTTTTAGCCAAATTTTGAGGTTTGCAAAGGATTCTGGGTAACAGAACCTGGTCCGAGCCCCGCAAGTCACCCCTCCTTGGATTCCGCTAGGTCTCTAGTTTTCAGAAATGCACAGGTTTGGTAGGTTTCCCTAGGTGCCGGCTGAGCTAGAGGCCAAAATCTACAGGTAGGCACTTCGCAAAAAACACCTCTGTTTTTTTCCAAAATTTAGGATGTGTCCACGTTGCGCTTTGGGGTGTTTCCTGTCGCCGGCGCTAGGCCTACCCACGCAAGTGAGGTATCATTTTTATCGGGAGACTTGGGGGAACGCTGGGTAGAAGGAAATTTGTGGCTCCTCTCAGATTCCAGAACTTTCTGCCACAGAAATGTGAGTAACATGTGTATTTTTAGCCAAATTTTGAGGTTTGCAAAGGATTCTGGGTAACAGAACCTGGTCCGAGCCCCGCAAGTCACCCCTCCTTGGATTCCCCTAGGTCTCTAGTTTTCAGAAATGCACAGGTTTGGTAGGTTTCCCTAGGTGCCGGCTGAGCTAGAGGCCAAAATCTACAGGTAGGCACTTTGCTAAAAACAGCTCTGTTTTCTGTGATATGTCCACGTTGTGTTTTGGGGCATATCCTGTCGCGGGCGCTAGGCCTACCCACGCAAGTGAGGTATCATTTTTATCGGGAGACTTGGGGGAACGCTGGGTAGAAGGAAATTTGTGGCTCCTCTCAGATTCCAGAACTTTCTGCCACAGAAATGTGAGTAACATGTGTATTTTTAGCCAAATTTTGAGGTTTGCAAAGGATTCTGGGTAACAGAACCTGGTCCGAGCCCCGCAAGTCACCCCTCCTTGGATTCCCCTAGGTCTCTAGTTTTCAGAAATGCACAGGTTTGGTAGGTTTCCCTAGGTGCCGGCTGAGCTAGAGGCCAAAATCTACAGGTAGTCACTTTGCTAAAAACAGCTCTGTTTTCTGTGATATGTCCACGTTGTGTTTTGGGGCATATCCTGTCGCGGGCGCTAGGCCTACCCACACAAGTGAGGTATCATTTTTATCGGGAGACGTGGGGGAACGCTGGGTGGAAGGAAATTTGTGGCTCCTCTCAGATTCCAGAACTTTCTGCCACAGAAATGTGAGGAACATGTGTTTTTTTAGCCAAATTTTGAGATTTGCAAAGGATTCTGGGTAACAGAACCTGGTCCGAGCCCCGCAAGTCACCCCTCCTTGGATTCCCTTAGGTCTCTAGTTTTCAGAAATGCACAGGTTTGGTAGGTTTCCCTAGGTGGCGGCTGAGCTAGAGGCCAAAATCTACAGGTAGTCACTTTGCTAAAAACAGCTCTGTTTTCTGTGATGTGTCCACGTTGTGTTTTGGGGCATATCCTGTCGCGGGTGCTAGGCCTACCCACACAAGTGAGGTATCATTTTTATCGGGAGACGTGGGGGAATGCTGGGTGGAAGGAAATTTGTGGCTCCTCTCAGATTCCAGAACTTTCTGCCACAGAAATGTGAGGAACATGTGTTTTTTTAGCCAAATTTTGAGGTTTGCAAAGGATTCTGGGTAACAGAACCTGGTCCGAGCCACACAAGTCACCCCTCCTTGGATTCCCCTAGGTCTCTAGTTTTCAGAAATGCACAGGCTTGGTAGGTTTCCCTAGGTGGCGGCTGAGCTAGAGGCCAAAATCTACAGGTAGTCACTTTGCTAAAAACAGCTCTGTTTTCTGTGATGTGTCCACGTTGTGTTTTGGGGCATATCCTGTCGCGGGTGCTAGGCCTACCCACACAAGTGAGGTATCATTTTTATCGGGAGACGTGGGGGAACGCTGGGTGGAAGGAAATTTGTGGCTCCTCTCAGATTCCATAACTTTCTGCCACAGAAATGTGAGGAACATGTGTTTTTTTAGCCAAATTTTGAGGTTTGCAAAGGATTCTGGGTAACAGAACCTGGTCCGAGCCACACAAGTCACCCCTCCTTGGATTCCCCTAGGTCTCTAGTTTTCAGAAATGCACAGGTTTGGTAGGTTTCCCTAGGTGGCGGCTGAGCTAGAGGCCAAAATCTACAGGTAGTCACTTTGCTAAAAACAGCTCTGTTTTCTGTGATGTGTCCACGTTGTGTTTTGGGGCATATCCTGTCGCGGGTGCTAGGCCTACCCACACAAGTGAGGTACCATTTTTATCGGGAGACTTGGGGGAACATAGATTAGCAACACAAGTACTATTGCCCCTTGTCTTTCTCTACATTTTTTCCTTCCAAATATAGGAGTGTGTGTAAAAAAGACATCTATTTGAGAAATTCCCTGTAATTCACGTGCTACTATGGTCACCCCGGAATTCAGAGATGTGCAAATAACCACTGCTCCTCAACACCTTATCTTGTGCCCTTTTTGGAAATGCAAAGGTTTTCTTGATAGCAATTTTTTACTCCTTATATTTCAGCAAATGAATTGCTGTATACCCGGTATAGAATGAAAACGCACTGCAGGGTGCAGCTCATTTATTGGCTCTGGGTTCCTCGGGTTCTTGATGAACCTACAAGCCCTATATATCCCCGCAACCAGAGGAGTCCAGCAGACGTAACGGTATATTGCTTTCGATAATCTGACATTGCAGGGAAAAGTTACAGAGTAAAACGTAGAGAAAAATTGATGGTTTTTTCACCTCAATTTCAATATTTTTCTTTTTCAGCTGTTATTTTCTGTAGGAAACCCTTGTAGGATCTACACAAATGACCCCTTGCTGAATTCAGAATTTTGTCTACTTTTCAGAAATGTTTAGGTTTCTGGGATCCAGCATTGGTTTCATGACCATTCCTGTCACTGACTGGAAGGAGGCTGAAAGCACAAAAAATTGCACAAATGGGGTATGCCCCAGTAAAATGCCAAAATTGTGTTGAAAAATTGGGTTTTCTGATTCAAGTCTGCCTGTTACTGAAAGCTGGGAAGCTGCTGAGTTTAGCACCGCAAACCCTTTGTTGATGCCATTTTCAGGGGAAAAACCACAAGCCTTCTTCTGCAGCCACTTTTTCCAATTTTTTTGAAAAAAACGAAATTTTCACTGTATTTTGGCCAATTTCTTGGCCTCCTTCAAGGGAACCCACAAAGTCTGGGTACCTCTAGAATCCCTAGGATGTTGGAAAAAAAGGACGCAAATTTGGCTTGGTTAGCTTATGTGGACAAAAAGTTATGAGGGCCTAAGCGCGAACTGCCCCAAATAGGCAAAAAAAGGCCCGGCACAGGAGGGGGAAAAGGCCTGGCAGCGAAGGGGTTAAACACATCTGTAAAAACCCTGTACATAGAAACACTAGCATTCACAAAGGGTTGCGTCCAAAATTGCTTTACCTTCTGTAAGTCTGGCTTTTCCTCCCGTGGGCTGGCACAGCACAGTGGAGCATCCTACACACAACACAACCGTCTGTGCATGGCTGAACACTGTGGTGATCTTATAGCAGCCTGAAAGAAATATTGTAACTGTTTAATATTTCAGTGTCTCTCAGTACAATCAAACGTTCACAGTGTAAAAATGGTACTATGTGAGATGCTGTTTGTGTGGAGCAGATGGCATACATTGGGGTGGTAAGAAATCTTCAGTAGTATAGTTTAATAATGTACTAGTGCAATCATAAGGTACTTTGTGAACCGCACCTACCCAAAGAGGAAAAGATAGTTACTTATTAGTCTGTGCACATAACAATCAATAGAGGTATCAGGGCACTGAACAGGGTCGAAGGCGAAGATACAATTAGACAGTGAATCGAAGCTACACTATTGGGTTTCTAAAGGGGAGGTGACCTATTTACTGGTTTCGAGATGTAGTGTTCTTTAAATTGGTGTTTCTTCAACTTTTTCTCAAGCTGAAGGAGCACAGGTGTGGTCCTGACGCACACTAGGATGGCATTCCAGATCCTGGTTGTGTAGATGGTGCTGTGGCCTCTGTGTTTTCTTCTTACACTTCTTCAGTATCCAGTCTGATGGCGTTCTGGATGCAGGTGTGCCTATGCCCAAACTGACTGCACACTAGCCTATAAATGTTTTCTTGTAGCACACAGTACTAAACAAGAAGGCTCTCAAAACGTGTGCTCTAAGTAGTTGACAGAAATTGACAAAAAAATTTAATATCCGAGGTTAGCTTGGCCTGGACAGTATAGATTACTAGATACAAAGTGAATAAAGGGGGCTACCGATGGTTCATTTTGATGAAAAGGGCATGGTGTGATGCTGGAGTGGTACAAGTGAATGGCATGTGGTCATACTTGGTCTCAGACATTGTAGACCTGGTTCTCAGGAAAGGATTGAGGTGGCTGCCATATGATCTGTGTGGCACAAATGGTTAAATTGACTTTTGGAAGGCGTAGCCTGGGGGCCGAGTGGTGTGAGCAGTAGGCAGCCACCATGAGGGCTTTGTGGAATAGAGAGATGTTAGAAATGGGGTCTTTGGTCGCCAGTCAGGTTACCCCATGTCCAAGCAAGGACCCTTACTCTAGTCAGGGCAAAAGTCACCCGCTTGGCACGAGCAGAAAGGCTTAACCAAGAGACAATGTGTAAAGTATTTGTACCAAAACACACACAGTAATTCAGTGAAAACTCTACAAAATGAAAACACCAGGTTAGAAAAATAGCCAATATGTATCTGAACAAAACAAGACCAAACTGACAAAAATCCAACATGCATAAGTCAAGTTATGAAATTTTAAAGATCAAACACAAAAATAGCACTCAGAAACACAAATGCTTTGATTAGGTGATATCACGGCGTCGTAACGGAGTAATTTCCATCAATCCGACGCCAATGGTGCCGGTCACTGAGTCACACAGAACCCCAGATACAGTACCTTGTGAAAATATGGAAACACGCCGGGGCACGGAGTCGGGGATCACGGCGTTGCTGGATCCAAGGCGGCGTTGGTTCCGGTGCTGCGGAGTGAAGGAGTGGAGGCGTCACGAAGAGGCATCAGGTCCTTGCTGCAGAGCAGTGGAGGTGAGGCGGCATCGGTGCAAAGCACTGGATCAGCGCACTTCCGGCAGAGTAGATATCCGGCAGGTACAACGTGGTGCGGTGACTTCCACGGAGTCGTGGATTTCAGCTATGTCGGGCCTGCAGGTTCATCGCACTCCAGCGAGGACCAACTGCTTCAGTTGCAGGTGGTGTCACGGCAGCGGCGTTGGTCTGGAGTCATCCTAAGTCGGTTCACTTGGTTTTTCTTGGTTTTTCCACCAGCTTCTCCTTTCAAGGGTCATGGGACTGGATTAGGCACCACTAAGCAGGGCAGAAATCTCAGCAGAGAGTCCAGGTGCTGGCAGAGGAAGTCTCTGATGGCCCGGAGACGTCAGAACAGGGGGCAAGCTTAGTCCAAGCCCTTGGAGATTTTTCTCAAGCAGGAATATACCACAAAGTCCAGTCTTTGACCCCTTTCACAGACAGAAGCAGCAACTACAGGATAGACCAACAAAGCACAGTCACAGGCAGGGGCAGCACTTCTCCTCAGCTCTTCTCCTTGGCAGAGGTTCCTCTTGGTTCCAGAAGCAAATCTTGAAGGAATCTAAAGTCTGGGGTTTGGGTCCAATACCTATACCCTTTTCTGCCTTTGAAGTTGCCTAACTTCAAAGAAAAGTCTTTGTTGTTTATAGGATTCTACCTTGCCCGGGCCAGGCCCCAGACACATACAAGGGGCTTGGAGAATGCATTGTGTGAGGGCAGGCACAGCCCATTCAGGTGTAAGTAACCACTCCTCCCTCCACTCTATCCCAGATGGCTCATCAGGATATGCAGGCTACACCCCAGCTCCCTTTGTGTCACTGTCTAGAGGAGATTCACAAACAGCCCAACTGTCAGTCTGACCCAGACAGGGAATCCACAAACAGGCAGAGTCAAAGAATGGTTTAAGCAAGAAAATGCCTACTTTCTAAAAGTGGCTTTTTCAAACTAACAATCTAAAAGACAACTTCACTAAAAGGTGTATTTTTTAATTGTGAGTTCAGAGACCCCAAACTCCATTGTTTTATCTGCTCTCAAAGGGAAACTGCACTTTATATTTAAAGGCAGCCCCCCCATGTTAACCTATGACAGAGATAGGCTTTGCAACAGAGAAAATTGAATTTGGCAGTATTTCACTGTCAAGACACGTAAAACACATCAGTTTATGTCCCACCTTTAACATAAACTGCACCCTGCCCATGGGGCTACCTAGGGCCTACCTTAGGGGTGCCTTACATGTATAAAAAGGGAAGGTTTAGACCTGGCAAATGGATACACTTGCCAGGTCGAATTGGCAGTTTAAAGCTGCACACACAGATACTACAGGGGCAGGTTTGAGCCATGTATACAGGGCTGCTCATGCTGATGGCACAATCAGTGCTGCAGGCCCACTAGTAGCATTTGATTTAGAGACCCAGGTCAACTTCAGTGTACTTTACTAGGGACTTACTAGTAAATCAAATATGCCAATCATGGAAAAGCCAATTACACATACAATTTCACATAGGGAGCACTTGCACTTTAGCCCTGGTCAGCAGTGGTGAAGTGCCCAGAGTAACAAAAACAGCAAAAACAGAGTCCAGCACACAGCAACAACTTGGGAAGTAGAGGCAAAAGGTTAGGAGAGATCACACCAAGGATGCCAGGTCTAATGAGAGATGGCCGACACTGTGGAACTGGGTGAATTAGGTATTACAGAGTGGGATTTATAGATGACAAATGCAGTGGGCATACACAGTATAAATACACTGCAGATGTCATAGGACTTGGCCTCTAGGATGGTTAGCTGACAAACGCTGGAGGAACAGGGTAAAATATTTAAAAAAAGGGTGGCAGCTGTTATGGCTGGGTTGATTGTGGATGGTGGTCTTCGCAAAGACAGGGTGGAATAGATAACTACATGGCAGGCACAGTAATGGGCCACAATTCTGCATGATAGTCATTGCTATGTCTGTTGAAGGTAATTATGACTAGCTCTCTCTAAGAACCTTATTGCTCGCTGTACCTTTTTCCATATTTTCTCATCCTGTTTGATGACCCTTATTAATAATTCTCTATGAGGCTATTAGTGCCAGTCTTATCAATATGTGATATGAGCTGGGATGTGTATTTTATTTGCCATGAATTAGAGAACAATGAACCAACTAAAAAGAAACTCTTTAATAGTGGAGAAGCTAAAGGGAGTTTTTAATATGGGGTTCTGAAGTCCCATAGGCTCAGAGTGGGGACAGAACTACAGATGTTCATAACACTTATGGTTCAAGAAGGCCATTGAGATGGAAATCTGACAAGGAAATTCAAGACAGAAGTGTATGTAATTTCAACAAAGTATGGATCTAGAATTGTGCATATATCGTCCGTCATTGAGATCTCACAGGTTTTTTATTACCAAATTCCTCAACAATGCTACATTATCCTACAAACCGGAGGTCAAAATATTTTCTAATATTATACATATATAATATAAATATTATTAAATATATATATATACATATATACATATAATATAAATATCACATGTGTGCTTCCCTCCCTCCACTCTGTAAAGGGACTTAAAAAGCATGATTCTCTATAGGATGTAATACAGCAATGCAACTATAAGTGGAGAAGGAATTGATTTAAGATTTAGCAAAAGCAGAGAAGAGGAATATCTTCATAGTCTCATTCCGCAGTGTGATAAGCAGTGGTTTTTCTATTGCTGCTGGATGAGGTGCTCCTTGCAAAGATGAGTTTCCTGCTTCTTCCTGAATTAGAGATGTGAAGAAGCAAGCTTAAGCCATGACGTCATGTTATTCAACAGCCTGAGATCTCAACTTAGGATGACTTGCTTGCTGGTCTCTTCCCTCTTGCATCTCTTGAGTAGGGCAATATTTTTATAGACGATACTTAGGACATGATACTTATGTCAGATAATCTTCTAACAACAATATTCTGGTACCATGGGAGCTTTATTAGGTGAGAAGACGTACAGCATCAAAGGCACAAAGGCAGCAAGTATTCACAAAATGGCCTTTAGCACCACCTATGTCCAGAGGTTGGAGGATTTGATTATGAGAAGGGAGGGACATTTTGCCTGAAATCAGCCATGCTTCTTCTAGTATGCATGTGTGTGGTGGGGGGGGGGGGGGGGGGGAATCTGAGCTGAATTATCACTATCCAGCGTGGGGCTCCAGCATACCTATCTGAGGCGCAGCTTCCAGGCACAGGTTCCTGGGTGAATGCTTGGTTTTGGACTCTGACCATAACATCCAGTGTAGTTTTTTTAGGTTCAGAGAGAAGTGGTCTTATTTCTTGATGGGTTGAGGGCTGTGGCACTCCTGGTTGGAGCCAGATGCATGGGTGAATCTAGGTGGGAAATAACTTGTTCTGAGACAGTGGTTCTGAATGCTGCCTATGGAGATATGGTTTGGTTTTGCAGACGAGCAATAGCTGCTACCAGGCACTTTGCAATTTTTTTTACTGTGGTCTTTTGTAAAGGGAGGTTGTTCCCAATGAGGAACCTAGGGAGATTTTTTTGCTGATGAATTGGAGAGCACATTCTCGATCTGTGTTTGTTTTGAGTTTTTTGTGATCAGAATGAATTCAACCTTGGTGGGGTTCAACTTGAGGTAGGTGATGGACATCCCAATCTTATAAGGGCCTGAAGGTCATGGTTAAGCAGAAGTCCCTGCTTGCTAAAAGTTTAAGTAAGAGTTGACAGTCTTGGGCAAACTGACAAATTTTTATCCCACTGTCACCTTGAAAGGATGGGTGCCCGGGGCCATTCTGATTCGGAGGTTCCCATCGGTATGAGTTGCTGCAGACTGGAGAGATAAGGGATAGTCTTCAGTAGGGTTATAAAGTTGACATTTTTGTAGGACACTAAGCGTTCAATCAGTACCCCATCATGAAGACGGCACTGTCACAACATGGATTGCTGACACTGCTGCAAAGTAAACTGAACCTGAATGGTAGTCATGAAGAGGGGAGTAGTCACTGATTTGGACTTGCAATAGGGTGGTGGGAAGTTCTCTCTCATATCATATATTATATAGTTTATCTCAATACATATAATACAAGGAATGAGTTGCATTACTGATGTGTGTGTCTAACAGGATGGCCTAGTTTCACAAAATCAAAATGACCTTAATGTTGAAAAATCAATAGGTGGGGTCATGAAGGACTAGATAGCACAGTTTAAATAATAAAGAGGAGAAAAGAAGGCATGCACCTTTAATAAAAAAAAAATATTGAAGGAAAAGTCATGGCCCTGAATGAGCTGAAGAGGTACTGTCATCAGTTAGAAAATCTTTACTTTTAGGTTACACCAATGTATTTGAGTACCAGTAAATCTCTCCTGCATCATAGTTTCTGAATACCAAAGAGATTCAGATCCTCAGCCATGTTAGCCATTGATTTGTGCAGGGACCTGTAGTGCTTGCAGTGTACCCAAAGCAGAGAGCAGTGCTCTCATTAGTTTATCAATGATTTAGTGAGCACTCTCTGGTTTCCTAGAATAGCCGGTGAGCAACTAGGCTGGATTTCAGTTTCCCGGAAATGGGCTGCCCGACAAGCATTTCCATTTAGAATTTATGGGATCCATTACAACACCACGTGAATTGGTGAACTTTACCCTAGCTACACTGCCAAAATGTTATTATCAGGTTACATGCTGAGCTTCTTGGCCAGCAAGCAATGTTGAAGGCGTAATAGGCCTTACTAGAATACGCCCTAATGCTTAGGTAAACTCAACCTACAACTGATTGGTAATGTCTAATTCCATTGCCTCAGAAGCAATAAGCAAATGGGTTCTGCTTCAATGTCTGCAGTATCTTTTTTTAAATGCATACTTTAAAGTTAGTGTCCTTAATAAAGCTCATGCACTCTTGTTTACACTGATTAGTTAGTTCATACACCACATACCTGAGCGGACAGTTAGTGATCAGTTGGTGATCTTCTTGACTAGAAATCGTAATCAGTGCACAAATCAGAAAACTCATCCGTGACAAGCTCTTGCCCTCACTCGTTCACATCCTTTGGACGTCACTAGTACTCTGGCTCCAGTGTATATGTGCATTAATATATGCCAGCGGGTTGCACAAGCTCAGCTAAACTTCCCTTGCACAGACGGAGGCGGGAATTCACTCCTGGCAGTTGCAGCGGATTATAATATGAGATTCCGGTACCTTGCTCAAAGCTTGCTATGCAAGTGTTCCTTAAACTGGTAAGCCCTCAAGTACTGTCCCAATTATATGTCCCCACCCACAGAGCATTCTGGTTTCTGTAAACGTATCTCATCTGCGCCAGTACACACCACATTGTTTGTACAGAGTCTAATATTAGAGCTACTTCTGCTAATTAAAAAAAAAACACACACAAAATGACTGGGTGCTTCTCTGGGCTACTTGTGCATTATACGGAATACCCCCCCAAAAAATAAAATGCATTGATTGAAACTGCCGTGATCTACTGAGAGGTTTAATTTTTGTGACAGTGTTACAAATGCACATCTGCCTATGTGTTGCAAGTAATCTGCAAGGTGTCGGAGAGAACAGCCTCCACTCAAATGTGACTGAGAAGAACTGTGTTGGTTGGAAGCTATAGATCTGTGAAGGAACGAGAAGGAAACTGACAATCGATTGTGGACTAATGGCCGCCAAAGACTGAAAAGCCACTCCATGACCGTGATTTCTACACCTCAAATGCTCTGGCAGTTCGTCGCTTAAATGTTTGCAAACTCTCTCAGCCTACGCCTAGGCTGTGAAGCGACTTACGAAGTACTGCTTCAAACACGGGTCAGAACATACAACATGTAAGTACAAGCAGCGGGATCATGTCAGTAATTTTCCACTCACAAGCCCACCGAACAGCCCTAATCATAGCAAATTCCTTGCTGAAGCAAACTTGCATGTGATGTTTTAATTTACACAAGAGTAAATTGATATCTATAATACTTCTAGGTGCCTCTGTATTCTTCCACTTTCCTGAGCCAATGCAACAAGGCAACCTTCCACAATGGGGATGCACCTTTCAAACAGAGTGCAGCCTCTCTGTTCTGGCCTTGTTCAGTGGATGTGTTCAGAGTTAAGACGCCAAGCATCACCCCACGTCTAAACTGTTCTGTAAATCGAGAAGAAAAAGGCTTTGCTTGCAAGGCCAAAGAGGTTTATGCAACTCGGTTTATTCACTTTGAGATTTTAGGCAGTGAATCATAAGGATGCCCAGGTTTCCTTTTCAAAGGAAGAAGAATGTTATTTCTTCTACTGCTCGTGATAACACTGTGCGTTTATACTAATTAAAGAGAGCAAATCCCACACCGCGTCTTCCTCTTCTATTTCTGCACTATCTTCTGGTCAGCAGCAGCATCAGAAGCCGCAGACACAGAGGCGGAGGAGGCCAGAGTCCATCTCTACTGCCACAGCAAGTCCTGGCTTGTACTGATCAATGACAGATTGAGGCGCAGATGCAACTGAGGGACACCCAAACTGCAGAAAGACACTGTCCACACTGTGATCACCCTGAAAAAGGCAGACATATAAGGTCTTTTTGGTGACAGAGAATGTAGAGGGTGTATGTGCTGCTGCTGCTGTCTTATGAATGATGTGCTCAAAGAAAAATGAGGAAATATTATCCATGCTGAGGAGCTACATTTTGAGTCGATCAGAATTAACAGATTATAGGTACACATCTGTGCTCTCTCTCGTGGAACAAATTATCACATTCTGTTGTCTGTGCTGAATAGGATGAATATTGAACGGCAAATAAAGCACATTGTTTTAGTTTTATAATGGCTTCTGGGGTGGACTTTATTTCTAAACATCGAAATGCGCTCATTTGATTTGGGCAAATGTCAGCATCACCAATCTAGGTGACCCATATAATGATACAGTGTATAATTCTTTTCAAATCCTCCAACTGGAATATCCCATTTCAGCAGGACAATGGCTACTGTTCAGCGCAATGACCAGTATTGTTAAAAATTGCTGGCCACAACACAATGAGCCTCCTCCATCCAACACTGTGCTTGAAAGCGTGCTTGACATTGTTAACACCAAGAAAGTCATCAACAGACTATACATCACTTACACAAATGACCACACTAGACTTTCGTGACTTGAGATAAACTTGGGATCTAGACTTAAAAAACAATATATCTGAGCAGCAGGAAAGGGGTAAAGCTTTAGCTTACCCAAAAACAGTATCAAGAAATTCCCGGTTTACAATGAATACACCAAAATGTTATCCACCGCACATAACATACCTGCCTCACTGAGCACAATATTTTGCAACATTTCAGATAGCTGTAAATGCATCACACAACAAATACCAAGTATAACCAATCCATGGATTGCCCCCTGTAGATGTTTCTTTTGGGTCTGATGCCCAATCTCAAACATAAGTATGAGACCAGGTTTATTCTCTTGGTGAAGAAATGGAAGGCTGATGGTCCGGCTACATGGGAAGAATGGAATAGGGAGCTACACAGATGAGTGGAAACAGACGTTTATGTGGTTACAAACCAACAGAGACTAAAAGCAAAGGTGACAAAATAACTAGGTGAAATACAAAAATATTGAACCAACCTAAAAAACACAAAATCCTCTACAACACATAGCTCTAACAGTTAGAGATATGCAACAGGCAACATTCCTTGGTTCTGACAGGAGTGCAGTGACAATAGAACAGACACAGATGAATCATTTAAGTACCCTGTCATCCTCCCCATGCCCCTAAATCCTGGCCATCACTCAACTTTGCATCCAAGACTATTGCCTCGTCTGTGGTTCCACGTTTTACCCCTACAGCCTGCTTTATTTTGTATGATGTGCATATCTAAAAAAGGACCTTGCACCCAGCAGTGCATTAGCAAAATTGACATATGTCGGCATTACAAAGGATGTGTAATAATATCTTCAAGACAGTTGTGTAATAGCTCTCAATGTCTTCGACTCTTTGTATTATTTTCTGTTCGTTTGTGATTTGATGTTATCATACCATGTCGTGATTAATATGTTGATCATATGCAGCTAACGTCTGCAAGTACCTTTCTCTACTAGCAAGCATTTTTATGTATATTCTGGCTACAATGTTCTATTTTTCTAAAAAAAAAAAAATTGAATCAAGAAACTTCAAAATGTGCAAAATTATTTTTATGACATATATATATATATATATATATATATGGAAAATGTCACTTAGCCCAACACTAGATGGCAGGATAATGCACAGCATGTGTATCTGCAGCTACACATGCCATCGAACACATATATATATATACATATATATATATATTTTCAAGGCCAACCTTGAACCTTCAGTAATGCAAACTTTATCCAAAGAAAATTTACTTGCCATTACTTTGGTAATCAAAATAACGAGATCTTTGATTAATGTTGCAAGATTAAACTTGAGGAGTGCATGCAAATACAATGGGCAGTAATAATTCACATGATTAATGGAAGGAGAAATAATATGCTGACAATAGTTATAAATCCTCCATTCTCAGTGGGACTGAAATTTAGAATTTCACAAAGGGAGCCCTTGGGAATAATGGTGACCTTCCTAATACATAAAGTTCTTCGTTTTGTTTGCAAAAAGTACTGAATCACTTTATTTTCAATGATTCATTGTTTTGTTAAACATTTTAAATGGCACAAGATTTTGCTGGTTGTGGGCATTAGGTCTGTCTTGCGAGTATTAGGTGGTGGGACTGATACTCTGAGTCCCTTAATTGTCTCTGAAGGCAATAGGGTGGTGGAGCAACGTAGATTTGCTGGACCCCTGACGCTACAATGTTGATCTATAAGTGACCATAATATAGAGCATAATATGTGAATTAATATGAAACTAATGTAAAGTGGTGCATTTGAATCAAATAAGAGAATGCATTCACTGTAGTATTAGGAAATTATGTATGGTGTGCCTTAACCTTATTCAGTGAAAAATAATCTTTGAGTGGAATAATATAATCATCCTTATGTTATATGAATGTGTTTGCATTAGAAACAATAACAATTTATGTAAGAGAGCTACACTAATGGTTATGTTTGACATTGAGAAATATCGACCTCGGCCACATTTAAGTACATGTATTAAAAATGTATTTTGTTTATGTTGAATGTAACCTAAAGATTAATATGAGAAAGTACAATCAACATTATATACATGAAGAAACTAATGTGTGCACAATATAATGTAAAATGTAATGTGCATTAGAGAAAAATGCTTAACACTGACATTACTAGGCCTGAATTTCTTTAAAATGAGAAACTGTTTTCCAATTTTTGCTAACATGTCATTTCATTGTAGGCACATTTGACATAAAATGTCAGTTTGGAAATTGACATACTATTGTTTTATTCAAAGGGACTCTGGGAACAAAACCGTGAAAAGTAGAGACACACCAAGAGAAAAAATGACTGTCCCTTATTCATACACGTTGCAAATGATGTCCAGAGAACCAAGGACAACCGTGTTCTCAGGACTGCTGTGGGATCGAGAGGTGATGTTGCAAACTGTACCATGGGACAGGAGACTACGATGGAGAAGATTATGATGTGATATGGAAGGTGTTATCTGATGGATTGTGCAGTATTAAATAGGACTTACACTGCCTGGCAGCAGAGCAGATTTCCTTGGACTTTGAGAGGTACAGAGCTGTGACTTTTCCTTTGTCACCATGCTTTATAGAGTGTGGCTTAGGCCTGCACTTAAATCTCTGTAAGAAGCCTCTTGACTGAGCTTCTGAAATGCTGACACCTTCCCTTTCATTTTTCTTTTTCTTTTTCCCAAATCCTTTTTGTCCTATTTTTAGCTCCTCACCTTTTGATCTTATTTCTTTCAGTTCAATTTTTTTTGTAATAGTCTAGACTCTTTGGAAGATTTCCTATTTGTCCATAGTCCAACTTAGTAAGATGCTTTTAACTGGCACTAATGTGTAAGAGAACTGACCGCCATCTGTTTTCTGAACACCAGTTTCTGTTGTTAATCTTTTGTATTGCTGTCACTGAAATATTGGTTTGCCTTATGTTGACTTGTCTAAATTTCTTTAGGAGATTTGGCTACCCTATGGTTATTCGGGATCTCTATAGTATAATTTTGAGATTTGTCTACATTAACCTGAGTGTTAATTTGTAATAAAACCCTTTAAATTTTTTTCCGACTTGGGTTTCATTGTGTGGCTAAATTGGTTACACTGTAAATTCTGATGAGTGATTTGTTACTCAACTTCCTGGTTAATCCTTTCACAGAGAACAAAGAGACCATAGGCCTCAAGTTCAGAGCATGTAGAAAATGCTCCATCAGTGGTGTACTTGTTTAAGAAAGAAAGTTGGTTCTTCATAAATGAATTTGTTTCACGGCAGCAAAGTAAATGTAATATTCAAGGCCATGTGCTTTTTGGACGATAAGTCCGTAGGTGGATGGAGGACTTGTTAATTTGATTGTTTCAAACTAGATGGGACAGATATATTTCTTTTTATGTACTAGTGTCTGGCTAAGGCATCTGTTCTACAGTGAAACAGTCTGTGTGCCCCATTAACATCATCTAAGGAACAGAAGAATTTCTATCCAAGTCCATGTAGAATAGAGTATTAATTGTGGTACACACTTTTGAGAGAAGTGTTTTCATTAATACAGAATACAAGGTAAGTAGTGACCCTGTGTGCAATTATTTTGAACCCATGAAGAAAACAAGTTTTAAATATAATCAACCTGCAATGCCCAATGCTAACTTTTCAAGTAGGACAATTAAAACGGATGATGCAGTTTGCATGCATGTGCTGCATTTCATAACCATGGATAGCTCCATTTAAATGGCTCTTTCAGGGAATTCAGAGATGTATTCACATTACAGTTCACTAAATGCATTTCCGCTGCTCAGAAGCCTAGGTACAGTTCGAAATAATAAATCAGAGATTACCATTGGCATACTGCAGTTTACTACAACCTAGTACATATCTGTAATGCAGTGGCTACTAGTTCCAATGTTCCTTCTAAAGGAACAGGAGCACTTAAAGGTGAAAGGATTCCACACATCCTTGAATTGTGTTCCTGAGATGGTCATCATGCTCACTGTCAGCCAAAATATGTTTCAAAGGGCCAGATGTACGAAAGGATTTTACCCATTCTGTGTCTAAGGGAAAAAGCTTTCCTACATATGGCCCAAAGTGTGCTATATACCCGTGAAAAACAGGTGTTCATTTTTTTTTAGTGAGGAACTTATTAATGAAATTTTATAGACAGGTTCAGGATGTAGGTACAGTACTGGGATTACAGCAACAAATTCTGAATAAAACCAATTGCTTAGAGTCAGTAGATATTAAATCAGTTTCTGACTGCATCCAAGTCCAATGGTATAACTAGTTAAGTAGACAACAACTGGTGATCGAGCTAAAGTCGTTTATATTGATACATCTGGTGCCGGGGTGAAAACATTTGATTTAACCTTCCCCATTTAGTTTTACAGCAGCACCAAATTCAAAACTTTCATAAACTACATTTCCTATTTAATTTGACAAAAAAAATCTCCTAGCTAATCATGATCGTCTACCCCTTTAATTAGGCTTTCCGACTTCCTGTGCCCTCTCTTTCTTCGCTGCTCCAGCAGCAGATAAGTACCCCTTCATTGTGTTATTGCTTTCTGTCATATTGTTTTATTCAAGAATGGTTTATTTATTGGATTACTGTATTAATTTTTCGAACCCTATAAGTTGCCATAGGCAATGATCTTTGTGCAGCGTGAACACAAAACAGGGCTGTGTTTTTTCCACGGTGTGGTCCTCCGACCGCCAGCGGACGCTAACGTTACTGCACCGTAGTGGAGCAGTGAGCTCTCTGGCTTCTCAGCCAGGCATGGCAACCATTGCTCGCTTTATGAAAGGAGCAGGAGAGCAAGTACCCAGTGAATTGAGCATTCAGCAGCTAAGTTTAATTAAAAGAGAACATTTGTGTTAAGCCAAGTGCCACAGGGTCTGGAGCATGACACCACAACCAGGGTCCTTAAAGCACGCTGCTCGATTCAGACTGGAGACTCCCGATTTGTGAAGCAAAAAATGCCTTTATTTTAGCTGTCTCCCGCCTGAAATTGTGTCTCCATCAATGGGAGAAATACATTCTCCTGATCATTTTTTTTAAATCTCCCACTTCCTACTTCTAAAATGCTGGCATGTATGCTCATGCCATTCACTGAAAACTGGCCAGGCCGAAGTCTTCAGAATATAAAGTGCAGGGCCAGCCTTTAGCATGGGCGAGCTGGTCCCAGGCCCAGGGCGCCAATATTTTGAGGGGTGCATGGAACTATGAGCATTACGGTTATGCCAATAGCAGCATCCTTCTCATCTTGGTCCAGCCTTGTCTCTGCCTGTTCTGTTTATTCTGATTTGCCAGTTTAAATTGGTTTTATTCCTTCATTATCATACCACAGACAATGTTTTTAACACCCCTTTAGCCCCCTTCCTTTCCCTCCTTTTTTCCTCTGACCCCTACTGACACACATCAACAAAACCATCATCTGCGTGAGACAGCTATGCTGATTTAGGTGAACTGGGGGAGGTCCAAGAATTTTTGTGTTCAGGGGCCAGGCGCTGCTCATCCAGGTACTGACCAGTGAAAACAAAAATGTCCCCCTGCTGCCTCATTTAATTCACTACTATCAGCAACGGTGCAAAAATTTTCTCTGCCCACACCTAGGGCGCTATCCTAGCAAAGGCCGGCTCTGATAAAGTGCATAGTGTTATTACGGTCCAGTCCCTCAATAGCTATCTGGATCCTTGTGGCCCTGTATATAACACTGGTTCACACACTCCCTAAACCCTAACATACATCAATTTAAAAATGCAAGGGCACAACTCCTTTTACACAGCGGCGTAGGAGGTGCAGAACCTTCCTTGTGATTACACCATCTCAGAGGCAGTCGATTGCTCAGTTTCCAGAGCTATTGGCTGCTGTTGCGGCTTTGGAGAAGAGGATATTGCAGCTGAAATATTGCTGCCCTGAACCCCTAAACTGGAGTGAAGACCATTTCTTAAAAATCATCTTTATAGACAATTTTCTTTCTTTTTAAATCAACGAGATGAGCTACACATGCAAAATGTGTGCGGTAGCAAAGCCAGCCACCTCATCTCAGGTTGGTTTATGAAGCGAATACACATTAGTTCAAGTAATACACAATTTAGGCAGGGGGTGGGCAAATTTGAAGATTAATGCTTGGTAGCAGTAGTCAGTACTGGCAAGGGAGTGTCTAACTACCAGTGCCAACCGGGAAGGTGGGACGAGGATGAAACGAGGGTGGGGAGAATAAGAGCTAGGAGTTGCAGTATAAGGAATCATTGTCATATTACATGCGGGCCCACAAATACCGCCTACAGGTCCTCGAACTAATACATGCTCTTTCTAAGGAGCCCAGCATGACTGCCCAAGCCACTTAGGGAGTTCACGGATGCAAGCTGTTGTCCTTTGGCTTCTCCTTCAAGGTAAGCAACAGGTGATCCTACTCTCCCACAATCGGGTGCTTGTGTACACCTCTAGTCTCCTCGTTGTGCAATCCTTTACTCTCAGCCTCGGCACACTTAAGGGTGGCCTGGCACAATGTCTCAACTGTGGGGGGCAATGCAGCCTTCCATAAAGAAAGCCAGCAGCAACTTTGTCCTTTTTGGGTTGCTTATGTTACGTGGGAAAAGCCACCACAATACCCATGGAACGCCCCTTTGATGCGGGGTAAGGCAAAGCAGCAACTTGCGCTGCACTGCCTTACTCCATATCGCCAAGGCCATGAAAAGCCACGCAAAGTGGCTTTGCGTGGCCTTATAGATATGGGTCTGCAGCATGCACAGTCAGTGCGTAAAAAAAAAGTGATGCACCGGCGGCGCAAGCTGCTTGCAAATATGGCTCAAAGTCTCTAAGCAGACACTGTGATGAGGTGCTAAATGATAATGATCAGAAAACTGCAAGGATAAAGAATAATATGAATAATTACCCCAGTTTTACTCAATTCATCCAAACTTCCTCACAGGAAGACAGCAATATGTTAGCTCATCTGTGGGTTGTTAAGCCCAATAGTGATATACTCTTGCTCTCTCCATGTATTTAGGTAAAGCACTATTTAATTCTATTTCTACTTGCACAAATGAAACTACAATATGATGCGTCAAAAATGTACAAAACTTACTTGCACATTATATTATAATTGGATGAAAGTCAACCTTGATTATTTTACAATATATTTATAGCGGACGAGGTGTATTCAAAAGGACTCTGTTGAATCACAATGTGAGGCCTTTAATGCCCGGTTAGCATCTGCAGTGGAACGATTTGTACCAGTCAAGGCTAATTGACAATCAACTCTTCATAAGCCAGTGCCTTAGTATTCAGGGAACATGCCCAGGGTAAGACCAACCTTAGGAGGCTTGCAGGTAAGCATACACTGATCAGGACAAACTTAGGTTTAGAAAGGGGGTAGATGATTACAAAACACTAATAATTTCAGTGAGGCAGGCTTATAAGGAGGCCCACCTCAGTCAGGACTCAAACAATCACAAATTTTCTGATATCTCCGAGGCCAAGACCAGTCAACAACACTATGGGCCTCATTACAACCTTGGCGGTCTTTCCCAAAGACCGCCGAGGCTGTGGGCACCAGTATACTGCCAGTGCTGGCGGTATCACTGGCTCCCTATTTCGACATTTCCACTGGCCCAGCGGAAAAGTCACATCAACATTGCCGCTGGCTCGCAATAGAGCCGGTGGCAATGTTGATCTGTAGCGGGTGCAGTGGCACCCGTCGCAAATGCACGATGGGGCTGTGCCTGGGGGCCCCTGCACTGCCCATGCCAAGTGCATGGGCAGTGCAGGGGCCCCCAGGGGCACCCCGAGTCCCCTTACTGCCAGCCTTTCCATGGCGGCGTTTACAGCCACGGACAGGTTGGCGATAAGGGGAGTCGAAATCCCCAGGGCAGCGCTGCTTGCAGCGTTGCCCTGGCGAATTACGGCCGCCGGGACCACCATGGCGGTATACAGCGGCAGAACCGCCACGGTCCAAATAAGGTGACAAGTACCGCCAGCCTGTTGGCGGTACTATCACCACTATTGCCCTGGCGGACACCGACCACCAGTGTTGAAATGAGGGCCTATGTCTCCAACGCAGTAGCTCTGCAATAATAGTAGTAATTCACAGAGAAAATGTCAAATATAAATGCAGAGATAACTGTGTAATTTGACAGACCTAGATCCCCTCCCTAAAGCAGATTTTCTCATGAAATTACTAAAAGTAAAATATGGTTTTCTGGGGGACACTTCTCCCACACCCCACCCCGAAAAATCATGCACTTGCCTAATATTGTAGCAGATGCCTTTTTAGCCATAGTTGATTTGTCTCTTGAACAAGGCTTAGTACCTAGGGCCTTTAAAGACACCATAGTGACTCCTCTGCTAAAGAAACCAAGGACAGATCCGGCAGAACCAAAAATGTTTTGCCCCTTTTGGGGCCAATGTTATGAACCATCATGTGACAGAACATATCTCCAACCATATTAAGGCATCAGGGGCCAGATGTATCAAAGGTTTTTACCCATTCTGTGTCTATGGAAAAAGTGTTCATACATATTGCCCCAGGTTTCTTAGATGACATGCAAGGAACTTTTCTCCCAGCCCACAACACCAACGTAGTTCTTCTCACCATAATGGACGATCTCCGCATGGATAGTTATTTGGGTTGGAGTAATGAATTTGCCCTCCTGGACCTGTCAGCTGCATTCAATACGGTGAGTCATGTTATCCTACTTAATCAAATTGCAGCGGTTGGCCTGGAGGACACTGAACTTAGTATCAGGCTGTTTTGATTAAACACAGGCAAACTGAAAAGTTAGTTGGCTTTTGTACGTCACCATGAGTAGTAACGTAAGGAGTGCTGTATGGGTTTTCCTTGTCACAGCATCTTTATAAAGACTAAGGGCTTTGGCAATAAATGGCTTTAAAACGTATATGCATGCTGTGGACTCCAACATATTGGTAAGACTATCCAACTTCTCAGCCACGCATCAGGCCTTCTAATGCGTAATGGCGTTGATATGGAAGGGGATGAGTATAAGCCGCTTGAAGCTAAATGCAGAGAAAACAGGGGTCTTAGTGCTTAATGGTAACACCAACCTATGGCAGTCAACATACTGGGAACACTGGGATTCCCAACTTGGTCCATGTCCTAGGCCATCATTAGCTGTGAATGTCCTACGAGTTAAGTATGATGGATCACTCAAACTAAAGAACCAGCTCTCCACGGTTGTCATCATTCTTTTCCCACTTACGTACACTCCAGAAAATCCTCCCTTTCTTAACAAAAGTAGGGACAAATGTAGTGGTGGCAGCTACTGGAATGTCCAGATTGGACTACGCCAATGGCCTATCTCTCAGTCTACCAATATATACCATTATGGAGGTCCAAGTAGTACAAAATGAGGCAGCCCAGCTCATCTTAGCTGTAACTAGGTTTTCGTCAGTAAGCCCTTTGTTGACAAAACTGTAATAGCTTCCTGTAGATAAACTGATATGATTTAAGGTTTTATGTCTTATTTTCAAAGCTCTTCACAATCACACCCAATCAATGTAAATAACACTCAAATTTTTATTTTGATCATTTTTATCTTTCTCAATTTCACTAAGTGTATGTTTTCATCTGTATTTTCTATTCACATACAGGAGATGGATCTCTAATTTTAGTACTACATTTGTTTAAACATCTTGTAGAAGACAGTTACTTGTGAATTTCTTAACAACTGAGGCCGAGAAGAGAAAAAGAAGAGCTCCAGATGGATTCGATCACCAAGTTTTTGGAGAAACCACATAGAGCAGTGAAGGTTTTGTAGCAGGTCCCAGGGAAGACAGAGTTCATCTAACTCTTGGAAGATCAGGGGTTCTGAAATCATATGGAGATGTCTGAAATGCAACTGGAAAAAGTTATGCAATGTGGGTCTCTACAAACTGCACAGAAGGTTAATGTTTTCTCAAGAAATACATTGGTTCAAAACAAAAAAAAGGACTTGTAAGGGGCCTCCAGACGAAGGTGTCCAGTAAGTCAATAGGTTGATGTAGAGTATTATGAACAATAACTTTATTTACCTGGACATTTGACATCCATAAAGTAGGAGTTAGGATTCTGAACCAGGCGCTTTTTTTTGTGTTTTCGCCTCTCCTCTTCAAGAGGAGGAAGTAGTAGGTCCTTTGCCAACTGAAAGAGAACCAAACAAAAGTTAGGATTTAGGATTTACATCTCTAGAAATATAAATGGTTTTCTTCGGGGCACAGACCTCCATTTGCGAGGTACACGCAGACCAGAAGTCTAGAATGGTATGCACGCCAAGTTATTCTAAATAGAATTTGACAGATCGCCGTGATTACTACATTTAATCATTTAAAATAACTTTGTAGAAGAGCTTTGATCTTTGGGTCTGTTCACAATATAGTACGAAATAAAGCAGCAGGCCTATGCAAAACTTCTGGCTTCTTATCCTTGTCTGCAATGGTCTCAAGGCAAAATTCTGGCAATCTAATAGGTTTAGTAAATCAGGTAGCCTTAGGGTTTCAATGCATTTAAGCACTTTTAAAGTTGATTTTTCTGTACAGCGAAAATGTTTCCCCTGTAGAAGAACAGCTTTGAATGCATCATCATAAAGGGCCAGATGTTCAAAACTTTTTGCACGTCGCAAACAGCTAATTTTGCTGTTTGCGACGTGCAAAAAGCACATCGCGATACCCAATCCCCGTTTTGCGAGTCGGTAACCTGGTTACCGATTCGCAAAAAGGGACTGCGAGTCGCAATTAGGAAGGGGTGTTCCCCTTCCTAATTACGAGTCGCAGCGTGATGCTGAATTGTTTTGTGACCGCGAACGCGGTCGCAAAACAATCGCAGTTAGCACCCATTTCAAATGGGTGCTAGCCATTCGCAAAAGGGAAGGGGTCCGCATGGGACCCCTTCCCCTTTGTGAATGGCATTGAAAACATTTTTTCAGAGCAGGCAGTTGGACCACTGAAAAAATTCCTTTAAGGAAAACGGGCTGCATTATAAAAGAAAAAACTGCTTTATTTAAAAGCAGTCACAGACATGGTGGTCTGCTGTTTCCAGCAGGCCACCATCCCTGTGAGTGCTGCGAGACTCAAGGGGGTAGCAAATTGCGACCCACCTCATTAATATTAATGAGGTGGGCCTTTGTGACCCCCTTGCAAGTCGCAGATGGTGTCAGGGGCACCATCCTACATTCTGAATTGCGACTCACAAATTGTGAGTCTCTATGACTCGCAATTTGAGAGTCGCAATTCAGAAAGTACTTACATCTGGCCCTAAATATCATAGCGATCTGCAACAATTCTATCCTGAAAGCACACTTACTGCTACCTAATGGAATAGGACATTTCCATCTTTGTTCAGAATGACAAATGCATGGAAAATGTTTGGAAATACCCACAATTTTCTGAATTTCGGAGTTTTCCCAACACTATCCAACACCTGCTCCAAACCCCCACACATACCAGACTTTCCCTTTCCCATATTTACTAATGTATGCCTACCTAGTGGGCCTATTTTTCCAGGGGTACTTGAATGAAAACAGAAGAATAAGGTTGTGTCTAGGGGACTAGGAAGAGTCATGGAACTGGGAAATCATAAAGGTGTAAAATACCAACAGGTGTATACAATACTGGGAACACAGTCCGCAATTCATAATGCAACCGAGTTTTACTTTACCATACAACACATGATTCTGCCTGCAGGAAGCAGTGCTTGGGGGGCGTGGGAATCAGCAAGCTCATAACACCCCTCCAAGTGTCTCGGCCTGCTTAGCCCAGTACCAGTAATGCCAGACTTCTCCTCAGCTTTACCAGCCTTTTATAGGCAGGACGTGGTCTAGAGTTCAAAATACTTGACGCTGCCTAGAGCTCATACAACAGGATTGGTGAAACCCTATTTCTAGTGGGTATTGCTTTACGTAGACTAAGTCTGCGCACTGACAATTCATAATGAACAAATAGGGTCTAGATTTTGGGAAAGGGCTAGTTGAGGAGGTACAGTTAATTACTGGGTAGGAAAAACATTCTTCAGCCGCAGTGGGGGTCATCCTCGACTCCACTCTCTCCATGACCAGGCAAGTCAACTCCGTCTCCGCGTCCTGCTTCAACACCCTCCGTATGCTCCGCAGGATCTTCAAATGGATCCCCCTCGACACGAGAAAAAACGTTACCCAGGCCCTCATCACCAACAGACTCGACTACGGGAACGCCCTCTACTCAGGAATTACAAACAAGCTCCTGAGACGACTCTAACGCATCCTGAACGACTCGGCCCGACTCATCCTCGATGTCCCCCGCCGCAACCACATCACACTCCACCTGAGAGGCCTGCACTGGCTCCCCGTCAACAAAAGGATCACCTTCAAGCTCCTGATCCACGCACACAAAGCACTGCACAACACCGGACCCACCTACCTCAACAACCGACTCAGCTTCCACACCCCCACCCGAAGCCTCCGCTCAGCCAACCTCGCCCTCGCCACAGTCCCCCGCATCCGAAAAACCACCGCCGGCAGCAGATCCTTCGCCTACCTCGCCGCCAAGACCTGGAACACTCTCCCCACCATCCTACGACAGACCCAGGACCTGCTGGCCTTCAGAAGACTCCTCAAGACCTGGCTCTTCGACCAGTAGCACCCCCCCCCAGCGCCTTGAGACCCTTGTGGGTATGTAGCGCGCTTTACAAATGCAGTGATTGATTGATTGATTGGGGTAGGGCGCGTAATTGATAATTAGATAATTTAAATATAGAGCTTGATCGATAGTAGAAATTAGGGACTCATCAGACAAGTGATCTTCAGGCCCATTATCACATTTGGGTGTGCCTCTTGAACGTTGAATCAACAGTACTGATACTGATGGAACAGAATATCGAGGACAGAATATGGAAAATAAAATATCCAAAGGTAAGTATCTATCTCCACATATATCTACCTAGACTGTACGTATTTCTTTCAGGTACGTAGTTTTAGGGTTAGGAATAGTAAATCTATATTGCCCTATATGTACTCACTGTTCAATATTTTGTCCATTGATATTATGTTCTCGATATCACATGCCGGTCAGTAGTACAATCTCACTTGCCCTTTAGGTTCCGTACATCCAACAGTATTATTTGTTTTTCATGCATTTGGTTTTGTCTGTATTGCCGGGCTAAGGATATGGTTGGAAATGGGACAGCCAGACATCATGTAAAAGGGTGGATCAGAGTGTTCTAATTGGCCAGGTGCACGGACCAAAACAATTGGGGGATGGGGGCAGTGCTTAATTTGTGCTTGTTGTTTCCGGTGCTGAGCACCAGCACTTATTTTTGAGGGCCGGGGCTTTCTTCGGCCTTAAGCAGTTGCTGCGAGGAAAAGACACATATGAGAAAGACGGATGAAGGAAAAAACGAAAAAGCGTCACAAAGGAAGAAAGTAAAAAGCTGCAAGAGTGAGCTGAAGGGGCAGGGAGTGGCTTTAAATGGATTGAAGAGGCCCGAGATGACTTCAGGATTACGCCGCCTCAGTATTCCATGTTCACACATTTAATTGCAGCAGTCGCGTGTTTAAGAGGAGAGCTTTGGGCACCGGCACCTTTTTATTTACAAATCAAGCACTGGATGGGGGTTAGGTCCAGGTGGACAATATCTAGATGCTCTGGTAGTTAGTTTGCACAAGAAGAGAAGACAAGGGCATATCTAGCTGTGTCTTGAGTTTTCACCACCTTATTGGTCCTGTGCCCGAATTGTGGTAGGGAGTGAGCCGTATAATCACTGCTGGTTGCAGTAGATCCCAAAAATCATCATCCAAGTTATTTGACTATCTATAAGGTTACAGAACTTGCTGAAAAGTGTACAGTAGCTTTCAGTACGTAAAGAAAGAAGGTAGCCATACCTATTATAGAATGCACTCGACACACAAAAACACTAGTGACAATAAATGGTGGGCAGGTCACGAATGACAGCGGAGTCAGAGGCCTGGGACAAGTAAATAGGGGGGCATAGACTTCACTGTAAGAACATAAACTTTCAACTGCAAGACACATCTATATGCAAGAGCACTTGCGCATGCCTCGTCCAGCAAATGACATCAAATCTGTTCTGAAAGCACTCCACTGGCTCCCGATGGATGGAAGGATCAAATTCAAGGTATTCTGCACTATCCATAAGACTGAAGTAAAGGGCCAGGATGTCTGACTAGCACCTCACTACGGACCAAACATGATACTTTGGTCAGTAACCAGACATTCAATCACCCAAAGAGCCCAGCAAAGGAAATCTCATTCCTCAGGAAGTAGTGATGTAATGGTTTTGATTTGGTGGATCTTTTAGTTTCAATTCAGTTTAATTTATTCGTAGTTTGCTATTGTGCCGATAAGGCAACACAAACATGCAACATGTAATGGACTTCAAAAACATTTCATAAAAGATTAAAAACTATTATGTTGCATAAAACCTAAATTCTGCGTTATTACTCTGCCATCAGATATACAAACATTTCATTTAATAAGTATCTATTCGAGAGCATCACATATATCATACTCCTCTTCTATCTATTCTAAAAAATATGACATCTTTAGGTCAATATTAAAATCTGATTCAGCAGAGAAGAAAGTGCAATGTGCTTAATATCCAATTCGAACTGTCCTTAAAAACTACAAAAACAGTAAATCAAAATTACTGTAAAAAGTGCAAGTACCTTAATATTCCCTGGCTCTAATGAACACATTTCTTAGTTACTGGTTGTCAGCCAGCAAGTCTACCAATCTAACAGCTAAACTGAGATAAGATACAACAATTCCACCACAGGTATCACCCCTAAAAAGAAGTTGTATTGAATCGCCATATAATCTCAGCCATAAAAAAACATACTAACTAAATTAGTCAGTGTTTCATCCTTCTTACATTCAATAAATTACATAATAAGGGAGAAGTGCAATGTGCTGGCTTGTCGTAATCCCCCATGATAATCATTTCTTTAAACACTCTATCCTATTCTTGTTTAATCATAAAAATATCAAGATATCTACCCAATGCATATCATAAACGACTATCATTACATTTCATACTAAATGTTATCCATGTTTTAAGTGACAGATTTTGGATTCACAAAAAATTGGCAAAAGCATTTTCTTTCTCTCCCCACCAAAAGCAATACAAAAGACAATAAGATAAACCAATGTCAGTTCACAGTAATTGCAAAAGGGACGACTGATCATATTTGCACTCACTATTCCGTTATCCTTCTTACTCTTTGTAGGAGGCTGGACTGGCTTGTAGTGAGTACCTAGGGGTACTTACACCTTGCACCAGGCCCAGTTATCCCTTATTAGTGTATAGGGTGTCTAGCAGCTTAGGCTGATAGATAATGGTAGCTTAGCAGAGCAGCTTAGGCTGAACTAGGAGACGAGTGAAGCTCCTACAGTACCACTAGTGTCATATGCACAATATCATAAGAAAACACAATACACAGATATACTAAAAATAAAGGTACTTTATTTTTATGACAATATGCCAAAAGTATCTCAGTGAGTACCCTCAGTATGAGGATAGCAAATATACACAAGATATATGTACACAATACCAAAATATGCAGTAATAGTATTAGAAAACAGTGCAAACAATGTATAGTTACAATAGGATGCAATGGGGACACATAGGGATAGGGGCAACACAGGGATGTGGAATTCCTATCGCCCGAGGACATCTTGTTTGGGGTCAAGGGCAACAAGTTTTTATGTTTACTTTGTCCTTGGGACAAGTAGGCCCAACCCCCTGCAGCACAAACCCTTTGGCTGCCTGTTTACAGAGAGTTGAACTCTCTGCAGTTGAGGTAATGTGTTTCCAAAAGATAATGCTGTTCGAACTTGTATTTATGGTTCATTATTTGAAAGCCTTCATTATTAGGGTGCATGCTGTAAATAAATGTTTTAAGGTCACACTTCACTACTGACGTTGGTTCCAGTACAAAACAAAAAAAAACGTGTACACACATGTTTGAAAAGTTTAGGCTAAGAGGCTAAGTATAATGCTCCCAGAATGCTCTCTGATTATATGCAAATGAAGTGTCATTTAGTAAAATGTGTTGATGCATGCTAGTATTTCCGAAAAATATTTCTAATGGAAAATCAGTGTAACCATTTTCAACACGATTATGGGAAGCATGAAAATAAACAAACACTGACAAAGCCAACTGATCTGACATACTTTTATAAGTCTTTTAGTTTCATCAATGCGTGTCTTGTTTTGACATGGCTTTTGTAACACTTTATTGTTGTGGGAGCTACCAGGCCCTCAACATTGTAGCAAACATTGGCAAAAACCCCCCCAAAAGTTTTTGAACTCTTAAAGCACACGTTGCCACCAGCGGCATAACAAAGGCCCCGCAGCCGCCCTCCAGGGGGCCCCGTCAGCACAGCACCTGCCCTGAGTGAGTCTGGAGAGGGGGCTCCTCCATGTTCTTTGCAAAGGGGCACCCTCCAGTTTCGTTACGTCACTGATTGCCACTGTAGTTCCTGACACTGAACAAAACTACTTTGTGTGGCAATATGCTCCTTGTGGAAGAGCAGAATGCGATCACTCACAGTAAAGCCAGCCGAAAGAGAGAGAAATAGAAGTTTAATAAAAACAAAATGTCTTTGTTAACACCAGACCTAATTAGGGACCAAGACCCACATGTAGGTAGCTTTTTGCATGTCGCAAACAGCGACTTTCGCTGTTTGCGACGTGCAAAAAGCACATTGCGATGCACAAACCCAGTTTTGCGATTCAGTAACCTGGTTACCGAATCACAAAATGGGTTTGCTACTCGCAATTAGTAAGGGGTGTTCCCTTCCTAATTGCAACTCGCAGTGCAATGTAGGATTGTTTTGTGACCGCGAACGCGGGCGCAAACCAATCGCAGTTTGCACCCATTTCAAATGGGTGCTAACACTTTCGCAAAAGGGAAGGGATCCCCATGGGACCCCTTCCCCATTGTGAATGTCACTGTAAACATTTTTTCAGAGCAGGCAGTGGTCCTGAGAACCACTGCCTGCTCTGAAAAAATGAAACGAAAACGTTTCATTTTTCGTTTTTGTTATGCATCTCGTTTTCCTTTAAGGAAAACTGGGTGCATTACAAAAAAACCCAAAAAAAACTGCTTTATTGAAAAGCAGTCACAGACATGGTGGTCTGCTGTCTCCAGCAGGCCACCATTCGTGAGGGGGTCGCAAATTGCGACCCACCTCATGATTATTCATGATGTGGGCATTTGCGAAGCCCTTGCGATTCACAGATGGTGTCAAGGACACCATCCTACATTCGGATTTGCGACTCGCAATTTGCAGGTCACAAATCTGAACCTACCTACTTGTGGCCCCAAATTCTTAAAGAAAGTCACAAAAGTGCACCCATGGTATATGTCGTACCCCTATAAAATATTTGTGAACTGTATTTTAGCGTGGGTAAATACGATGTGTAGATTTGCTCATGTGAAAATCTATTGAGCATTTGCAAGTTCATTTTCCCTCCAGCCACTTTCTTCCCAACCCTGGAAGAAGTTCTAATTCTGCCATTGTCAGGAGTAAATGTCCAACCTTTCTTATTATGGGAAAATATTAGAGAGAAGCTGGTAAAAATCGTTAAAACATGCAGGTTAGTAGGTTTGCAGACTCAAAGGCATTCCAGCCCTGGAACTATTGCTTACTGCTTCCTCCAGCCCCAGTATGCAGATCTGCAGAAAGGTGGCAAAATAAGGAAATTGCTACAGTAGGGATTGAAACTCCAAGTATTCAAGCCCTACTATGGTAGTAGCCCTGGCATATTCAGAGAAGCTATTAATTGCTGCCATAATTTGTCGCCACACTACATGGCACCAAAGGGACAAGTAGATCTTTTTACAGGACAAGTAGATTTGAGAAGCAACCTGTCCCCTGGACAAGTAGATATTTTAATAAATTCCACACCCCTGAACCATATACTCCAAAAGTGGAATGCGAACCACGAATGGACCCCAAACCTATGTGACCTTATAGAGGGTCGCTGGGACTGTAAGAAAACAGTTAGGGTTAGAAAAATAGCCCACCCCAAGACCCTGAAAAGTGAGTGCAAAGTGCACTAAAGTTCCCCAAAGGACTTAGAAGTCGTGATAGGGGAATTCTGCAGGAAAGACACAAATCAGCAATGCAACAACGATGGATTTCCAAACGAGGGTACCTGTGGAACAAGGGGACCAAGTCCAAAAGTCACAAGCAAGTCGGAGATGGGCAGATGCCCAGGAAATGCCAGCTGTGGGTGCAAAGAAGCTGCTACTGGACAGTAGAAGCTGAAGATTCTGCAGGAACGACAAGGGCTAGGAACTTCCCCTTTGGAGGACGGATCCCTCACGCCGTGGAGAGTCGTGCAGAAGTGTTTTCCTGAAGAAAGACCGCCAACAAGCCTTGCTAGCTGCAAATCGTGCAGTTAGGGTTTTTGGATGCTGCTGTGGCCCAGGAGGGACCAGGATGTCGCCAATTGCGTCTGGGGACAGAGGGGGCGTCGAGCAAGACAAGGAGCCCTCTCAGAAGCAGGCAGCACCCACAGAAGTGCCGGAACAGGCACTACGAAGTGGAGTGAAACGGTGCTCACCCGAAGTTGCACAAAGGAGTCCCACGCCGCCGGAGGACAACTTAGGAGGTCGTGCAATGCAGGTTAGAGTGCCGTGGACCCAGGCTGGACTGTGCACAAAGGATTTCCGCCGGAAGTGCACGGAGGCCGGAGTAGCTGCAAAAGTCACGGTTCCCAGCAATGCAGTCTGGCGTGGGGAGGCAAGGACTTACTTCCACCAAACTTGGACTGAAGAGTCACTGGACTGTGGGAGTCACTAGGACAGAGTTGCTGGATTCAAGGGACCTCGCTCGTCGTGCTGAGAGGAGACCCAGGGTACCGGTGATGCAGTTCTTTGGTGCCTGCGGTTGCAGGGGGACGATTCCGTCGACCCACAGGAGATTTCTTCGGAGCTTCTAGTGCAGAGAGGAGGCAGACTACCCCCACAGCATGCACCACCAGGAAAGTAGTCGAGAAGGCGGCAGGATCAGCGTTACAGAGTTGCAGTAGTCGTCTTTGCTACTTTGTTGCAGTTTTGCAGGCTTCCAGCGCGGTCAGCAGTCGATTCCTTGGCAGAAGGTGAAGAGAGAGATGCAGAGGAACTCGGATGAGCTCTTGCATTCGTTATCTAAGGAATCCCCAAAGACAGAGACCCTAAATAGCCAGAAAAGAGGGTTTGGCTACTTAGGAGAGAGGATAGGCTAGCAACACCTGAAGGAGCCTATCAGAAGGAGTCTCTGACGTCACCTGCTGGCACTGGCCACTCAGAGCAGTCCAGTGTGCCAGCAGCACCTCTGTTTCCAAGATGGCAGAGGTCTGGAGCACACTGGAGGAGCTCTGGGCACCTCCCAGGGGAGGTGCAGGTCAGGGGAGTGGTCACTCCCATTTCCTTTGTCCAGTTTCGCGCCAGAGCAGGGCTGAGGGGTCCCTGAACCGGTGTAGACTGGCTTATGCAGAAATGGGCACCATCTGTGCCCATGAAAGCATTTCCAGAGGCTGAGGGAGGCTACTCCTCCCCAGCCCTAACACCATTTTCCAAAGGGAGAGGGTGTAACACCCTCTCTCTGAGGAAGTCCTTTGTTCTGCCTTCCTGGGCCAGGCCTGGCTGGACCCCAGGAGGGCAGAAACCTGTCTGTGGGGTTGGCAGCAGCAGCAGCTGCAGTGAAACCCCGGGAAAGGCAGTTTGGCAGTGCCAGGGTCTGTGCTAGAGACCCGTGGGATCATGGGATTGTGCCAACTATGCCAGGATGGTATAGAGGGGGCAATTCCATGATTATAGACATGTTACATGGCCATATTCGGAGTTACCATTGTGAAGCTACATATCGGTAGTGACCTATATGTAGTGCACGCGTGTAATGGTGTCCCCGCACTCACAAAGTCCGGGGAATTGGCCCTGAACAATGTGGGGGCACCTTGGCTAGTGCCAGGGTGCCCACACACTAAGTAACTTAGCACCCAACCTTTACCAGGTAAAGGTTAGACATATAGGTGACTTATAAGTTATTTAAGTGCAGTGTAAAATGGCTGTGAAATAACGTGGACGTTATTTCACTCAGGCTGCAGTGGCAGGCCTGTGTAAGAATTGTCAGAGCTCACTATGGGTGGCAAAAGAAATGCGGCAGCCCATAGGGATCTCCTGGAACCCCAATACCCTGGGTACCTCAGTACCATATACTAGGGAATTATAAGGGTGTTCCAGTATGCCAATGTAAATTGGTAAAATTGGTCACTAGCCTGTTAGTGACAATTTGAAAGAAATGAGAGAGCATAACCACTGAGGTTCTGATTAGCAGAGCCTCAGTGAGACAGTTAGTCATAACACAGGTAACACATTCAGGCACACTTATGAGCACTGGGGCCCTGGCTGGCAGGGTCCCAGTGACACATACAACTAAAACAACATATATACAGTGAAAAATGGGGGTAACATGCCAGGCAAGATGGTACTTTCCTACACTCTTTCTCCACTTTATAAAAGCGGGCGCTTGGTCGAGTCCCAGCTTCAACATCTATCTTCGTATTTGCCTTTTCTTTATATCTTTTAGATAAGGTTGTCAGTGCCCTCTAAAATACATGACAATAAGCAAGCTAGTCTTCCTTGGCAGTTCTTTAGAGCCATTTCAATAGATTTTCTTTTTAGCAGCTGTTTGACCATGTTTTTCCTACGAAACACTGAACTATCACCATAGTTGAAAAGTGGAGGAAAATGCACTTGTTGGCATGGTTATCCCCCACTTTTTGCCCGATGTTGATGCCAACTTGACTGAGGGTGTGCTGGGATCCTGCTAACCAGGCCCCAGCACCAGAGTTCTCTCCCAAAAACTGTACCTTTGTTTCCACAATTGGTACACCCCTGGCACACAGTTAAGTCCCTTGTAAAAGGTACCCTTGGTACCAAGGGCCATGTGACCAGGGAGGGTCCCCAAGGGCTGCAGCATGTATTTTACCCCCGGGTCACCCCTCACCAAGCACATGCACACTGTCGTTACAGCTTGTGTGTACTGGTGGTTTCGGGCATTTTATGAGACCTTATTACCGAGGGAAATGCTGGGTGAGAACTTGAGCCCACACTTTAGGATCCTGTTTCAGTATGTTAGGTTCATAGGGACCCTTGTATATCTACAAGACTGCTGGATTATGGGCAGCAGCACCCCGGATTGTAAGCAACCAGCTGGCAGCTGGCGGCCAGCTGGTTGCTCTTTCCGGCTTTCTGGCAGCACCTCACCAAAACACCAACAGTAAAGGTGATTTCTGGCAGCCAAGCACATGGACTCTGAAATCCTCTCAGGTAAATCGTAGTGCAACAAGTTTTACCCTTTTTTTTCTCGTTAGAAATGAGTCTGTTACACACACATACACACACAAACACACACACAGGCAAGAAAGAAGGTGCAGGATAGTTTTCAAAATAATTATTGAAAAGACTGCAATCTATAATAAAATGTATGAGCTGCAATGATTAGGATAATGACAAAAGACAAAATCAGGATTGTGAGAATAAGCGATGAGTATGAACAATGCAAACATTTTGCAATAAACACGAACATACAAATTCCTCCCTAAAGTGTAGTGTCTACCCTAAAGAGAGCAAGGTACGATAAACCTAATCTACACCAAGCTATGTCCATGAGAAGTGCCTTAACCCCCATTACCTTAGGACAAGGTCGGCCTCCAGTCTCCAAATCAGGCAGTGTAGAGACACAAAGGCTGAAGTTTGTTGCATAGGGACATGCAGTATGGATGGAATATCCTGGGTGACACCCCCTCTAATAACCTTGGTCTCCAAGAGTGTTTTATAAGGCCCATTTTATTGTCCGTGTGGACATCCAGATATGGGTATATACCTAAGAGTTAGATTGTGTGTGCTAAGTTGGATCGGCAGTATAATAACAAAATGCCTGACATGTTCACATTCTGTTCTTGTCCAACGGGACCCAAAGGAACATGATGACATTCCAATACGTACATTACTAGTAATGATGCTTTCACTGAATGGCAACTGATTATAAAATAAAAACATTTCTTCTAAAATGCAAGAACTGCAAGCAATGGTAAAAGAAATAAAAATGAATAATAAATCAAAGCATGTTTATCTAGGTAAAAGGGCACAGGCCTGCAAGCCAAAGTTAAGCTAAACTCCTATACCCAGGCAAACTAAAATGGATCCACGACATTAGCACATAGCCCATTTGGACCATGGGCCTGCAGACATTTACTTTATGATTTCTCAACTTAGCTTCTGGTAATGAAAGTATGAATAGTTCCACTTTGGAGGTTGTAACATCAGATAAATAGGCTTCAACAAGCGTCCTAGAGAGTTGATTCCATTCATTTTCATTCACACTCTAAAGATTTGTGATATACTTTATTCAATCCCCCTCAGATAATGGCAAACCTTCTACTTTTTTTTAGTGACCAGTTTCTAAAACATTTTTTTTCCCCTTTACGCAGGGCTATTTTAACCTGTAGCCATAAATTATCATTCTTAGAACAAGTGAGTCTTCCGATTTCCCTTCTGGACAATTTCCTATGTTGTTTCATAGTTGCCTCCATTTCACCTCGCTTCAGTTTAAATGCTTCCCTTATTTTTCTATTCAGTTTGGCTTCTGCCAAATCCTTTTGGTGGCGAGGTGTATCCTTAACCACATTATCTCTAGTTACTGCCTCACCTGCTAGGCTATGACTTCTAGCTATTACATTTTCATATTCTTCCCTGATGGCATAGGGTGTCAGGTCTTTGTTTGATAATAAAAGTTATTTTATTATTTCTGCCTTTTTAGTTATACTAAGCATGTTATCTTTCGTTCATTAATGCATCTGGCCTGGTTTGTATTCTGCCATATAGCCCTTCTTTGTGTTACTTTTGCTAAGGTCAGTAAAAGAGGCGTACAGTCCCTACCAGCCTTAGCCCCTACTTCGAGGTCATCCCCCAGGTGGAAATCTTCTGCCGATATAATTGCATAATTTATGAGCAAGCACCATCTCCCATTATTAAATGTATGTTAACCAGGCTAATCACCTTTACGCCGACCATTAATTATTATCAAATTTGAACCATCCAACAACTCCCCCAGTATTTTCCCTTTAACATCACCTTGGATATCTTTAAATATTTGAGCTGGCATATACAATCCAGTTTCTTTTGCTAACTGGAAATCATCCACTTTCATTTGACAGGGGATTTTGGCATTGAGGTCTCCGAGTATAACTGTTGCAACAGTTGAAAACTTAGATCTTATTCTTTTGAGAAGGCCGGTCATGTGCTTTTTCAGGGACAAAATATGTGTACACAATTATCAAATCTATACCAGTCTTCATCATAGATTAGGCCAGAAAATTGCAAATGTTAAGAAATCTAAAGATTCATTGAAGGTTCTAAAACTTCATGGGCCATATGTACAAAGCATTTTTGCTGTCACAAACAGCTCAATTCGCAGAATCAAGGCATCTGCAACCGCAAAAATGCTTTCTGAAATGTACAAACTCCAAATTTCAATTCAGTAACTTGTTACAAAATTGCAATTTGGGTTTAAGAACAAATATTGACCCCTGTATGCTCATAAAAAATGAAACTTAAAAGTGTAATTTTCCTTTTTTAAATGCATCCTGTTTTCCATTGAGGAAAGGATTGCACTATTTAAACGCAATCACAGATATGGTGGTCTGCTGAACACAGCAGGCCACCATCCCTGTGATGACTCCGATTCCTAATGGGCCACAAATTGCGACGCACCTTATTAATATTCATGAGGTAGGTCAATTTGTGATCTACTAGGAATCCCTATTTGGGAACAAAACATTTCATACATTAGGAATACTGATTTCCTAATTGCGATTCAGAGATAATCGCAATTAGGAAATCGGTATTCTTAATGTTAGTAAACCTGGCCCTTAATTATATATTTTACTGCCACTAAGCTTATAAGACCACCTGCTGTTCTGCCAAATTTCCCCTTCACAGCCTTTTGGTTATGTTAGGTTTGGGGTCCCTAGGTGGCAGTCTGTTTACACCCTGTCCAAGTATGGACCCTCACTCTAGTCAGGAAAAGGGAGATACCCGCTCAGATAACCCCTGCTCACCCCATTGGTAGCTTGGCACGAGCAGTCAGGCTTATCTCAGAAGCAATGTGTAAAGCATTTCCACATAACATACAGTAATACAGTGAAAACTCCACAAAAGGATACCAGACCAGTTTTAGAAAAATAGCCAATATTTATCTATATAAAAGAGACCAAAATGAGAAAAATCCAACATACAGTAATAAAGATATGAATTTTGCAAGAAATTCTTAAAAATACAGGGGGCTATCACGGCATCGTGATCAACAAAACCAACAGCTCAGGCTGGCCACGGCGTTGCAGGCCAGCTACGGTGTCAGGAAGACCCGCAAACAGTACCTTGGAAATGCAGGGCGTCATGATCCTCGCGATGAGATCCGGAGAGCAGCGTCGCAGGCGTCAGTTCTGGAGGTCGGTGCGGGGGTCGTCGGGCCCTTGAAGTCACATGCGTTGCAGATTGAACTCTGGCTGATGAAGTCAGGAGCGCTGGCGTGGATGGCATTGGGGCTGCGGGGTGAAGCGGGATGATGCGACGTGCGGTGCCCACAGGTCACGGTGCAGGCAGCAGCTTGGTGACGGCGTCCAGCTGTGTCGGTGAGACCAGGGCTGCCGAGTGAAGCGCGGCAGTGCGACGTGCGATGTCACCAGGTCACGGTGCAGGCAGCGCCGTTGTTGCTGAAGCACTGTTGTCGGTAGGCCCAAGTCTGCGGTGTGGCGCAGGACATGCTCTGTGGGGCGTCCACGGGTCGTGGTACAGGCAGGGACACCTGGTGACACTGGAGTCAATGGTGCTGGTGTCAGTGGACCGAGGCTGCGGTGCAGTGCGGGACGGTGCTTTGTGTACCTCATGAGCAGTGTCCACAGACCACGGTGCAGGCAGTGGCGTCGGTGTCAGCAGGAACAGCGTCCTCGGGGATAACCAGGCTGCAGTGTGAGCAAGGCGATGCCGGAGTGCGGGCCCACAGGTCACGGTGCAAGCAGTGGCTCGGTGGCGGCATCAGAGGGGAGCGTCAGTGAGACCAGGGTTGCGGTGCAAAGCGGAGCAGTGCGTCGTCGGTAGCTCACGGTGCAGGTCAGTGGCGTCATTGGCGGCAGCGCAGTGGTTTTTCTTCTTGAACAGCACAAAACACACAGTTCCTAGTGCTATAGGCAGATGAAACTGAAGTCTTTGGTGTCCCTGAGACTTCCAACAGGAGGCATGCTCTACTCCAAGCCCTTGGAGAGCTCTCTCATGCAGGATACACAGCAAAGTTCATCCTTTGCTCTTTTAAGGCAGAAGCAGCAACTGCAGGCTAACCCAGCAAAGCAATACAGCTAAGGGGCAGTACTCCTCCTCCAGCTCTTCACCTTGGCAGAGGTTTTCCTTGATCCAGAAAGAATCTAAAAGTCTGGGGTTTTGGGTCCACTACTTATACCCCTTTCTGCCTTTGAAGTAGGCATACTTCAAAGGAAAGTCTCTGTTGTTCACAAGATCCTGCCTTCCTCAAGCCAGGCCCCAGACATACTCCAAGGGGTCAGAGACTGCATTGTGTGAGGTCAGGCACAGCCCTTTCAGGTGTAAGTCCCCACTCCTCCCTCCACGCTAGCCCAGATAGCCCATCAGGATATGCAGGCTACACGCCAGCTCCCTTTGTGTCACTGTCTAGAGGGAATTCACAACAGCCCAACTGTCAGTCTGACCCAGACGTGGAATCCAAAAACAGGCAGAGTCACAGAATGGTTTAAGCAATAAAATGCCTCCTTTCTAAAAGTGGCATTTTCAAACTAACAATCTAAAAACCAACTTCCCTAAAATATGTATTTTTAAATTGTGAGTTCAGGGACCTCAAACTCCATATTTCTAGCTGCTCTCAAAGGGAAACTGCACTTTAGGGATATTTAAAGTCAGCCCCCACCTCCCCATGTTAACCTATGAGAGAGATAGGCCTTGCAACAATGAGAACATAATTTGGCAGTATTTCATTGTTAGGACTCAGTACATGTCCCACCTTTAACATACACTGCACCCTGTCCATGGGGCTACCCAGGGCCTACATTAGCAGTGCCTTACATGTATAAAAAGGAAATGTTTGGGCCTGGCAATTGGATACACTTGCCAGGTTGAATTGGCAGTTTAAAATTGTACACACAGATGCTGCAGTGGCAGGTCTGAGACATGTTCACAGGGCTACTTATGTGGGTGGCACAATCAGTGCTGCATACCCACTAGTAGCACTTGATTTACAGGCCCTGGGCACCTCTGGTGCACTTCAGTAGGGACTTACCAGTGAAGCAAATATGCCAATCATGGATAAACCACTCACCAATACAATTTACATAGGGAGCACTTGCACTTCAGCACTGATCTGCAGTGGTAAAGCACGCAGAGACAATAAACCAGCAAAAAACAGATCTGAAAAAATAGGAGGAGGAAGGCAAAAGGTTTGGCGATAACCCTCCAAAAAGGGCCATTTCCAACAGGTTATATACCATAAAATCATTCACAACAACTTGTTCAATGACCCAGGTTTCTTTTAGTGTAAAGATTGTAATTGTTCTCTCTTTCAGAACAGTTGTTAGCACTTTTAAATTCCTCTTTAAACCGGCTATGTTGCAAGATAGGAAGATGAACCCCTATTTGTCAGGACTTCCAACAAAGCCTCATAGACATATTATTCCTTGACTGAACCGTAGCAACACTCCACCAAACACAATCTTAACTTTCCTACATTTTACTGTTTTTAAATTCAAGACAGTGCTCTAGAATGACCAACAGGCAACACATAGCGCTATATAAAATGACTCAATAAATAAATAACATCTTTAAATGTAAGGGCATATCCTCTGGCATCATCTCATCACACTCTACTTAATAAGCAGTTTACATTTGGAACATAACCTTCAAAATGATTAAGCAAAAGGTACACACTAATACCATGACTAGTTATTTTAACAAGTGAGATGTCACTATGGACATTTTATACCTAAGGTTCCAAGAGAGTATCATCCAAAAGCTCTCAAAAATCTGAAAAAGTGAAATATTATCCAGCTTAACTCAACATATATTTTGGTTCTCAACGCTACAATACACTTTGCCCCAGGGAGGAAAGAAGCACACTCTGCCAGTTATACATGCATTATCGCATAAACTGGTAACAAACATTCATAAAGTCTTATCTGTGTACCAAAGACCACCTTCCCTGGAGAGAAAACTGGAACAGCTGACAGCAGACAATTGATATTATGAAATTAACAAAATAAGATAATTAACTCTAACAAATCCAGTGAAACACTGCCAATTTCTTACATGTCAGAAAGTGTACTGCAAACTGTGTCAACCAATTATTTTCCATTAGCCCATCAACCTTCGTCCTATTCACAGTACATAAGGTCTGATGTACAAAGTTATTTTGCAGTCAAACACCCAACAATTCACAAAAATCACCAGTTCTGCAGTGGAAAATGGCACGTGTGTGTATGTATATGGTATTTCAATAGGACAAACCTAGCCAAAAGGAAATGGAGTCCTGTACAGGTTCACAGATAAGCATATAGTCATTGCGTGATACAAAAGGTAGCTGGGTTGTGACCGGTTAATAGATTCTAAAACAGTGTTCTTAAAAGGAGGTGAGTCTTCAACGTTTTCCTAAATTGGAACAGTGTTGGGGTGGTCCTAATGGGAATGGGACTAATGTTCTATATCCTGTGTGCATTGACTGAAAATCTCTACAGGCCTCTTTTTCCTTTTTTTATACTTCTTAGTCTACAGTCTCACGGTGTCCCATCTGTGTGTATGGCAAGAACCATAGCGACGGTATGCGTGTATGCAAGATAAGTGAGATTGCTGGTTGTGATGGCTTTGTAAAATATGCAGCAGGTTTTGAAGATGGTGTGGGCCAGCAAGGAGAGCCAATGGAGTTCCATCACGATAGGGGTGATGTGATCCTATTTCTTCAGACACTGGATGAAACATGTTGCAGTGTGTAGGATGCCCTTGAGGGGTGCCGGTGTGGAGTCTGGGAGGCCATGGAGAAGGGCATTACCACCATCCAGATCCAAGAGTATGATGACTTGAACAGAAGTTCTGAAATTTCTTTCTGGAATAAACAGTTTCACATTCTTTATAAGAGAGTTTCTACCAGTCCATTTTTTTTTTTTATTTTGGGCAGTGTGTTCCTTGAGAGTGAGGTTGATATCCTTGGTGACTAGGCATTCTGTGAAAGTTGGGATTCAAAGCCATCGAAGTTTGTGTCATTGAGCCAGGTCTGCATAGTTTCTTGTTCATGGCAAATAAGTTGTGTTTATTGGTTGGACTTTTTTTCAAGTAAGAACTGGACATGTGGATATGTAAGCAGTGTTTGACTTCTTTGATGCTGCAGATCGCAAAATTAGTTTTATGTCCTAAATGCAGAATGCCTGTAGCAATCGTGTGCATGGAAGTGCCTAAACATTGTATAGTTGTGGGAAATGGTGAATGATAGATTTGCTATGACTATTAAACTGTGTACATACAATGCAGAAGATCTGCCATATGAGTATCTCATTTAAAATGATTTGACAAAGTAGGGACACTTATTGGCGTTGGTGTTAGCCAGACATATGACTGCTCTTAAACTAATGAGCAAAAAAAGCCCTTTATTGGAAGACTGGCTAAAAGATGTAGGGGGTACAGTATTCTGCAGAAAAGGTGTTCTTAAACTGAAGCAGGAATGGTGAGGGTTGGCAGATCTATCTTACAAGAATGAATTCCTACAGTCAATGCTGTAACTCCAAGATAATGTGAGCTCTAAAGTCTTGTTCACATAAGCCAAATGGGTTTATACTGGGTGTCAAATGTCTGCTTGTTTCTTCTTGTCTAAAAATCCAAAGCCACACTAGAAACACTGTAAGTAAACATATTCATAATGTTATAGTAGTTTGCTTCATTGGGGGTCGTAATTCTATATACCAAGATACTTACTGAATAACAAAGGTATGGGGCTGTACAGTGCTTCTGTTTCCTACTGCAACATAGTTCAATTTGCATGTTTAAATTTAGCCTGTATCTCGAGTTTAGGTATCTCTTATATAACAAACAATACAAAACGTAAACATACATCAGGTTGAGGGTGGCTTGTGCTGCTGAAGAAGATTCTGAACTAGCTCTTTATTGTCGCTGACATCGCAGCAGTTGAGGACTCGGCAAAGAGCAAAATCTGCAGATTTATTCCATCCTTCAAGACATTGTTCCATCTAGGGACTACTTATGGGAGATTTGCAGATGGAGTGGGGTGCCATGATGGGGCATTCTTTATCGAGGCAGAACATTTTGCTTGACAAAAAGGTCTTCTGAACACTTTATTGCATTTACTCTCTTGAAAATCAAAGGGGGTGCAACCGAAATCATTTTGGTGATGCATGTTAGTACCAAAAGCCATGTTTCCTATTAGCAAAGCAGAAAGAAATCGAGTAAAATGGCTACCTTTCTCCAAGATTCGTCACCTATCCCCTAGAAGGAGGAACAGAGGTAAGGTTTGTATAAACTGGGCCTAATATGGTGCGCTCATTGTTCTAATATCTATGCATTACTATCCAAAACCTGTGTAAAACTAAGAACCCACTTTATTTGTGATCCTCTTTTAATCTTAGATCTTTTGTGAGATGGTTGCCACAGGGGTTTGGCTACCTAGCTAATACTTTGGACAGCATTCTACACTTTTCAGCAGACTTGAAGATGTTTCGCCGATAACTAACTGAAGGTATCATTTATGCTGCCTCGTCTTGATTCAGCGCAGTTTCCTCACGGGATTTACATTCAGGTTTTGAGTGTGGATACTGTGTCTGAGTATCTCTTTACTACTTTTAATGGCATTCTCCCATTAAAGGTTATTGCACAGTGCTCTGAAGGGCTGGTGTTCAGTGTCTGACAGAACCTGCCAATTTCAAGCACTGGTCGGAAGTGGAATTTTGAGCATGTTCCACCGTATAGAAATATAATTCAAATGTCAGAGTTTGACTGTGACCTTTTCAAATGTTGAGTATATATCAAAAGAGTCCTGTAGTATGTAGCCATCCGAGGTCACTTAACTCGGAACCAATACCCTGGGTGGCAGCGGCACCTTTTGCTTACAGCGTTTAGAAATCTCCCAACTACAATATTAAACGATACATTAAAAAAAAACGTTATTGTTACATGAAAGGTTAATTAAATGTGTGTTGAAAAAACACCTCTCTGTAACTAGTAAAGGGTAAAGGAAAACCTCAACGGGAGGAGTGATTGCCGTTGTGACGTGGAAGAACCCGAGACCTCCGTTTGCTGCGCAGTACAGAAGGGACCAGGGAGACGGCCTCTGTGCAAACCAGGCACCGGGCCTTGGCAGCCAGCACCACTGTTGAAGGACGTGTCTCCGTAGTTACAGGATATTACGCATGCGCGCCACGTTCACGTGGACCTTGCCTCCTCTGCCTACGTGGCTTTGGGTGTGTTGGCTCCAGGTATTCGAGGCAAGAGGCACACCTTACTTGCAGTGGCTGCTCCCGGCAAGAAGAGTTTTTCAAATATAGGAGAGCAGGCCTGAAGCAAAAACGGTCATATTTTTTAATAGTTTTATTCAACGCGACCTGGACCCGACGGTAGGTATTGGAGCGCTTTACAAGAGCACCAGTTACACAGCAAAATGGAGGGGGGGCGGGGGTGGGGGGTAATATTAGGTGATTTGCCACAGGATGGTCAGCCGAGGCTCGAACCTGGCTCCTTAGTTCCAAAGTCGGCAGCTCTAGCCCCTACATTATATCTGAATTACAAGCAGGTACTGAATAAAAATCTCAGAGAATGCATATTTTTAAAGACCTCAAACATTTTTTAAAAGGGTGTTCACAGCAGACCTACTGGACTGGGAACTAAAAGCAGCTCAGGAAAAGGCGCCAAAGCAGGCCTATACCAATTGCATTTATTATATACTGAGTATAGATAGCTAGTCGAAACCTTCTGAGGTCGGCTTGAAGGAGCTAGGGAGGTTATCCACCCAAATATTGGCTAAACACCACCACCTTTACAGTCGCTTTTTATAAGGACCTTGAAATATTCCAATGCTTCAAGGTCTGTCGCAGTGCCCCTGTGCATTTGTACACTGCAGCAAATTGTGTATCTTTCTACAAGAAAACTGTTCTGCCTCCAGAGAAATGGTTATAGCCATGCACGCCTGAAAGCAACACTAGGCCCCAGCATAGCACAGTCTGGGCTTCTTTAGGCCAGTCCAACTCTGGCACTAGCAAAAGACACACCTTTTTTGCTTCCTTTTCAGGCTGTGGTCGATGAACCCCTTTCAACAGTTATAAGCCAAGGTATACGTTATCCGAAGTTATCTGGAAGTCATTGTGTACTGGTATATGTCACATGACAAGATACATTTTGCCTTAAAAATGTGACACCTCTTAACTATAGCCCTCATCTATTCAAGCTCTATTCAGCTTCTAGTGGCCCCAGAATTCATTCTTTTCCGCATTTGCTCATATCCCATATGTGATTTTGATTCAACCTCTAAATTACAATTCAATATTATAGTATATTTCCCTAGCACTGCAGGCTGTAACAGGTTGGATCGGAATATCGCTGGAACAGCTCTTGGTAAATTATTTTGGGGACCTTACAGACAGAATACAGGAGATTCACAATAATCTGGAGCCTCTTGAACAGATAGAGACTGAGGTCAGATTACTCGCTGACATAACAGTTATTCTCTGGTTTAAATGCCTCATCCCTGGTGGTTGACACATTCATATCTTCCACACTTCTATCGACTTTCACAAGTAAAAGAGATGGGATTCCAGAGGGGATATCTTTTTAAAATGCAATTTCTGGCACAAAATATTGAAGTCCTGAATATGTATTTATGAGGTACCTGGGCCATACGACCTTAAACAACAGGAAGTCTTTACTACCTTTCCTTTCCAGTGAAATCACAAGTCTGGTTCCTCCAAGGTCTTTCTTCTCGAGGTGTCAGTCCAAAAGGTCCTATCTACTCCCTAACAATAGGTTTCTAGGCAGACCACCTAAATATGTGCCATGAAAAGATTCTTGGCCACTGCATGAGAGCCTTGCTAACCTGACAGCACTGGTCTTAAGACTCAGGACAAGCCAGTTTGGGCCTTATGATATTCCAAGCATTAATTGTTGGCTAGGTAAGCCTAAGTTTCAACTGTGTGCTAAGCACATTGTTCAGATATGCTACAAGATACATTTATCTTCTCTGCCAAAAGATCCAGACCTCTTTCAGGCACCAAGGAATACAGGATCATCTAACGAAGGGTATCTGAAATGGGTGTAATCCACGATTTTGAAGCAGAAGCGATCACCGTGGTCCAACACAACCAGTGGCGTAAGAGACCTACTTGACTCTCCTCCCCAATCAGAACTCAAAGACGTACCACTTGACTCTCTTCCCTGATCAGAAGAGTTCAGGGATGTAGCATCTAAACATCATCTTGAAGACTGCCAATCAGTAGCCCAGACGATCCATGTGTGGATCACACCCACCAGTTGGACAATTCCGCATGTTGTGGGGAGTTCATGGGCTTTCTTTTTTAACAGAGATTTAGTCCAAAGGTTTTTAGGAAGATCTTCAGCCCTCATTCTGCGCCTATGTCTGGAAGACTTGCTGGCCCCTTCCACCTCAAGAGTCTAGGTGGAGATAAAAAGAACTGATTGACTTTTTACAACTCTATGTTGAACAGGAGAAAACTTCACCCCCCTTTCAGAACCTAGAGGGCCAGGCTTGATGACCTTCTTTGCACCTGTGTTTCTCCTAGAGGGGAAGGCTGAGAAGTTCAAACTGCCAAACTAACTTGAAGGACATTGTTCTTTGTCAAGATATTAGGTTGTGGCTCAGGGACTTTTGATTAGTTTATTTGGTGGTTACATCCTTTAATTCATCATTGGCGAGTGTTGTTCCAGTCACCTAAAGTTACCCTTCCTCTGAGGTTTTTGCTGGTAGTGTTGACCAGTTTAGTGCCAGGCTCCTCTGTGCCCTCTCCTTTCACCTGCTGAACTTCAGGATACTGTCCTCCTAGCAACACGTGTACTTGAAGATACACATTACACGTCATGTCACACCTACAGTCAAATAAATTGACTATTTGATGTCCCATCACCAAAACCTAATGCTACTACACATGGCAAAGTGTATCCACTGATTACTGTCTTTACTTTGATATCTCTAACCCACATCCTGGACAACCTGCCTCCCTCAAACGTCAGATTTGTCTCCTATTTTTCTTACAAAGCTGCAGTCAGCAGAGCTACCCTCCCAACACTGTTGTCAACAACACCTCTTCCTATATCCCACCGTCAGCATGAATCAAACATCATCAATCTATCTGCTTGACAGCCCACAATTGCAGCTGAATTCACCCCATTTTCAAATCCGCCACTCAGAATCTTTGTATCATCTGGCCCTATTTGACATTTCATCCTCCTCTGGACTATACTGTCATCTCTGTTTAGCTGTATCCTGTCCACTCCACAGGGATGATAACCAACTTTTCTGTCCTTGTTTAACTTTCCCCACATCATGCTCGGGCCTTCGATCGCCTCAAAGCTCGAGTACCCACCTCACTCCAGGATATTACAGACACTGTCCCCAATCCAGAACCTTTCAACTACAAATCTTTGATTTGGGCTATGTTAGTCTAGGTATTTGAATGGAACAAAACTGCCACACCCAGAAAACATAAGGCCATCACACAAAGTCTAGGACTGGAAACACTTTTCGTATTAAGATGGAGGTAGGTGGTCAACGTACCCACAACTATCCAGCATGGGAGCTCACTCGGCACTCACAACCAAGACAGACATTATGAATTTCCCTGTAAAGTCTGTCAATATCTCTTACTTTATGATGTTGCCACATAACACTCTCATATTGACACATCTGACTAGACACCTTAGCACATAGTTTTATCACATTTTAGGCATGGAATCTTTCAGCATTACTGTAGCTGCTGCTGCCGGGTACCAATAGCTGCATAGCTGTAAATTCGAACACCCACTTTGCACAGCCAAAACATTGATTCTAAGTAAACTAGACTAGCAGGCGTATACTAGTATATGTCCCTGGGTAGTCATTCTTACATAAGGCAAGGTTCTAAACTTCACAGTGAGAACTCAATATAACTTTCTCAAACACACTCCTACCTCAGATAACAGTCACCAGACCAAAAACAAGCACTATACCAGGTACTATGCCTTATCTTCGAACCCCTAAAACACAATTTCTCAATGAAGAGGGGTCTATTGTCTAATCCCTTAGTACCAGTTCAGACTGAGTCTTTATCCATCCCCCACTGCCCCATGTCCAGATAACTGTATTGTATTGACTCATTCACCAGTTACCATAGCCCAATCCTGTTTATTATCCACTAAAACCGATCTTCACTTGTGTACTGGGAAACTTGTTTGCTATGTACAGCATGCTACAACTGCTGCTGAGAGAGACAGACAGACAGACAGACAGACAGACAGACAGACAGATAGATAGATAGATAGAACATCTGTGGCAGACACAGGTCACTAACTGCAAAATGTGACTGGCAGGCTAATCTACTGCAGCACCAATGAGACTCTTCCACTGATTAATTCACACTGTACATAAACCTGAGGGCCTATAAGAAATACACTGTCCAGTGGTTTGGCATGTCTTTGATTGGAGCCCACTTTAAAGACTCCGCCACAATAAGCTGCATAATGTGACCCTTGATGCATAACCTTCCTGGTTCTCAACTCATCAGTGGTTGTAGCTTTCACCCCACTTCCTCAAAACGATGGCTAGCCACAACTTTACTAAACACCTACTAGTGAACATAGAGAACCTTACTGGCTGTTTAGTGCTCTCAGACGTCTGGCTTCTGGATCCGGCCGCTCAACCCGTGTCCGGCTGGATCTCTGAGGTCTAAGAAACTCTGAGTTAGCTGGACAATTCTTGTAGCAAGTATAGCTTGTTGCCACAGAGGTATAAAGGACCAGATACTAGTGCAAGCTAAATGTATTGCCAAGTACTTCCTCTTTAAGTTTTTACTTTCAGACGGTGGTAAGGTCATACAGCCAAGGCTTATTGTTGAAGGGTAGGCGCAATACTTTAAATAGGCATGTACTGTCCAGTAATGAGTACTTGCACTTCTTTAATTAAATCGGGTGAGTACCCGCACTTCTCAGCACTTGTGCAATACATTTAATGGAAGAGTCCCAACACTTCTCAGTAGAGTAGTACGAGGTACTCTGAGGAAGTGCTTTAGATGGAAATGTAGAAGTGTAGGTACTTTATAGTCTGAGTACTTGATTGCTCCCATGAAGTGCCAGTAGTCTCCCATTATATGTATTGCAACCAGTGGTCGAAGTGGGCAGGATTGGAGGGGCACAACATGCCCATACTTTTATGAAACACCGTTCTCCTACTTTCATTAAAAAAGACAATTCTTATGGGATGGTTAAGCCTGATAGTTTAAATGCCTCGGTTGAAGTGTCATTCAGTGAGTCTCCTGTGCAGTGAAACCAAAGCCGGGCAGACAGCTAAGCAAGCCTTCCTGCCAGGGTGTCTGCTGGCCTGAAGGAAATGCCAATATGCGCTACGAGTTAATCTGCAAATGTAAAGGATGCTTTGGCGCTGCTTCTGACTATAAGTGACCTAAACACTAAAAGCTGCGTGATGACAAAGATTTATTCTTTTGTGCTTGTATTGTTGAAGGGACAGTAATGTAAAAAAATTGCATATACTCTGGGTATTACTAAAATGTATATTTTGGAAGCACCATTTTATCTTAAATATTTTGCGCATTTTGGAGCAGTCTATCTTATACTGTGTGAAATGCAAGTTTAAAATAAATTATGTATTCACAGTGCTTTCTGTCACAAGCTGTGACCTCATAGCACTAAAAATACACGTCACTTTTATCCACTGCACCAACCAAGACTTAATTCTGTCTCTCTCTGATAACGAACACCGACCTCTGCAGTGCATTAACTAATGGAGCTTTCATGATGTACTTTAGTGAATTTCCCAATAAGTAACAACGTAATTATTTTAATTTTAAGCTGCATGTTATTTTATATGTAGCTACCTGACGGTGAGAAACCAAAAAAAAAAAAAAAAAAAAAAACGTACACAATATATCTTTTTTTTTTATCCACACCTTTGACCCCACCCCCATGGTCACTGACGCTGCCCCCACTGCATGGAGCATCACAGTTCCCATACTTATTTCAATGCACTTCGACCGCTGATTGCAGCAGTGCTGAGAAGTGCAGGTGCTCTTCCTTGCAAATTAAAGAAGTGCAGGTTCTCAGTACTGGACAGTACCTGCCCATTTCAAGCACTGCTCTGGGGTAATAAGTACCTGCACTTCTGTATTTACATTTCAAGCACTGGGTGGGTGGTTTAGAGATCAGTTACAGGTACCACGAAAACACCACTCAGTAACTGCACTGACCAGTCAGCGTTAGATCTTTATGAAAAGAATAAGACTTTTATTAATTGTCACTTTGTCAACAGAAAAGTAACAGCCGGTAGCTCCACAGTCAAATGCATGTACATTCTGGATTCTACCACTCTATGCACCTTGATCTCAGTGTAGGCTGGGAAGGGCCCAAGGCTTGGACGATGCGTGTCGGGCTCGCTTGAGAACCTCAGATGTGGTTGTGCGTGTGTCAGTCTTGCTTGGCCACTCGTGGGTGCTCCTAACCTTTTTAGCTGGCGGCTTGACCCACAGAGGCCACGCAGGTCGTTGAGTGCTCATGTCCACAATACAACAGAAGAGAAGACACTGGAACTGGTCAGTGGATCAGAGGGATAGTGGATCAGAGGGATGGTGGGTGATGCCGGCAAGGCTTGCTTGGGCAGCTCAGATGTGGTTGTGTGTAGGTCAGTCTTACTTGGTCACTTGTGAGTTCTCCTGACCTTTTTAACTGGCGGCTTGACTCACAGTGGCTACTCAGGTTTTCGAGTGCTCATGTCCACAATACAACAGAAGAGGAGACACTGGAACTGGACAGTGGATCAAAGGGATGGTGGGTGATGCCGACAGGCAACCTCAGATAAAGGGAATCGCTCAGGCACCACCTGCTGCAGGAAGAGACACACTGGTCGGTCAGCGACAGGAAGCTGCAGAATCATGGTGGGACTAGGGTTGCCCCATGTCGTAATGTATGTGCTCAGGGTTGACAATTATATTCAGGCCTAAGGAGGCCCTCAAACGCCATTCACAGACAACAGAGAAAAAGGACCTAGGAGAGGAAGACTACCTCGTAACCTACTAACACCAGCACTTCTTGCGCTCTTCCCACTTACGGTGACAGCTGCAGACAGCATTAGCTCTCTTTTACAGAGGAAAGGAAGATAGGCAAAGATTGAAGCCCAGAAATGTAACCGTGTAGTTTCTGCTTGATAAGAAGCCTTAAATAAACAATAAATACATCTCACATTACGAATACATTGTACGAAAACCTTTGTTGTGTAAAAGAAAAAGAAAAATGGTATCCAAGAGAAGATTATGTTCTTAAAGGCAATGGCAGTAATATGTTATGAAGGGAGTCGCATTACACTTAAATCTCTTTTTTCCCCTCTTTCTTTTGTTCTTTGTTTTTCTCTTTCTTTTTTCATTTTCAGTAGTTTTTTTTTTATTCTGTTCCTCTCTTATCGTCTCTTTTTTCCCCTCCACTTTTTCTTTTTTTGCATCTCTGTCTCTGTATCATCTTTGTTCCTTCTTTGCTTTCTTTCTTTTCTGTGATCAATCTTTTCCGCCTTCTCTGCTTTGTTTCAACTTTCCTTTTTTCCTCTTTTGCTATTTTCCCCATTTCTTTCTTTCCTCCATCCCCCTTTACCTTTTGTTCAGATTTTTTGTTCTTTCTCACTTTCCTTCCTTCTTTTATTTCTCCTTCCATCCTCTCCTGTCTAAATTCCTTCATCACCTTTCGTCTTTTCCACCTCTCCTTCGCCCCTCTTGTTTCTGCCCCCTCTATTCCTTTCTCCGTCCGTTTCCTCTACATCTTTCCTTCTCCTGTCTCCTTGGTTCCTTCTTTTTGCTTTCCTTTCTTCCTCACATTCTTCCTCATATTCGTCTTTTTCTTCCTTCTTTCCCTTTTCTTTCTTCGTTTTCTTTCTTCCTTTTCTTTATTTTGTTCTTTAAACCTACTTAACTTCCTAAAGTCATCTCTTCATTGATTCATTTGTCTAGCATTTTTGTCTCATAGGTATACTTGCCACTACTAGGGTCGCTGCAGTGATATGTTTACTGGCAGATCACAATGAAGTTTCCATATACCCAGTCCTCATCATTGAGGCAGGGCTGATTTTCGACATCAACCTGTGGACTTTAAGGCCGTTGGTAAGATGATTCGAACTTAGCTATTCTAATGAGAGTAGTGTCATCACATATCCTGTAAGATCAAGAAGCCATAAACTCAATGGAGACACTCATTTTTCACAGAATTCTTAAAGTGTAAAGAGAAGTAACTACTCCTTGAAGACTACACATAACCAGTTCACTATGCAGCTCTTCTGCCATTAATGGTGTGTGCTGGCTGCAGCAGGACTGGATGCTCAAGGGCCAGTGAAGTGTATTTTTTGTGGTCTTATCCAATCCATATATACAGCAGTAGTTCAAGATAGGTTTCATACATCAGAAGCAGCTTCTGCTAATCTAAGTGTGGGAGACCCCTGCTTTACATCATACCATGCCCCGCCACTCAAACCATAACAGCCATACCATACTACACCATAACAAAACATACCATAATACAACATAACATAGCAAATCAAAAAAAGAAACAAATAAAACAATATATATAGTACAATAAAAAGTATACCGTAACATACCACATCACTCACTGCACTACACCATAGCATAATATACCTTACCCCACCAGGACTTAGCATACCATGATATTCCACCATGACGTTTCAAAACAAACCATAATGTACCAAGGTGCTCCATAACATAGTAAACCACAACATGTAATAACATTATAAGCTACCCCCCCTACAACATAACAAATAACATACTATACTACTACCACCTACAAGCTAAAAGTAACAAAACCAAAAACACCAGTGTACCTCACATACCATTCCATCAAATGACATAATGGTGCCACATGATGGGACATGACTTAATATTACATGACGACACTTCCATCCATCAATAATGTTTCTTACATGGACATCATTTAGTATGTTCAGATACGACCCTTTACTTGCCCCTGGCAACCCTTGGCACTGCCTTTGCAATCTCTGCCCTCAGAGGTGGCAAATTCAGTGCCAATAACACAGGGGCAGCTTCCTTTATACTAATAGTGAATAATATTCTAGTACTCACTATTAGTGGAATAAAAAACACAACACCTTTGGTGGCAGCTGTGATAAGTAAAACTGTTTTTGAAATGTATGTTGTGTGCGTGCTTGCAGATGAGTATTTTTGAGAGAACGTGTGTCAGCATGTGTCCGAATGTATACGTTTGTGTGTGCGTTTGTGTGAGTGAGAGTCAGTGAAAGGTAGTGAGTGAGATTGTGGCCGAGATTTACTATTTTTGACACAAGGCAATGCTGTGCCAAAGAAACTTCTCGGCCTTGCGTCAAAGGGACAGAGAAACAATGCACCATATCTGCTTTTTAAGAGAGTGTGGCTGTGCTTTTAGGGTCATGTGACATGTCTGCTTGGAAAAAACAGGGCCAAGGGTCTATATGATGTCACTTCCGGTGATGTCATTAAAGTCAAAGGGTATGTAATGTCACTTCCACTACCTCTGGCATTCTGGTGAATCAACACCCATCGTTTCTTGTTGTCACGGTCCCAGTAAAGCTAAACATGTTTTCAACTCAAACTCTGCCTTGCAAAGTCTATGCCAACTCTGCCTCAACATCTACTAGATTCTCATTGACACCCAATCACCACAACAATGCCATACATTTCTTCTGAAATTCAGTAACCCCTGCCCAGAGGAGTTTTCCATTCTCCTTGCTCTACTTTGTGCCTTGCAAAACATCTATGAGTTGCTCGAATTAGGAGAGAGAGGGTTTTACATGACCTTTCAACTACCGTGAAGCAGCATCATAGGAACATGCCTCATATTAAAACCAACAACCATACTTATTTGGCCTGGGAAAGGCTGAAATCCCATGCCCTCCCTCTAGCCCCCTCCCCGCCAAGGAGACACCGTGGCTGTTAAACCTACAATTGCAGACATGAGTGTTCCCATGAAAATGTAAAGCACCAACAGGCCAGGTCATTGGTAATAAGTGTCTTATATAAATATCCAACACATGTTAGGAAACTCTTGAGAGGGGAGAACTGGGATAACAAGACAGAAAGTGGGGAAAGTAGAAATAGAAAACAAGGGAGACAGAGTGAGGTAGATTACCAGGAAACTGCAGCCCTGAGCAAATCATAGCTGCAGAGACGTACCTACTTTGACCGACCTAGAAAACAAATGGAAATCCTTACTCTAGCACTGCACAGAGCAACAAACCAGCAGCCTGGTTTTAGGATCAACTTAAAAACATCTTCTGCAATACCGTGAGCCACATAAGCCTCACCCAAGCACTCACAGTCAAAAAGAAATACAGATGTACCACATAGAGCACAAAATCTACAAACACCCCAAGAACACAGACTGACACGTTAGACAGAGTCCAATGATCCGCAGCTCCAATGTTATACTCCGCACAGAGAGACCCCTAAAAGTATCTCATATGGTTGGTAGGCAGGACACACTGATTCCCTCCACCACAGTGAAACCCCACATACACCATATCACCATTCTCACTTTAAAGGGCACAGTTCCAAGGACAGCCTTAAGAACCACCCACCGTGAGCAAACCCAAACCCGCAGACACACACCCACACCTGTAAGGAAAAGTGAGAGGGGCCAAGTAACTGGCAAACATGCACTCTATCAACAAGCATTTTCAATGCAACGGGTCTCGCATTTGTTCAAATTAGAGCTATTAGCGCTGTAAAACAAGCGTGGAAAATAAACAGAAAGGAGTCTGGACTCCAGGCTGAAAACATCGAGCCTCGTATGTTTTTGGTACTTTACCGGTGCTGTGTAGGTGGGCTAAACACCAAAAAAGGCATGAGTATGCATGCCTTTCACAAATGAAAGCAAGCGGATTTTAAAAGGCAAGCCCACGAACCAATGTAAGTGAGTGACGTGGATTGGGCGTGGTTCAAGCCCAAAAAGAGATTACATTATGGACGAGCACTTTGTGCTCTCCCATAAAAATGTACATCGTAATAATATATACTCTTTTTATTGCCAGGGTTGATGCTCACAGAGATTAGAAACCTCAGAGTTTCGAGGCCGGCAGCAGAGTTCTAATATGGCTTTTGACTGTTGGTAGCAGAAGAAAACAAGCATTGGCAAAGCCAATAGTTTTTGACTATGCGAGACTCTGCGTAATCAATGTTTTTTTTTAAGTTGTTGCACAGCAGCTCCCCCGCTGCTGTGCAACATGGCTCAAAGGAAATGAAAAGTAAGCGATGTGAAGCGGTCAGCGATGGCGGTTTCGTAGCTCTTATTTTATTTTATTTTAAGCCATGTAGCACAGCATCCTGTGTTTCTGCGCCACATCTTTAAAAAAAACATTAACAAAGCCAAATAGTTCTACGGGAGGTATTTGGTTTTGTAAATGTTTTTTTTAAAGGTGGTGCACAGTAACGCAATCTGCTGTGCAACATCACTCAGAGTAAATAAAAACAAAGCACTATGGCACGGCCAGCATTGTCCACGTCATAGCGCTTTTTTTTTGTTTACTATAAGTTATGTTTCAAAGCTATCCTACAACATGTTCGTGTGCATTGCTCCCCTCCCACCCACCACCCACCAACCTATGGGATAAACAGATTCTAATCTTTCCCGAATAGACTTTCGGAACCACTTTTTCCAGTCAAACGACCCCTACGAGAATATAATATCGAATACGGACTGCTGTTTGCAGCAAAACTTCGGATCCACCACAAGGGCACGGTACATTTTTTTGAAACAGCTGCAGAGGCAACAGAACGGCTCAATCAACAAGGAATAGGAACTGGATGGAACAGCGAAGACAAGGACCACGGCGCTTTCAGAGACGTAAGACTGTTTCGGGCCAATCTTCCCACCGAAGCTGCCGGAGAGTGGAGGACGTGTGGTCTGTGAGGGCGGAACGCTCCAGGACACGTACTTGGTGGTCCACGCAAAACTCCTTCCGGCAGCTGCGGGAGAGTCAGGAACTCTTGAGCGATAGCACTGATGTGGAGGGAAGGGGGGACAATAATGGACCTCTGAACCCTGATCTCCCTGACGGACACATACTGAACCTGCTGCCATATGGTGAGGACAATTGACTACCTTGGACTAAACTGGATCACACGGGAATGACAGCCTAACTGTATCTTGTACCCTTGCGGGGGTGGTGGTCTGGGGGCCAGGCCCTGCTGTACGGCTACCGAGTCTCTGGCAGGAAAGGGGGCCTAGGCGGAGTGGTGGTACCTCAGACAAAACCTACAAACCAACATACATGTTGCATTACTTGTCAGCACAGTTGCTATAAAGGTTGGGTACTGATTTTCGGAGAAGACATTTGCGGCGGGTAGAGAGGCAGCATATTGGGAGGAGATGGGGAAGTAATAATACTGTTGTTGTTGGGGTTGTTTCTAAAGGAAGCTTCCATTGTTCACTCTGTTTCTTATACAAGTATTTATATATGGTGGTTACAATATTGTGGCAAGGCACCTTCAAACCATTTTACAAATGGGGGACAAACATAATTTTTACAAATTTCTCACCTGGGGTGTGAGAGGTTTAAATAACACAGCAAAACGTAAGCAGGTGTACTCTTACCTTCGCGGGTATGCGGTGCATGTGGCCTTCTCGCAGGAAACACATACATGGGAATATTGTATACAAGCGTCACAGAGAAAATGGAGGACAGATATATGCCACCTCATTCTCTGTCTATGCCAATCAATCAATCAGTTATTTGTTAAGCGCGCTACTCACCTGGTAGGGTCTCAAGGCACTGGGGTGGGGGGACTGCTACTGCCCGAAAAGCCAGGTCTTGAGACGCTTCCTGAAGGTCAGAAGGTCCTTGGTCAGACGTTGGTTGACGGGGAGGGAGTTCCAGGTCTTGGCGGCAAAGTGGGAGAAGGATCTGCCGCCTGCTGTGGAACGGTGGACGCGGGGAACAGTGGCGAGGTTGGGGGAGCAGAGCTGGTATGTCGGGACGTGGAAGTTGAGCCGCTCGTTGAGGTAGGCAGGTCCGGCGTCGTGGAGAGCCTTGTGAGTGTGGATCAGGAGTTTGAAGATGATCGTTTTGTTGACGGGGAGCCAGTGGAGCTCTCTGAGGTGGGCGGAGATGTGTTCGTGGCGAGGGAGGTTAAGGATGAGTTGTGCTGAGGCGTTCTGAATGCGCTGTAGTTTTCTCTGGAGCTTGGCTGTTGTTCCCATGTAGAATGTGTTGCCGCAGTCCAGTCTACTGCTAACGAGAGCGTGGGTGACCGTTCTTCTGGTTTCGATGGGGACCCATCTGAAGTTCTTGCGAAGCATGCAGAGGGTGTTAAAGCATGAGGATGAGACAGCATTGACTTGCTGGGTCATAGAGAGCGATGAGTCCAGTATGAAGCTGAGGTTGCGTGCGTGGGTGGAGGGTGTTGGGCCGGCTCCTAGAGTGGCAGGCCACCAGGAGTCCTCCCATGCTGATTTGTTGGAGCCGAAGATGATGATCTTGGTCTTATCCGAGTTCAGTTTGAGGTGTTTTGCTTCCATCAGTTGGCGATGGCGTGAAGTCCGGTGTGGAGGTTGGTCTTGGCGGTGGCGGGGTCCTTCGTGAGTGAGAGGATCAGTTGTGTGTCGTCTGCGTAGGAGACGATGTTAAGGCCGTGGCATCGGACGATGTTGCTGAGCGGCGCCATCTAGACGTTGAAAAGGGTGGGACAGAGAGGATCCCTGGGGAACTCTGCAGATGTTCTTGGTGGCTTTTGACAGGAATGGAGGGAGGCGGACTCTCCGAGTTCTGCCGGAGAGGAAGGATGTGATCCAGTCCAGGGCCTTGTGGCGGATTCCAGCGTCGTGGAGGCATGTGCGAAGTGTGTGGTGGCAGACGGTGTCAAAGGCAGCAGAAAGATCAAGGAGGATGAGGGCCACGGTTTCCCCTTTGTCAAGCTTTCTCCTGATGTCGTCGGTAGCAGCAATGAGAGCGTTCTCGGTGCTGTGGTTCTTGCGGAAGCCGGACTGGGAGATGCCCAGGAAACGCTTGTGTGGGTGGCACCGGGCACCCTTACTGAAAAACTAAAGCACATATGGACACATAAGGGAGGTATGTTCTACTGGAAGGAAGCTTAGATGGCAACAATTTATGTCTGGTAAATGTATATTCTCCAAATGTGGATGACGGGACATTTTATGGTCAATTATTAAAGTCAATGGGGGTCGTTCCTGATATGGAGGTAGTAATTGCTGGGGACTTTAATTGTGTTGAAGATGGTATGAAAGCTTGTATCCCTCCCTCACTGGCCCAGCTCCAGGATGCAGTAGGATTAGTAGATGTATAGTGCTTGAGACAACCCAGGGCACAAGAATACTCCTGTTATACACCGGTGTCGGATACGCACAGTAGAATTGACTATTTCTTAGTCCAGGCAATCCATAATGTGCGCACAGTGTCCTATTTAGGACGGTATATCGCAGACCACACGCTGCTACTGTTGACATATTTATTTCAAAGACAACCCCCTGCTGTGCCACTTTGGCAGATACAGGCAGAGGCCCTCGCTGCCCCCGCCTTCCTTGTGACAATAAGGGAAACACTACAATAATACCTTGAGGTCAACTGGGAAAGCGCAACAAGCAGTGCAATGGCGTGGGAGGCACTCAAGGTAGTCCTGAGGGGTGTCTGCCTTTCCACCACAGTTGGGGTGGGTCGTATGTTAGAGCAGAAATTACAAAAAGGTGAAGAGGAGTTGGCTCGCCTGGAAAAACAATGGGCTGAATGCCCTGAGTATGCACAGGACTGGGATCGACAAAGACTTAAATTCTATGAGCTCTGTAACCGACTTGAAAAATCTACTCGTAAACACGCTAGACGCAGGCTCTATATGGAAGGGGATAAGGCTGGTAGGTTACTAGCACATTTGATACTTGCAGTAGAAACACTAGCTGGGCACACTGTAATGACACAGCAAGAAATTAATGCTGTCCTGGCAGCCCATATGCGTATGGTTTACACAGCTGGAAAAATTGACTGACTATTTGAATATGTTATTTCTGCCATCCTTGAATGAGGCGGACAGAAAAACATTGGGGGCTATGCTGACGAGACAGGAAATTTCTAATGCCATACAACACCTTAAGACTGCTAAATCTCCAAAGAAGGACGGGCTCCCAGTGCAGTTTTATAAAGCTTACGCTGAGGTACGGACAGAAAAATTGCATACAGTATATGAAGTGGCGCTGGAAAGGGGAACGCTCCCCACTACATGAGGGGAGTTCACATAGGCCCTCATTATGACCCTGGCAGTCGGTGTTAAAGCGCCAGTAATACTGCCAACAGTCCGGCGGTTAAAAAAATAAAATAAAAAAAATGGGATTATGACCCTGGCGGTAACCGCCAACACAGACAGCCACTTTAACACACCGACCGCCTGGGTGCTAACGGCCTCTGGGCTGGAGATTTCAGCCTCCAGCCCGGCGGCTGTCACAATCCCACTCTCAGAATTATGAGCCGGCCTGCCACCATGGTTTTGTGCCAATCATACCTCCAAGAAAACCATGGCGGTAGGCACTGATAGGGGTCTGCCCTGCCCCCTCCATAGAGCCCACCCCCTCCCTCCCCCTCCCTCTCCTGTCCCCCGCACATATACACACCCACACACGCACCCATATACACACATGCACACACGCATACCCACAACCACCCACACATACATTCACAACACACAACATACACTCACATTCAGTCATTCACGCACTCATTCAACGCGACTCACACCAGCATGCACACATACCAAACCATACATCCCCACACCCAACACCCCCCACCCCCCTCTCCTGTCGGAGAACCCAACTTACCTGCTTGCAGGGGGTCCTCCCGCTGGAGACGGGACGCGGCGCTGCTGTCAGCAGCAGCATCTGCCAGCAAAACACTGCCAGGCCGTATCATTGCTCATGATACGGACAGTGGTGTTTTGCTGGCGTGGCGGTGCTGTTGTCAGCAGCGCCACGTTACCGCCATCCGCAGCCATGACCGGCGGCGGTATTCCGCCAGCCTTCTGGCGGAATACCGTCGACGGTCATAAGACGCGTGGACGGCTGGTAGCCACGGCGGCGGTATGTTGGCGGCTGTCGCCGTGGCGGTAGGCGGCAGTTACTGCCAAAGTTATAATGAGAGCCATAGTCTCGATCTTAAAACTGGGTAGAAACCCGTTGAAACCGGGTCATGTCACCTGTTGTTCATACTTAATGTTGACATTAAAATATTGAGCACAGTGCTAGCAAACTGACTCCTGCAGTTCCTGTCTTAGTTGGTCCACTCAGACCAGTCGGGCTTTATTCCATACCGGAACACTTTACATAATATCCAACGACTAACCCATGTGATGCATACGCCTGATTTACTCTACGATGATTACGCTCTGGCGTTCTTAGATATAGAACGAGCGTTCGACTCTGTTGGGATTACTTATAGCAGGTGCTGGAGGCCTCTGGCCTGGGCCATGCATATATCAAATGGATAAAACTCCTGTATGCAAACCCAGTGGCAAGAGTGTGCATGGGCCATGTTGACTCTAGCAAGATTGCACTACAAAAGGGAACAAGGCACGGGTGTCCATTGTCACAGTTGCTATTCGCACTGGCAATTGAGCCACTGGCGTGTTGTCTCCGGACAGTAATGGGAGGTTGGGGTATCCATGTGGGATGTGCAGAACATGTGTACACGGATGACGCATTGATATACCTCTGGCGTCCAGATTTATCCGCCCAATGCTGTTCAGGGACTACTCTGGACTATGGGTTAATGAGAGCAAGTCTGTACTTTTCCCGTTGGGCAGGCTAACTGAGCAACCACTCACTAATCTACCTAAAACAGGTATGCCTGCGGACTCTGGGGTAGGACTGTGCGGCGGGCACTGCGCTACACACCAAATGCTTCAGATTTAGATACCGCCGGCATCTGCGCACATAATGTCGGAGGATAGACGGAGGGATAGGGGATGCATCATGATTTCAGACCTTTATCCAGACAACTGCTTCATCACACTACGAGATGCATGTGTTACACTAAGATTGGGAAGCAGACAATTCTTGCAATATGCTAAGATGGCAGCCACTGCTAGGCAGTGGTGGCCCTCTATTCCAGATGCACCAACACCTACACAAACATGGGTCACCCTGGTGGCTTATGCGGATGGTCAGCGTCTGATTGCACATATATACCAAGCATTACAAGAGGATAGAAGTAGTCCGCCCCTTCGCATCGAGGAAAAATGGCTAGAGACACGGGGGTGACTTGATGACACCCAGGGAGTGGGAGAACATAGATGCAGGAGTTTAAAAAAATGCAGTTAACGCAGGAGTAAAGTTAATACAATACATTTACATCCATATGGTATACCTCACTCCAAAGAGACTAAACAAAATATACCCTGACAGAGACTCATGATGTTTAAGGTGTGGTATGCCCAATGCAGACTTTCTTCATATGGTATGGTGATGCACTCACATTGCACAGTTTTGGGAAGCAATTGTGACCCATATCCAGGAGCTAACAATTTGGGCGGTACCCTTACTGATTAAGCAAGGTCTCATAGGTGCACTCCAGTTAAACCCCGAAAAGAAACTAAGCAGAAAGTATACTCTGTTGGGGTTGATAGCCGCTAAAAGAAGAATAGCAATACATTGGCTAAGTCCTAGGATCCCACAGCTGCTCAAATGGAGAGAGGACCTAGTGGAATGGGCGGGTGCAGAAGAAGTGCATATGCAATGTGCTAGGCTAGATGAGCAACTAAATGATGACCTATTGGGGTGGGAGACAATGACACAAGCTTTGATAATGGTATTGGGAGGAAACACAAAGACCTGTTTGGACTGAGGACCAGTGTAACTGTGCCAAAACACAGAGCTGTTACAATACTATCATCTAGCTTGGAAGCTTGGGGGGAGAAGGGAGGGTGTGGCAGTTCATTCACTAACAATGACACTATTGCTGGAGCCAGTATTGAAGGTGATATTATGACAAGATAAGTATGCTGCATTTTGCAACTGGTTGTTAAAGTTGCCTGATAAGTATTTGCTGTAACCAAATCATAGAAATGCCAATAAAAACATTTGTTTTAAGTATGTTGCAAAGCAGCCTGTGCTGGTGTGCAACCTTTGTAAAAAAAATAAAAAAAAACACTAAGAAAGCCAAAGAGTTTTGTGTAAGCTATCTGGCTTTGGTAATGTTTTTTTGAAGAGAATGTGGTATTGTGGCCAGAACTGGCACCTATGGAACTTGGGGAACCAGGTTCCAATCTCAGTGTAGACTCGACATCCTGTGAATCTGGGCAAATGACAAACTCCTGTGCCTAAAACCAAAACAATGAATGTACACTTGTGTAAAATAAATGGTGCTCATGTAAAGTGCTTCAATACCTTTGGGCTGAGTTTGCACTACAAAACTGCAAAAAAAAAAAAATGTTTTTTAAAAAGCAACATGACGGAGTTAGAGAACGACGGGGGTGCTGAAAAGTAAATAAAAGGGAAAAAAAAAGTACCTTAACAAGCCTGTGGCCAGTAGAAGGACACTTGCCACAGGAAGCAGTACTTGGTCCTTGCTCCACAGCAGGGATGAAGACTGAATCCCAGCCCAGGAGGAAGCCAGAGCTGAGGAGGAGGCCCTGACCAACAGCAAGCAAGGAAACAAGAGTGATGTGGGTCCCAACCAATGGTAAGTAAGGGACAGGCTCTAAGCCCCTTTTAAGCCTTTTTTATTAAGAACAATAGCTTTCTCTCATAGTGCGTGTGCGCTTTAGGCAAAACCTAAAAATCAAGGGGCTCAGTTACATAGCAAAATAAGTAGAACTGTGCAAGGAAACCATTTCACATTGTCAAGCAATGTAGCTGTGATTGTTTGTCCCCTTCTGCCATCTGTTGTGTGACTCATGTTCTTTTACGAGTTCTCACAAGTGAGTCTCTGCGGGTTAAACCTGAAGTGAAGAGTATTTGAAGCCACAATGTGATTGCTTGGTTGCTAGGGTAGGTACTCAAACTTAGATGGTACGGAAGGTTTTAGATATCATAATGAGACTTAACTAGCCAGGCACCTTTTGAAAGACTTGAGTGAGTCTCCTGATACATTTTCTCCTGACCTTCTAGTGAGATGTGGCTTGGCCCCAGGTCTAGACAGACATCTCTAACATGGCATTTGAGGTTCGTACAAGGAAAAGCAGCAGTGACATAGGTGGGGGAGGAGCAGAAATGAAAGTCTTCCTCCTTGCTAGTAAAGGACCTCCACATTTGATGGCTTTCTTTGCAAACTATGTGTACATAAGGTACATTTACTTTATTATTTGGTGTGGGTGACTATTTACCTCAAGGAACAATCACAACCCTTGTCAGAGTGAACTCTCAAAGTCACTAAATTAACCCGAGGTCAAACCCCTGGTAGAAATGGTACACAGCAGACAGGCTTAGCTCAGAGGTAATGTGTAATGTATTTATCCAGTACCAAACCAAAACAGTAATGAAGGCTACATGCAACACAATAAATATCCCAAACCAAATTAGAAAAATAAGATTAAAAATGAATGAACAAAATGACACCAAAATGGCAGAAATCCAATAGGGGGAATCATAGATATGAGGTTTTAAGTACAATAGCACAATAAGCACAAAGTGGCAATGATACTCAATGGTTGCGATAAATTGTGACCTGGGAGCCATTTGACACTGATATCGATGGAGTGTGAGTCTGATACACCAACCAGATACGTCCTGGTAAAATATTTTACTATCTGACTTTTGTCTTTTAAATCCACCACAGGAGTACACTTCTAAAGCCCACTAGGACCTCAGGGGAGGCACTTAGACACTTGCAGGGTGGAAGGCAGAGGCTAAACAGGCCAGTCCAGGTCCAGTTGCCACCGGTCAGCTGCGTACTTTCAGGAAAAGTCCTTTTGCAGCTTGCTGTCTCCCTGTAGATTGAGCAGGGGGTCAGCCATATGACACTTGGAGTCAAATTCTGTGTAGTGGGTACAGGAGGGAGCAGGTCCAGTCCTTCAGAGTTCCTCTCAGGTCACAGACAGCACGTCCAGTCCTCTTCTGATCTCCCACGGGTTTAGGAGGTGTTCTGGACTAGGTGCCTGGAGGTGGAACATTTATGCCTAGCACTAGCTAGTGGGAGAGAATAAATCCTGGGCTTGCCCTAACCAATAGGGTAAAAGTTTCCGGGCCTAACCCTACACACTTTTGGCATTTTCAAGATGGTGAATGTCTTTGGCAACACTCAACTTCGGTTCGGAGGGCTGGGAGTGTGTATGGCGAGTGTATTATGATAATCCTAGTATCCTCCCACATTTAACACTAAAGTCCAGTTTGGGGCAGTCACTGTACCTCCAATAAAGCCAGAGCCAGCAAAGTAGTAGAACAGAACTGTGTTATTGACCCTTGAAGTGCACCCCAGTGTGTTATATGTAAAACCCCACAGACCTGTCAAGCAGGGTTTGACACTTCAACAATATTCAACACTGTAATGTCAAAAAGAGGCCAACAGTAATTGGAGCCTGCAGGCTGGGTGGGGCAAAGGATGTGGGGGGACATCTTTGAAGAAAATCCAGTTCTTGGGCCTTAATATATTGGCCGTCCTGTCAAAGGAACAACTACACTCTCCACGCCCAGTCTGTAGTTCTCTGCTCTGTTGCCAGTTTTCACACCTCTTCAAATGCTGGCAGAAGTGGGAGTACAAATGCATATGGGCCTCCAGAGGTTTAGGCAAGGAAAATATAACTTTCTGAAAGTTACTTTTCCTTAATATCCATTAAATTGCATACAAGTTTGATGCAGTATGTGATCAAACAAACAGAAAAGTCACTGAAAAACAAGGTTAAAGTTTATTGGTTGCATTTGGCTATAACACTTTCAAGTATGTTTAAACAAATAAAAAATACAATTCAGATAGCCATTTAAAAATAGCATAGTTAAAGTACAGGTATGGTTATGAATTAAAACAAAAACAAAAAACACTGAAATTCTCAAGATATGTTTATCTCCTCAATCCATAACACGTACAACAATCTTGCAAAACATAACTCATACACCAAATACAATGCATACGATCTCACAATAGTCATATCATTTAGTAATGACACTTAAATAAAAACGCAGTTAAATAATAATACATTGTTGTCTTTTTCAAAGTGTTATGGGTAATATGGGATGGAATTTCATTGATAAAATTATTTACATTCTTAATTGCATCTGACGCATCAAGGAAGAGGTTATGGGCATTTCGTTTGGTAGACGAGTCTTGAAAATGGGGGTGGTGGGTGTCACTGAACAAGCTAGTGAAGGATGCTTAGAGCCAATACCTTGCTCACACCAACATACATTCTAATCCATTCAAAACAAGTTAACTTTAACATGCGCCACAAGACCATTCTAGCAACACGTCAAGCTCAATAGTCCAACAGGGCCAATCAATGTATCACCCTTCTGAGAGTGATAGGATCAGTTATCAAACACTGATAAAGGACAATAATCATGCCAAGTAACATGAACTTGATGCAAAGTCCTTGGCCCTTGTAATGCTCCTGCTATTTCCAAAAACTCGTATCTTTATAGCAGAGACAAACAGCACTAAATGACTGAATTCTAGCCTATGACGATGCTTTCTTACTGGAGGTTGGCTACTCACGCCACCGGATGCAAGGCAAAGTGCCATCTGATTTACTCAATGGTTTATCCTAAAGAACAGGCTGTACAGTCATCTAAAGATCTGATTGAAAAGCTGTGCCTATTTGTATGGTCTCCTTCTCTCCCAGCGTTCAACAAAACATGTTGAAATCCTCATGCGTGTACACAGCATGACAGACATATGTCTATCATCGTCTGCTATTACAACAGCACCCAATACCAAGACGTAACACACAGTCAACCCATAGTAGACTGTATCAGACACCCATCATTTTAGATATGCCATATCAAACTCACAGTATCACTTATCATCCGACCATTCATAATATTCATATTCAGAAAGACTTGTATGTACACATTAGACCTCCTTTAGCACAATACACACCAAAATCATAGTTAGCTATGCGCTACCACCTCAACAGCTCATCCCTCTCAGCTCACCCACATCTTAGAATCAATCAGAACATCTTACCTTCAACAAGTCACACCCTCACATGCACAGCATTGCATTAAAGCTACATAATTTGCCAGTGGTGCCAGTTTATAGAACAGATTGCGTGGTCTGGGTAGCAGGCAACCGTCCACCCCCACAATGGCGACCCTAGCAGGGCACATTCTGCAGCACGTCCTGCACTTGTACAAGAGGGCCCAAAACATTGTTGTTACACCTAAATCAAACCATCATCCAGGCTAAGGACTGTGTAGGAAGGGAGGTGCCAGAATAATGTTCATCCTTTTGCAGCGTTTCCAGCTTTTCAAGGTGTGTTTATGTTAACCCATTAGCAGTGAGATGCTCTCAGCAGCATTTGAAAGGCTATCTCTGCTCTCACCCACGAGCTTGGTAAATCCTTGACTTCCTACAACAGCATCTCAATTGTATTTGGTATTTACCAAGTCTGCCAAGTGGCATTACCACATGTAACATAAGCCAGCCCTGACGTCTCAGACAAATGCATGTTGCATTGTGGGGCTTATAGTTCTGCTTTTAAGACATACATTGTGTGTTCGAAACCCCAGAATGCTAAGTGATGTTGGCTAAAATGCCAGAACTGGCTGAAGTGTTATACATGACATAAAGCCACTAGCCAGCTATGTTTTAAAATGTTCGGAGTTGTGAAGTCCATTTCAAACTGCGTGGTTCACGTGTAAAACTAAAAGTACACTGCTCAAGTATTCTGTGATGAGGCACTTTCATTCACAAAAGACAGTGCGCCTAAGGGTCTGGGTGTCTGCACTTTCATTCACATCATGCATTACTTAGCAGGACACTGATCTTTCGAAGCCCACAGCCTAAGCAACCACTGCAGCAAACGAGCACACAGGTGCCAGCCCCTCCCAAAAGGTTGCGAATGTGCGTGTGCACCAGACGCCGTGCAATCCCAGCCTCGGTGCTGCGCCTGTTCATAATGATGAGGGTCGCTAGTGGACCACCACACCACCAAATACACGACAAAGTCATTTTGGCACAAGCTTTCATTTACAGTACGTTTCCAAGTCGGAAACACTGTATTTTTCAGTAATGCAATCCAAGACTAAACAAAAACACGGACAAACTAATCTTCAGTGACCACACACATGTACATAAAAAACATAACAAATCCGTATTGTAAAGAATCGGTATCCGAAAATGCTGCTGTGCCACATACTGACAGTGTGATCTCCAAATACTGATAACATATCGTTTTATTTACAAGAAAAAAATCCTGTTTTGCGATGGCGGCTTTCTAGTTCAATACACAATTATTAACTTCCTGAAGTGTTCCTGGGTCTGTGGGAATGCCCGGCTGTTGGTTTTGCTACCCAAGACTCCTAGCAGCTGTTACTAGAGAGCAGTGCCCTCCATTCCTCGGCCCAAGGCTGGGTGTGGGCCAGAGACACGTGACTCCGCCCTGTGCAGGAACACAACAACACCAGGCTTCTGTCAGGAGCTGAGATCCCGACTCTGTGGAGAGGTGTCCGAATGCGCCCCGTGCTGCACTAGGCAGGGGTGTGTGACAGGCAGGGCATATGGCCCACTCATCCTAGTAAGGAGTAAAATAACGAGGGAGGCAGAGAAAGACTATGCGCATGTCCGGGACAGTCTGGACAAGGCGGACCTCAGGCCATAGGCAGTGCTTAATTTGTAAATAAAAACGTGCCGGTGCCCAAAGCTCTCCTGTTAAACATGTGGCTGCTGCAAATAAATGTGCGAGCACAGAATACTGAGGTAGCGTAATCCTGAAGCCATCTCCGGCCTCTTCAAGTCATTTACAGCCACTCCTCGCCCCTTCAGCTCACTCTTGCAGCTTTCTGCTTTCTCCCTTTGTGGAGCTTGCGTCTTTCCCATATGTCTCTTTAGCACGCAGTAAATGACTGGGCCAGAATGAGCTGGACAGGGTAGATGACCTGAAGGGCCTGCTCGATTCTATGGCGTTTTCAGCACACATATGGATTGTATGTATTCGCCACACAATCCATCGTATGGAGCATAACTGTAAATGTTAACAAAAAAAGTGTCTGTAGCTCCAACCGATCAAAAGTTACTAAAAACGTAGCGACACACACTTGTTTCAGTTGCTTATTGCAGCTTTTGGTGGTTGAACTGGTTCGGCTGAAGTGAAATCTTTGCCTAGACGGCGTTACCATGTGTACAAATTACAAAACAATCAAGTAATCATATCACAAAATGTGCCGCATTTCTTGAGTCAATTTGCCTAGACGGCGTTAGCATGAGTAAACATTACAAAATTATTCAATAATTATATATCAAAAAAATGTGCCGCACTACGCCGCATTACTTTGTCAACCCTGCCGCATAATTTGATACTTCCTTGCCGCGTAACTCCAGTGACACTGCCCATACCCCCCTCATTAATCGGGCTTCGCCCCACCTGCCCCCCACATGAAGAGGGCATCTCAGTCCCCACCACAATCCTACAAACTACATTAATAGGACTTATAAAAAGTTGGTTCTCCCAGCATACGTTCTTATTGGCAGGGAGATGTCCAGACATGCCCAGGAGCTGCTCAATGTGCCTTTAAAAAGGTGATTAACGAGTGTCCGAGAACTTCAAAAAGCAAGCGAGGAGGCACGAATTTTCCCATACAGGTCCAGTATGAGGGCCGAGGTGGGGTGCCTAGTACCAGGCAATGGGTGTAGCCAAGTATTAAGGTTTTTTGACTGGGCGCTGCGAGGAGAACCGAACGGGGCCTAGTTGTGGGTGGAAGCGGCAGATGATGGCGCGGTGTGAGGCAAAGGGGAATGCTGACTTGAGTGGAGGAGAGGCGGTATGGGGGGTCAGTTTGAGGAACACATATAGGGGTGTCGGTGTGAGGGCCATTATTCGGGACGGTGTGCGAACTCTGAGGCACTGCAGAGGGGCGTGTTTAGGGACTGCATATGTATATGATATGTATAGATATTTGGGATTATTCAGCCAAGAGCCTTGGAGCGCGTAGGATCAGAAAAATACGAGCTATCGCACTTTGGCACTGACTTGCTTTAGCTTGAGTGGCATTGCAAGAAGGACAAAGTTTATAAAAAGTTGGCATATGTCTATTTTGTGGCATACATATATATAAACGGGCGCGAGCGGAGGTGTGCTCTAAGGAAAGGGGCAGGTGTTACCTCGGAGGGGGCGAGCATCGAAGTGAGGGTCACCAGAGGGACCCTGCAGCGTGAGATGCAGAACGGCCCTGTGAAGGCACAGCCACACTCCCGACCCGAATTGAAGTCGATGCCTCATTAACCCTCCCCATCTTTTCCTCCCAAATAGCCCCCCACTCCCGTCACTCACGGGCATGTCTTTCAGGCGGCTCTGCTTCCAAGCGCTGAGTGTGTTAGTGAATGCGACACAAAGCAGTGCAGGCGGAGCTTCTAAATCACACGGGAAACAGAGTAATGTGTACGCGGAGAGCGCCACCCCCTGGAGCCAGGCCAGCCTCGAGCCAGCCTTCGGATGCAGGACCTGCCCTCTTGGTGACACCCCACAGAGCTGTGACCAGTCTTAGTGCAAGCCCCCACCCAGGTACACCTCTCAGTGCCATAACTCCCTGCGAGCACCCCCCCCCCCAATCGAACACCAGTGCACCCCTGGACAGCCAAGACCAGACATCTGAGGCATTCTCCTGAGCCAGGGTCGGCCCCCTCGAAGGCGGACCTTAGTAACTCCTCCCAATCCCATCTTGGAGACAGCCCTGAGTACCATCCAAGGCGCTAAGGCCATCCTCGGAGGCAGCCCTCGGCCCCAGGACCAGCCCTGCTCGAAGCTGGTCTCAGCACCAAGTCCAGAGCCAGGATCAGCCTGCTAGGAGTGGCCTCCGGGGCATCTCCCGGCGTCAAGGCCAGCCCTCCCAGCCTGCCCTCAGCCCCAACCTCCCTCGAGTCAGAGGCTTCCTCAAAGACTATTGGCTTCGTGTTTTTGTTGTCATTCTGTACAGCAGCGCGGTCAGCGCTGGCCGCGTCATAGCGCTTTTATTTTTTAACCTTCAACTATGCTTGTACAACGTGGTTTAAAAACATTAACAAAGCCAAATAGCTCATGGCTGTCTCATTGTTTTTGCCATTTTGAACAGCATTGGCCGTTTCATAGCGCTATTTTTCTTTACTTTCAGGTAGTGCGGAATTGGAAAACAATAACTGTGGTAACCCTAAATTAGGGACACCGTGGAGCTGGAGTTAAAGGGGGCGGAGTCAAGCAAGGTAGAGTCAGTGATAGGCAACCTAACCTCTAATGTCTACGAGTACGTACGAATTATTATGATAAACTCTGCTCCAAAAGAAATTGATAATTAGAAAGGCAATATTAAAGCTGCAAAAGTATCTTAGTTGTCTTATATAGATCACATTTTACAACCCCATCACTTTGCTTAACATAAATATTCATACAGAACACAGATAAAAGCGAAATAACCAAACAACAAAAAAGTAGAAAAAATAAAAACACTACGCTAAATCTATCCCTTGGCAGATTAACTGCTAAACTGTCTCGTACGTTTAACCTGCTGTTCCATCTGGAGATGAACCCAAACCCAGCGACAACCTGTTGAAAAGGAATTACCCCCTCATGGCGTCCTCCTCGTCCCAGTCCTAACAACTGAAGGGGGTTTCGCCCTCGCCACAGACTTAGCACGGTAGTCAATTGATCAGTTTTTGCGAAGCGCGGCTACTCACCCATGAGGGTCTCAAGGTGCTGGGGGGGAGGGCCCTCATCTGAAGAGCCACGTCTTGAGGTTCTTCCTGAAGATAGTGAGCGATGGGCTTTGTCTGAGGTGCAGTGGGAGGTTGTTCCAGCTCTTTGCTGCATTGTAGGTGAAGGATCATCCTCCGGCGGTGGTTTTACGAATGTGAGGGATGGTGGCCAGGGCCATCCGGGCAGAGCGAAGGGATCTGGCGGGGGGGTAGTGGAAGGAGACGCGGTGGTTCAGGTAGGCTGATCCTGCGTTGTGTATGGCCTTGTATGTGTGAGTTAGTAGCTTGAAGGTGATTCGTTTCTCAATCGGGAGCCAGTGGAGGGTCCTTAGGTGTTAGGATATGTGTTCTCGGCCTGGGAGGTCCAGGATGAGTCTGGCGGCAGCGTTCTGGATGAGTTGTAGTTTTTTGATGTTTCTAGTTGAGGTGCCAGCGTAGAGGGCATTGCCGTAGTAGAAAGTCCCCTTTCCCCTTTCTAGCCCAGATTAAAAGGAAAATAATCCAGAGACGTTTTAAGGGATGCGCAAAGTGAGCTCTGACCCAGGGGCCCACGCTTTCATGAGGCCCCTGATAGAGCCAGCACTGTCCTCTAGAGAGTCTTGCCCTGATGAATTTGAATAAATCTTAAAGATTTTGTTTTAAATACAGTTTTCCTTTAATTTATTTTTAATGTGGGTGATGTTTGAATCCATTACCGACATTTTGCATTGTGCACCATTCATTAATAAGTTTCTTTTATATCTAAACAGTACCTGACATATGAGAAAGGGGTTGATGTCACAGAGATTATTTGTAGCAACATTAGTGAGCTGCTGCTTTGTTGCAGTATTGAACACGCACTTCACCATCACTGAATATTAGATGTAAAAACATTTAGAATTTTGATGATTGTGCCTGTGCACTGTCAGTAACCTGGGCAAAGACGGCATGAAATAGCTCAAATTGGATCATAAATTCAAAGCTATTCTGAACAGGGGCCCCCAAAATATATTTGGCCCAGGGCCTTCAAAATCCTTAAGGTGCCCCTGAAGTAATCATGTGTCAATATTAGCACCTTTAGTTAACAATGCAGCACACCACCAGGAAGAAGAGGCAAGAAAATAAACACAAATTTTAAAAGGCAGCATGATCTTACGTTTTTCAAAGCTTAACAATCCTTTTTGTGTCATAGCAAATAGACTCTTGCAGTGCCCCATGTGAAGCTCATGCTGAAAAACGTGGAGGTAACTGAGCCTAAAAATCCCCTCGATCACCTAAAAAAATAATAAGGACCAAAGCGTGGACAACTTATCCATCTAACAGGGTGCGTCCAACAGAGAAAAGGAGACCATAAAGCCAAACCGTAAATAAATAAAAAATCATTACCTATTGAACCCAAGATATTTCATAGATACCGCAGACTGGAAATGCATACTATTCAATTTGATGAATTCTAAAATTCTGTAACCAAAATTCTAAGAACATGTACACCAAATTAGGGCAAACAAAAAATAAATATCAGACTCTTGGTATCTGAGTAGAAAAACGTAAAATTCGAAAAAAAATGGTCTGTCACTTACCGCCGTCATCAGGGCTTGTAAGCCAGAGTGCTGTGCGTATCGCGCACCTATAGCACACGCCTTTGCCCGACAATATGATTGGCGACGAGGGCGGTCAAGCCCTCCTTTGTTTATGCTGAGAACCACGCGTACCTGGTGATGGCGGCTGCTCGTTCCCTACAGGAGTGCGGTGCTCATTCCGTGTGGGTCGCACCCAAATCCCTGGCTGCCAAGCTGTCAAGGGACGCATCCGCACAGAGCAGAAAAGCAGGAATGGAAGAGAGCTCTTACACAGCGCCCAAGGAACCCCAACAGCAACACTTGCAGCATATGAAACCAAAAGCAGATGTTCTGTCGCCTAAAGCGCACATGCCTGCAAGCGTGTCAAGAGATTGTGGACTGCTCTCCTACTACTGGCATATAAAGCTGAAAAGCCTGCTGGAAAATGAGGGAATACACAGCCTGACTCTGCCAGCAGTAGGAGCACGGCCTGCTTATTCACAGGTCCAAGAGCGGTTTGATGCAGCTACACTCACAAAGGGTGACAACATACACCTAACCCATGCACTTTGTTCAACCCCGGCTGCCAAGACGCATACTGGGGGCTCAAAAGGAACCCCAGGAATCACGCTCTTACCAGGGAGGTCTCCAAGTACCAAGAATCACTTCCAGCAGGACTTCTCCTCACCCAATGACACAGCTCTAAGGCATGAGAAGCGCCACTGGACCAACATTCCTCCTGTCCAGCCCTTCATTTTTGAAGGAGTCCCATCAGCCCAAGCCTCTAGACGGAAAGAATGGGTAGAAAGAGTAGACTTATACTTTGAAGCAACGAAAGTGGAAACTGAGAGAAAACAAGCCATGATTCTTCTGTTGGGAGGCAAAGCTCTCCACAGAATCTCTAAGACACTCCCAGAAGCAACCACAAAAACGCACACTACTCTCATCGCATCGCTCAAAGAGTACTTCACACCCATGGTCAATCAGGACTCTGAGTGTTTCATTTTTCACCAAGCACGACAACAGGCCGATGAATCCCTGGACAAATTCTGCACCCGTTTGAAAGAACGAGCGAGCACATGTGGCTTCCCCAATCAATCATATCAATCAATCAATCATAGGATTTATAAAGCACACTATGTACCCGTGAGGGTTTTCAAGGCGCTGGGGGTGGGGGGGGACGAGCTGTTGTTACTGGTCTGAGAGCCAGGTCTTGAGGAGTCTTTTGAAGGTGAGTAGGTCTTGAGTCTGTCGCAGGGTGATGGGGAAGGTGTTCCAGGTTTTGGCGGCGAGGTATGAGAAGGATCTGCCGCCAGAGGTCTTTCTTCGGATGTGGGGGCTACGGCGAGGGCGAGGTTGGTGGAGCGGAGCTGACGGGTGGGGGTGTAGAAGCTGAGTCTGTTGTTTAGGTAGGCTGGTCCGGTGTCGTGGAGCGCTTTGTGAGCGTGGGTAAGAAGCTTGAAAGTGATCCTTTTGTCCACGGGGAGCCAGTGAAGGTTTCTCAGGTGGTGGGAGATGTGGCTGTGGCGGGGTACGTCGAGGATCAGCCGGGCGGAGGCATTTTGGATGCGTTGGAGGCGTAGTAGGTCTTTTGCTGGGATGCCTGTGTAGAGTGCGTTGCCGTAGTCCAGCCTGCTGCTGACGAGGGCCTGTGTCACTGTTCTTCTTGTTTCTGTCGGGATCCACTTGTAGATTCTGCGGAGCATGCGGAGTGTGTTGTAGCAGGAGGAGGAGACTGCGTTGACCTGTTTAGACAAGGTGAGGGAGGAGTCGAGGATGAAGCCCAGGTTGCGAGCGTGGTCGGACGGTGTCGGTGGGGTTCCTAGTGCGGTGGGCCACCAGGAGTCGTCCCAGGCGGAGGCGGTGGGTCCGAGGATGAGGACCTCCGTCTTGTCTTAGTTCAGTTTCAGACAGCTGTTTCTCATCCATTCGGCGATGGATTTCATTCCCTTGTGGAGGTTGGTTTTGGAGGTGCGCGGGTCTTTGGTGAGTGAGAGGATGAGCTGGGTGTCGTCGGCGTAGGTGAGAATGTTGAGGTTGTGTTGTCGGGCCACTTGTGCGAGGGGGGCCTTGTAGATGTTGAACAGCGTCGGGCTGTGGGATGAGCCTTGGGGGACGCCGCAGATGATGTCGGTGGCTTCGGAGCGGAAGGGGGGGAGGCGGACTCTCTGGGTTCTGCCGGAGAGGAATGAGACGATCCAGTCAAGGGCTTTTCCTTGAATTCCGGTTTCGTGGAGGCGTGATTTCAGGGTGTGGTGGCAGACTGTGTTGAAGGCGGCAGATAGGTCCAAGAGGATGAGGGCTGATGTTTCACTGTTGTCCATTTGGTGTCTCATGTCGTCTGTGGCGGCGAGAAGGGCGGTTTCGGTGCTGTGTTTCGTCTGAAGCCGGACTGGGAGGGGTCTAGGATGCCGTTGTCTTCGAGGTGGCTGGTTAGTTGTGTGTTGACGATTTTTTCAATCACCTTTGCTGGAAAAGGGAGCAGGGAGATGGGTCGGAAGTTCTTGAGGTCGTTGGGGTCTGCTTTGGGCTTCTTGAGGAGGGCGCGGATTTCGGCGTGTTTCCATTTTTCAGGGAATGTCGCTGTTTCGAAGGAGATGTTGATGACCTTCCGTAGTTGGGGGGCGATGGTGGAGTCGGCTTTGTTGTATACGTGGTGGAGGCAGGGGTCTGACTGAGATCCTGAGTGGATGGAGTTCATGATCTTGCGTGTCTCTGTGTCGTTCACGTTGGTCCAGGAGGTCAGGTGGATTGCACATGTGGAGTGTTCGGGGGTGGGGTCTGGCATGGGAGTGGCGTCAAAGCTGTTGTGGATGTCGGTGATCTTCCGGTGGAAGAAGGTGGACAGTACGTTGCAGAGTTCTTGGGATGGAGGGATGTCGTTGACGTTGGCGCTGGGGTTGGAGAATTCTTTCACGATGCTGAAGAGCTCTTTGCTGTCGTGTGCGTTGTTGTCCAGGCGGTGAGGCCAATGAGAGAGAAGAAATGCGGGGCCAGATCATTCAAGGATAAGTCTCAGCAAAACTGAGGGAATGAATCCTAGAGGAGTCTGGGAAATTTAGACATCCTAAAACTGGGCAGGAAGAAGGAATTGTCCAAGGCTCCCTCCTCCCATATGGAAGTTGCACTCCAAAAGACTGTCAAAACAGAGCCAGTGAATGTGGTTGCATCAATACCTCCCCCAAGAAAACCCAAAGCAGAGGGCCATTATTGAGGCCCTGTGGATACCGTGGAGGACACACACATCCCCCGTTGACTGCCCAGCAAAGGATAGAAATGTGCAATAATTGGGATATTTAATCACTACGCCAAAGTATACAGGTCGAGAAAAAGAGGACAGCTGCACCACCATCAACGCCATATGACATGCACCCAAACCCAGCGGCATTATGGATGGCAATGAGGACACTGAACACGCAGTACACTCAGTATTCACTGTATGGGCTGCGGTGCAAACCCAACAAAATCTCCCACAATGCCATATACAAAGAGGCTCTCACCCTGTACTGGTCACCGCAGACACTGGGTCCTCCATCAGCCTGCTGTCAGCAGAGGCGTACCAGAAGCTAAACCTCCCCACACCTTCAAAGGACGGTGTTTAAGGTATTCGCGTATGACCAAAGCAAACCCCTGGACATCAAAGGGAAATTCCCACCCCCATCGCACACAGGGATGAGTCCATTAAGTCCCTGGTCTACGTCACAGAGGGGGGGCAATAGCATGCTGTTAGGGTGCTGCACAGCTGAAGCGCTAGGGATTGTCACTTTTGTCCTTGGAGTACACCATGAAGAAGTGACCCACACACTGGACAAGTTCTCAGAACTGTTTGAAGGGATAGGGTGCCTAAAAGGAAAGGAAATGCAATTCATATCAACCGATCAGTACAACCAATCGCATTGAGACACCGGAGGATAGTGTTCCACCTAAGACTCCAAGTTGAAAAGGAACTGGAAAACCTAGAAAAAACTGGAATAATAGAAAAATTGTCAGGGCCTACCCCATGAGTGTCTCCAATTGTCGTGACTCAGAAACCGAAACAACCTGGGGAGGTGCGCATATGCGTGGACACGCTGCTGCCTAATGTGGCAATCAAAAGGGAATGGCACTCTATGGGGGAGTTAAGTGGAGCATACTGGTTCTCTAAGGTCGATCTCAGGTCTGGCCTGTGGCCTGTGTACTCAGGTCTGGCCTGTGTACCATCAGCTCACACTGGTGAAAGAGTGAAGGTACATTACCCCCTTTTCAAGCCACATAGGTTTACGAAGGTACCGCAGGCTGAACTTTGGTATTTCCAGCACTGTCAAAGTGTTGTAGACCACAATAAGATAATACTAGGCGGTCTCCCCGTTGCGATTTAAAATCCTTACAACAGCACAATGAGTGGCCTAAAGAGTGTCCTACAAAGAATCTGAGAGTCGGGGCTCTCCCTCCACAGAGACAAGTGCTAGTTCCTCAAACAGAAGCTAAGCTTTTTTGGATACACCTTCTTCTCCCAGGGTGTCGCCCCCCAACCCCAGCAAAGTGCAGGACATCGAGACAGCAGTCCCTCCTACCACTGTCTTGGAAGTTCGCAGCTTCCTGGGGATGGTCAACTACTGTGGTAAATTCATGCAGCTGCAGCTCCAAGACTACAACTGTCGAGTAGAATATCGCCCAGGACACACCATCCCGATGGACTACCTGTCCAGGCACCCGTGCGCAGCAACTCCCAGAGAAGAAGAGGGCGCCAGGGAAACAGAAGAGTACATCCAGTATGTGGTAGATCATTCCCATCCTCTGCCAGTATCACTACAGCAGATCAGACAAGTCACCGAAAGAAATGACTGCCTACGGCAGGCCCTAGAGGTTGTACGCAACAACCAGTGGCACCAATTTAAAGTCAAGTGGGCCCAGAAAACACCTAAAGGACATGCATTATGGAAAGCCCTCATTACGAATGGAATGAGTTGGTCACTGACCCTGAAGGATGCATACTCCGCGGACACCGCCTGGTGATACCATCCAGTCTTACTGCTCAAACAGTGCAGCTAGCACATGCCAGCCATCAAGGGATGGACAACAAATCGATTACACAACAATTGTGGTTCCTGCTCATGGACAAGCAGGTGGAATCCCTTGTGAGATTGTGCCCATGGTGCCAAGCAACTGGTATCGCACCACCCCGCATCAATGATCACGGAAAAAGGACCGCAGGGACCTGGGTATGTGCTAGCCTAGACTTCAGTAGTCTGCCTGATGGGTGTTAAACAATCGTGATTATCAATGACTATTCAAAATACCCAGAAGTATAGTTCATCACGTCCAGATGTGCACATGACTTGCTAGACTTGCTACCTGTTCAGCTCTACTTCAGACTGAGAGGAAAACGAAGTGAATGGAATGCAAAGAATGCAGCACTCTTAGTCTGAGTAATTAATTTATTAACGCACTTCCCAAGTTTCATGCACAGAAAGAATAACATGAGCTTTTATTTCAAATGCAGCAACACCCATGCAATTCTAAAAATGATCACAGCAGTAGAATAATAATGAGCACAGAAACAAAGAAGATTTAATATTTCAACAAAGGATACTATATATATATATATATATATATATATATATATATATATATATATATATATATATATATATATATATATATATATATATATATATATATATATATATAGGCTATGTATTCATACATGCACAACGCAAAGCTAGAAATAAGAATTAAAAATGCATCACCATGAAACTTGACACCAACATCATCCCTTCGTCTGCCAACTTCAGGTCGTGGAACCCGGGCAACTGAGGCAGGGGGAGACCACTACCCACAATGGGATTAGCTTCTGAGCAAGATTTTATCATCTCTACTTCCCCATTATGTGCCCGTCCTCAGTGAGAGAGAGCGAAAATACATTGCACAAGTTGTGTGCAGGAAAAATACCTGCGCTACCAAAGTGACAGTGTGTTCAGCTAAGCTAAGCACCAAAATGTAGTCAGTGGTCAAGATGGAGCTGGTGGTTAAATACAGATAGCAATACACTCCACCCTTTGACCAGTGACTCTCACAACATACTGGTTGGAAAGTAACCCTTTTTGGTTTAAACATCATAAGCAAATTAGGTATGCATTGTACACAGCGACATAGCATTATTACAATACAAATCACTATAAGCATCCCACCTAAAGCCTTGCATAATTGCCCAAAATCAGGCAACCACTGGAACAACCGGTCCCACCACCCTTTGTCTACATCTTGTTTTACTGCTCTCACCAATTCATGCAAAGTCTCAATATGGGCCTGAATAGGTTCAGAGTGGTCTGACAAATTGAAGCAACAAAGACCATTAAATTCTGATCAACCATGATCATGCTTTAACAGTAAACAGTCAATGGCGGCCCTGTTTTGCAAAGCAGCTTTTCTAGTACCTCGTATGTCTAGCAACAACTCAGCTAAAGCAATAGAAGTATGAGTGATGTTTTTAACCATTAAACATACTACCTTGTTAATAACTTGAGTATTATAAACGGCTAATCCTGGTACTCCCACAATAGAAAGCCTCAAGCTTATATATTCTATATTATATATTCTGATTTGGATAATAATTGAATTTCAGAGTCACAGTCTTCACCTAATTGAAAGGTGTCCATTGGATAGCTAGTATGTACAGAATGAAATGGAAACACCATGAGTCCTAGTCGTGCAAAGTAACACAGTCCACTAGTTATACTAGCAGGAATGTACGTAAAGGTGGCATTTCCCAAGAGAATAACCATCCTACTGGTAGTTTGATATGCTTGATGTGACTAGCAGCAGTCACAGTGTGGAAACAGGACATATTGGTCTTCATTCTTTTGCAATGTTTATAGGTTCGGTAGTGAGATAGTTTGTTGTTCCTACAGTATCACTTGAGGAGACTCCATTGTTGCCTCTAGGCGCAGTTAAGTGCATTTTCCAATTTGATGTGAATCACACGTGAACTCAAAACATATATCACCGGGGGTGATGTTGTAAGTAATCACTTGGGTCAAATTGTCCTATTTTTCATCCATCGTTTTTTGGCAAAACCTACAGTATTCGTAGGGAATAAAATGGGATAACACATCACTCTCCCAGACATCTCCATCCTTGTTGGTGGCATTAAAAATGTCCTGTAAAATCTTTGTAGGCATCAGTGTGGCCACCAGACAGGTGGCTATGACATCCACCGTACTCTGCATGGAAGCCATGCAAAAATCCGACCTGTTGAGTACAACTTGTGCCAGATGTATCCAAACATTTTCAGTCAAGTGCAGTAAAGGTGTCGATCTGTGTGGTAGATAAATCATTTTGGGACTGGGAGCTTTCAATCCCTTCCTGACCCCACACACGAAAGGAGATCACGTAGCACAGCTACCACACAGACACCTCGAAGTATGATCTGTAAAAGAGACAAGTATGATCATTCTCGCAAAAGACATTTGTCAGCTAGTACGTGCTCCGACTTCTCTTTCCTGGGCTTCCTGACTAGCAGGATGTTGTCATTGCCCTTGGCTATGATCTCTGCTGGTTCAGGAGGATGATTTGGGGATTCTACCCATACCTTAGCACCAGGATTTTTGTCAGTTGAACCAAAACCTCCTTCCCCACGCACTGCAAAAAGGGCTGGGGCAGTCCCCTTTTTCACTATTCCTCCATAAACTGGGATAATCACCATCTGGGTAATTCTGTCTCCAGATTTTATCATCAAATCAGTGTCTCCACTATTCAGGAGAATAATTTTAATTCTCCTTGGTAGTCTACATCAATCACTCCCTCCAAGACCTGAATACCTTTGAGTGCCAACCGAGATCTGGGAGCAATCAATCCGAAATGCTCTGGGGGAATCTGTATTCCAACACCTGTTTCAAGAAGTGACATGTCTGTTTGTTTCAATGTGTAAGCTTTTGAAGCATTGTAGATCAAGACTGCAGATTCTGGTGTGGCTCAGTAAGGATCCAAGGCTCCTGGTTTTATTTTCCAATACAAGATGGTGTTGGTCGCTACATGGGGTTGTATCTGTAATGCTGGGGATAACATTCTCATTAATGGGTCTCTCTCCAGTTTTTCAAAGTTCCATCTGATAGTTTTCGTAATTGGGCTTTCAGCAAGCCGTTCATTCTCTCAATCAGTCCTGTGGCTTGTGGATAATAAGGAATGTGATAAATTAACTCAATATTGTGTTGTAAACAATAGTCTTGTACCAATTTCCCTTTGAAATGTAACCCATTGTCAGTCTGGACCTGGAGTGGGACTTCATATTATAACATTAACAAGTCCAGAGTTTTAATAGTGTTGTACTGAGTAGCACGTTTACAAGGGACAGCAATTATGTAACCAGAATAAGTGCCCATTACTGTGCGTATTGACACCCACGACTAGTCGGTAGTGGCTTAATGTAATCAATTTGCTATATCTGCCCTGGTAACTTCCCTCTCCCCAACTGGTCACTGCATGATCACAGTTTTTATCAAGTCTAGGGGAATATGCATCCCTCTAATCTCTGCCCACCTGTAAGCGGCTTTCTCTCCCAGGTGTCTATATTTTTGATGCGTCCATTTAGCCATCCCCACCAAGTCAGAATTCTCTGTCGCTACTCTGCACCTGAAATTTTGGCTTTGTCATCTGCAAGGGATTGAACTAGCGTTCTAGTGAATTGGTGGGACAGTGAGCATCTACATGATACACAGTAATGGTACTTTGCTCTAGCATGTCCCAAATTTCCTGTGACAACGTTTGCCCCACACGCCTCAGAATGAATTTGCCAGTTATGTGCATGCCACGTGGGAAGTCAGGTGGCTAACCCATTGGCGGTGGACCAAGAATCAGTATAAATGTGACAAGTGACAAGGAATTCTTGTTTCAATGCTTGATACACAGCAAAAATTCTGCATATTGACTACTCTTCCATTCTCCTGTAGTAGTTAACAACTTCTTGGTGATTGAGTTATATGACATTGCTTTCCAATGTCTTTTGGCCCCCACATACTTGGCTGAACCATCAGTAAACCATACATGCTTCCTATCCTCAGAGGACAAGGATTCAAATGGCTCACCCCATTTCACTGGTGACTCTTTTATCTGTGGTACCTCCTGTACCCTCTCATCATCCAGCACAGGGGCTTGTGACACCTGTTCATGTAGAGCTGCTGTCCCTGCTGGTCCCACTCGGGCCCTGTCCTGTATGTACCATTTCCACCATATGATACTAGCTTCTTGTGCATGTCCTATGCAGGGTGCTTTAGGGGAACTCATCACCCACTGCATTATTGGAATCTCAGGTCCCAAAATCACATCATAACCTAAGGTAATTTGCTCAGTATCCACTAGAGCCCAGTAGCATGCCAGTAACTGTTTCTCAAAGGGAGTATATCACTCTCCAGCATTAGGTAGCTTTTTAGATGAGGAATCCAGAGGCACCCTCGTTCTTCCATGTTTTTGCCACATGCTCCAATTTGCATATTGCCCCTGAACGGGTACATATGCAACTCAATGTCTTATTCCTGTACTGGCCATAAGTCTAACGTCTGTTGAATTGCCTCCATTGCCAAGTCAAATGCACACTTCTGCTAATCACCCCATTCAAACTCAAGTTTCTTTCGTGTCATTTTGTACAAAGAGGCCAGAATCTGACTCAAGTGAGGGATATGCTGTCTCCAAAAACCAAATAATCCAATGAATCGCTGAATCTCCTGCTTAGTGCAGGGAGTGTCAAATTCTAAAATCTTTTCTGTTGCCTGCAGCAAATCCTCTCTATGTCCCTGATTCCACTGAATTCCTAGAAAATTCACATTTTGAGAGGTTCCTTGTGTCTTATCTGGATTAATCATACACCCTTTACTCTGTAAGAGTTCCACAACCCGCTCCAACTGAGTCTGAACCTGTTCTTGTGTCTCTCCATGAATCATAACATCATTAATGTAATGGGTCAGTTGCACCCATGGAATGACAGATACTTAATCCAGGTTTCTGCCACCAGCTGGTGACAAATGGTAGGGCTATGTATATACCCCATATGGAAAGACTGCATCTTAAATTGTCTGCCACAATGTGAGAAAGCAAATTGTTCCTGACACTCAGGAGCCAATGGTATAGAATAGAAAGCATTAGCAATATAAATGGTTGCATACCAGGTCCCTTTATGTTTTAGTTTTCTTTTAATCAAAATGATGGTGTTGGGGACGGCAGCTGTCAAAGGGAGTGTATGTTTATTCAGCTCGCAGTAATCAACTGTCATTCTATAGCGTCCATCAACTTTGCATACTGGCCACAAAGGATTGTTCCATTCAGTGGTGGTTGGAGCTGTCACACCAGCCTCAATCAATTCTTGTATAGTTTTACTTATTTCCTCATGCCCTCCTGGAATGCGGTGTTGCTTTAAAAGGATTACCTTGGTTGCTGGGGGCACCTTCACTAAATGACCCACCTTCATGGCTGTCACTGAAATGTATCTCTTTGATCCAAACTGATAACAACCATCATCCAAATACAAAGTCATCCCCTTTAAAATGTCAATTCATAATATATATTCCAAGAAGGGGCAAGATATTCTATTTTTGGTGTTCTTCCTATTTTCATTTGAACAGTAGTTTGCAAGGCAGAAGTTAGTTTTCCACCCAACCCTGTGATGGTGTAGTGCTGACAGGTAAACTTTTTTGGATTTCATAAATTAAAGAGGCCTCCGCTCCGCTCCGGTGTCAACTAATGCCTGCACCCTTTGAACATTTTTGTATTTCCAATGTATTTCTAAATCAAAATGGGGTCTGTTATCTTTACGAGCCCATCCCTGTACCAGAGCTTGGCCAGTTTCCTAGTCTGATTTAAACCTGTCAACATTTACCCAAGTCAGGTCTGGATATATGCTTTCAGATCTGTGAGCATATTCTCTTCCTTCCCTGCTCTCATCAGTTAACCACTCGCTGTCCAGATCTTCCTCCTCTTGCCCTCATGAAGAAACATTTTTCTCCCTTTTCTTTCCGTCCTCCTGCATCTGTGGCTGGCCCTGATTCAACCGTTTATTATCTTGTTTGTTAACCCTCCTGTTACCCTCTTTTCGGTCCAGCCCTCTTTTACGTTACATCTCCCACAAACTTTTTGTATCCATCCCATCAATCTGCTTCTTGTTGACACCATCCTTCAGCAATGCCATAAACATATCTCTCCTAGATACTCTGTTGTTATCTGTGCGACCCTCAGATCTCAAGGCTGTCTCTGGTTTACTCCAGGCTCCAAGCTCTCCTACCTCTCAAACTGCCTCCAGCACCTCTTTTATTCTCTGCCCTGTATGATTAATTAGGAGAGTCATTATTACTTGCTTGTAAACTGGAGGGGCAAGGCAAATTATTTTAGTTCGCACTGAAATAGTTAGTGGAGCCTCTAACAAATTATGAGCTTCATCTAATAAAATAGCAGTTTTCACACTTTCTTCTTTAATTCTTTGCATAGCATCTCTCAACGTGTACCAAGGCTTAGAATTTCGCGGCCAATCTGATTCAGTATGATATTTTTGATTACATCCCATGACTGCCAATTGTAACAAATTGGTTGCTCCTTGATTCCCATAGCTCCTAAATTGTTCTTGTATTAGTGCTAAGAGTAATTGTTCTTGTATTAGTGCTACAAAACTTCCTTGAATCTCCTGCATATAATGGCACTCCTGAAGTACCCATGTCAAACAATCTCACAATCCACGGAAGCAGTGCTTCTCCAGATTTCTGCTTCAATCTGCCCATAATATCATTAACTTCTTGCTGGGTGTAATCTTCTAGAGAATGCATTTCAACTCCTCCTGGGTTCTGTGGAGTGCCTTGTATTTTTTGTCTAAATATTGGCTGTGGTGAACCACTTTTGGCTCGTCTGACTCAAACTGACCCCCACCTTTTTTAACCTCTTCATCACTAGAATTTGAAAAATCAGTACAATATTCATGTCCCATTTGTCAGGATTCCAGTCTAACCCAGCTTTAGCAATTGCTAAATGAACTGTCTTTTGATTTATTTTACCCCTGCATTTCCAAAATCTGTTCTCAGCGACTCTGACAGCTGCCCTTTCTGCGACAGACTGATAGGTATCAGCCTTATCTTACAATAGCTTATTCTGACAAGATAACATGATCACAGTATTTCTAGTTTCAACAAGCTGCCTCTCTAATTGCTGGTTTTCATGTTCCAGCTGCTTACATTTTTCATGCATTTTTCTATAAGCAGCTAGCAAAATGCATCCCCTCTGACCTAAAATAGATCAATTACCACCACGTTCAAGAGGTACGTTTTGTAGACAAATGAGTACATCTTTCAGTTCACCTTGACTAAGACATTCATCCGAGGACTCTGAAAGCCCCGAAACACAAGGCCACTCGTTCGCCTAGACATTATAAGGTTCTTTGATCCACCCTGGAATGTCACATGAAATTTGAGAAATTATTTGTGAAACTGCTTTTGACTTCTTGCCAAACATATTTCACTTTTAAACTTACACTTTTCAACCTTTCCCCTCCTTCGACTATGCCAAATTTTTCTGCTCTACTTCAGATTGAGAGGAAAACAAAGTGAATGGAATGCAAAGAATGCAGCACTCTTAGTCTGAGTAATGAATTTATTAAAGCTCTTCCCAAGTTTCATGCACAGAAAGAATAACGTGAGCTTTTATTTCAAATGCAGAAACACATGTGCAATTCTGAAAATGATCACAGCAGTAGAATAATAATGATCACAGAAACAAAGAAGATGCAGTATTTCAACAATGGCTATTACACACACATATATATGTATATATATATATATAGGCTACGTATTCATATATGCACAACGCAAAGCTAAAAATAAGAATTAAAAATGCATCACCATGAAACTTGACACCAACATCATCCCTTCGTCTGCCAACTTCAGGTCATGGAAAACGGGCAACTGAGGCAGAGGGAGACCACTACCCACAATGGGATTAGCTTCTGAGCAAGATTTTATCATCTCTACTTCCCAATTATGTGCCCGTCCTCAGTGAGCTAATATATATATATATATATATATATATATATATATATATATAGTGTCTACTTATTCATGCATGCACACCACAAAGCTAAAAATAAGAATTAAAAAAGCATCAGCATGGGGCTTGACACAGACATCATCCCTTCGTCTGTCAACTTCAGGTCGTGGAACCCGGGCAACCAAGGCATAGGGAGACCACTACCCACAATGAGATTATCTTCAGAGCAATGTGCCTCCCCTCAGAATGAGTTCATTCTAGTCCCGGTTGTCAAGCTGCCTCCCCTTATATACTTTAAACAAACTGGGGAGGAGAATTCTAGAAACCTCCCCTCCCATCAAATAAGTTGTTGTTGTTCAAATGCTGGCTGTACCAGGTCAGTTGTTGAAAAGAACACACTAGAGACTGGCCAACTCTCAAGGTGTTTTTCCAAGACCAAGCTGTTCCCTGCTTTACCATAAACATTCTCAGCCTGGTACATTTAATCATCTCTACTCCCCCATGTTATGTGCCCATCCTCAATGAGAAAGAGTGAAAACACGTTGCACAAGCTGTGTGCGGAAAAATACCTTTGCCACCAATGTGAGGGTGTGTTCAGCTAGGCTGAGCACCAAAATGGAGTAAGTGATCAAGATGGAGCTGGTGATTAAATACAGCATTACACTACCCAAGCTAGAGAAAGTCCTAGCCACCCATGGGTTACTACGCAATTAAAAACTGATAACGCTCCACCATTCCACTGTCAAAAGGCAGCGGAGTACCTCAAATTCCCTGAACGTCATCCATTGCAATACCACCCCTCGGTGGCCACAAGCCAAGGAAGAGGTGGAACGATTCATGAGGACTTTGAACAAGGTGGTCAGAATTGCTCATGCCACCTAACAACCCTACGACTGGGCTGTCTACTCTTTTCTCTGTGAATACCGTAAAGCACTCCACACCACAACTGGACGAGCTCCTGGACTCCTGCTCATGGGCAAGGTAGTGCAGGACTATATCACTCATACTCTGACTGGGTCCCCTCTCCAGCGAATGATCAACGATCCCTGACCAAACACCAACAAACCAATGCTTGAACCAGTTGGTTCTGTCGCACCAAAATGTCACCTTCAAGTGGGTGACAAGGTGCTCCTGAAGGACCGGTGCCCTGGTAGCAAATTCCGGGTGCTCTTTGAAAGCTTCCCATGGATCATCACTCACATTCATGGTACCAAAGTGAATGCCCAGCGAGGCGCAGAGGAAGTGTAGAGGAACGTATCCCACTTCAAAATATTTTACGCGCCAAGTCATTGCCACACCCCGGAGGATGTGCCAGATCTTGATCAAGATGACAGAGAGAACATTCCCACAACCGAGTCCCCATCAACGGACTCCCCTGAGCCGAGGAGGGCAGAAGACCACGGGTTCGCCCTAGTAATGGACACGAGGAGGCTGGGCAGACTGAGCTTCCGCTCAATTTAAATGGACGGGCTAAGTGCATGAAGTACGGTCTGAGGGACAATCCCGTCCCTTCCTCTCGGCTGAGAGAACACATGGTCGAGATCTGAGGCAAGAGAACTAGAGGGTACCAGTGTTTGAAACCATGTCTGTATTATGTTAGTTTTGTGTTTATTTCCAAATAAGGGAGGACTGTAATAACCCACCAGTGACGCCACACATGCACTTGATTAAAAAAAAAAAAAAGATACCCATCAAAAGGCCCTTACCGCAACAGCAGATAAACCTTATTGAGCACGCACATACTCGCACCTCCACTCATTATGAACCGTAGACTCTTAAATTCTACGTACAAAAAAACAAGACCACTCAGACCTCCCCCCCAGACCTGATCGGATGGAATACAGCTCATATTCACATCACCTCTCACCCCTTACAACCCTCACTTCCAGATCTCCCTCCCCAAACCTCCCCCAATCCCGGTACCAAGCAGGGAGGACCTTCCCACCCCTTTAGGTTGCCGTTGGAAGCCAGCAGAGTACCTCCCCAGACCTATTGTCCGCTGCCAACCGACATAGCCTACCACCTCCAAAGTGAAGAAAAAAGAACAGAAAGAAGAGCTAGAAAGAAAAAAGGGAGAGAAAAAAAGCAGGGAGGAATCCCAGTCACCTTGAAACGCTACTATAGAAAGGAGAACAATCCCTTACCCCCTCCACTTCCTCTCCTTCTAGTGACCTTGTGGGACAGTGTTAGATTTAAAGTCCAGAGCTTTTCTAACTACTTAGAAGTTGTGCAGCTTCTTGCTCTGTAAAACAAATTCTTGTTCAACCATCCTTAATAACCTTCAGACTAGCAGGCTCCTGCAAAGAAGCCTGAGCCCCTGCAGCCCTAAAAGAGTCTATGAACTGGCGAATCTTCCATCTTCTATCCACAGTAGATTTACACATACATGTCTGACCGCATAAAAATGGAAATATAATTGATCACAGCCGGGAGGGCAGGGCAGGCTTTCAAATACATTGATTGTCTTAACAGATAGTTGCCAATGTCAATGAGAATTGGTCTCGGAGCTATAGAACTGGGATTTACCCTGGAGGCTCTCTACTCCAACTCAAAAGCAGCTGATGTGCCTGCTGGATTAGAGTTAAAGTCCCAGTCTAATAGATCCAGAAAAGCCCTCTCAAATAGTTGCCTAATGCATTGACTTGGATCAACCCCTTCCCTCCCTTCTGGGTACCCGAAGACCTGTAGGTTGTTTCTACTTTGTTGATTTTCCAGGTCCTCAATCTGAATATACCCCAGCTGATGATCGTGACCTTCCACTGTTTTTGCAGATATAGAACTGGAGTCCTCCATGTTTGAGGCTCTTTGTTGTAAATCCAAAACATCCATGGCAAGAGCTGTTACTTTACAACTGACCTCAAGCAGGGCTTGCTGAATTGACGTATTATCATCCCTAACCTGGACATAATGTTGCTGTGCTTCTATCCTCTCAGCCTGAAGCAGCTGCATAATTGAGGATAAAGATGGCTTGGGTATTTCTTTCACCGGTGAGGCTGGTGAGGGCGGGGAGCCTCCTAAGACAGTGAAGTTATCAAGTGATGAGCTAGATTAGATTGAAGAGCCGGTACTTGCAAATCTGCATGCCGTGGTACCTTTTCGCTCCTCTATAGACCTGCATATCTGCATTGAGACCGATGATAAACAAGAGGTAATGATTTCACCTTAGGCGTGAACCAGTCCCATAATGGATTCCCAGTAGTGCCGGTACTTGTCAGTCTCCTCTTCCAGTGTTTTGTTAACCCCACTGGCCTTGCCACTGGTCTTGCCGCTGATCCTGCCAGGTTGAAAGCCTCTATGCTGATCCCTCTCAAAGGGCTCTCTGAGATTGTCCTTGGGGCTCTTCACGGGGCACTTGTGGAATGTTATCCTGTTCAGAGGCCTCAGTACTGGTGATTGAAGCAGCATGGATTGTCTTATCTGACCCCCGGGCCACATAACTGCCCCCTCCCCTCTGGATAGGATTAAAAGAATGGGTAGAACGATTTAAAGAGCAAACAGAGCTAGCAGTAAGGAATAGCGGTGCCCCCTGGTTCTTTTCAGCAGTGTGTTGGGCAGATACTGCCTTTTGCGCTAGAGCTGCACCGATCAATATCACTGCCCTGACTTACCCAACTTATCCTATTTGCCCTGTTTGCTTTAACAGAGTCACCTTTTCCTTTATTCTCACATATGAGTGCACTTTCAAATATGTGAGTTCAGCATTTCTGCTCTTTTGTTTGATTAAATAGACTAAACGTTTGAACATGTATATTAAGAATTTAGTCCATATATTTAGGGTACACATGATCCATGGCTTGTCTTTTAGTTTGCTAACGGCATTGCCATCAAGGCAGAAGTATTTCCCAGTTTATGTTTAAACACTCACTTTTAATAAATATATTACTAAAGTATGATGTGGTAGCACACTGCCATTTTCAGACAAAAACTTTCCACAAACCTTCCCACTAACTTGCAGCTCTGCTGATAAAACTATGTTGTTTATTAATAATCTGTGAAAACTGGGTTTCAAAAAACATATTCATAATTTCCACATCACCAAGTAAAGTGTTCTTATTTGTTTTCATCCTATTAAAGTATCATCACACAACACAAAATGGTCTTTCACTGCTACTGACGTGTATTTTGAAATGTTTGTACAGTTGACTTAGTTATTTAAATGTTGTATGTTAGGAAAAACCCACACAGCCTTTAATTTCACACTTTTTATATCAGGTCAGACAGGTCACCTTACAAAATCCTGGAACTCTACAGTCAGAATAAAGAAAGACTAACTGACTTTTGACCTCTGTCTCTGAACACAGAGCAAATGACAAGAACAAGATTTAGAGGTATCTTTTTCATTTTCTGTCTGAACAGAACACCTGTTCTTTGTCAACTCACCAGAAAGGGCGAGTAGATCCTAAAAATAGCTCAACCTGATAAAATATGACTCACCATAGCGAGTGGGGGAGTAGATTTTTTCAAGGCCTGATATGGACATACTGTATATATTACCTACTGGTGGTTGCTAGTAGGTAGTTATAGTTAGGACCCAGTTTCCGTAAAAAAAGTGTTTGCCTACATCCTTGGCACCGTTTGACAAATCTTCATGAAATTTTCCAACAGTAGTATCCTCTTCAGGTGATCCATCGAGCGGGTCAAGAGAAAGGCGGGTGGTAAAAAAAAGTGTGTTTCTCATGTTAGTTTCCATAGACATGCCTGCACCCCAAACTGCTGGACGGAATTCTACCAAATTTAGCAGAAAGGTAGCTTTTGGTCCGCAGATGACTTTTTAAATTTGGTGTAATCCGTTCAGTAGATTAAGAGAAATTAAAGGAAATCCAAATTTGTATATATAGGAATACTGCTGATCTTGTGCAGAGATCTAACTGGCTGCCAACACTTCAACCAGGAAGTTTTGGCAGCCATTTTGAGATTCGACTTCAGCCGGGGCTAAATAAAAAAAAAAAAAAAAAGAAACATTACCCTAACCCCTAGCCTTGTTCCACGGGTCCCAAACTCCATCCCACCCCCCCACCCCCCAGATAAAAAGCATTTTTTAATTCACGGCAAAAATCATGAATATTCACAGTTTTCACTGTGTATTTTTTTAATAAGCAAGCGTAGTCTCCCATGCTTGCTTTTCATTTTGTCTCCAGGTGGGCCACGTCCTGGGGCATTTAAAAAATATAGGAGGGGGTGCAGGTTCCCCCCTCCTAGGCTTATCAAAGCCACAGGACTGCCACCTCTCCAGGGCAAAAGTGTGTAGATGTATGTGGGGGCCGTGTGACCCCCACACGCCACAGGGACCTGCGCTGCCCCCCCCCTTGCACCCCACTGACCGCCACCTCCCCAGGGCAATGACTGAAGTAATGCATGCAGGAGGGGTGCCATGTGGGCCCCCAGCACCTTGGGGTCCACCACCTCCCTGGGGCAATGACTGAAGTAATGCATGCAGGGGATGCTGTGTGGGCCCCCCACACCCTGGGGACTGCCTCCTCCCCAGTGCAATGACTGAAGAAATGCATGCAGGGAGGGTGCTGTGTGGGCCCCCTGCTCCAGAGAACCACCACCTCCCTGGGGCAAATACAATATAAGGAGGAGGCCGCACAGCCCCCTTGTGGAGCCATACATGGCCCTGGGGACTGCCACCATCCCAGGGCCGGCTCTTGCTACCTCCCGAGGTGCCCACCTTCAGGAGGTAGCTGTTTGCTTTTGCTTGATGGGAGCTGTCAGCTCCCGCCAAGGAAAAGCAAACATAATTCTGCTTTCAGCATGTGTGAGCTGTCAAACAGCTCCCACTTTGCTGAAAGCAGAGTTTTAATCTCTTACCCTGTACGCTAACATGCATACAGGGAAAGAGATTAATACATTGCTCCTGCAGGCATGAAGCTGCTATTTAAAGCAGCTGCCAGCCTGCAGAAGCAGTGCTGGCTCCCGCAGGAGACAGTAGACAGCCGGGACCGCAGGGGCCTTGAGGCTCCCACTGTGGTCCCGGCAAGGTTCCCCAACTGTTTTCATCACATAACCTTTTGAGTTGGAACTGCAGAGAAAACACACTTTGGTGTTTTCGATGCAGTTTCACCTCGAAAAGTTATCTGATGAAAATGGTTGAAGAAGAATCACATTGGCAAAATTACAGACACACAAGGTTACTTGATACATTATCTCGATGTCCTTTAGCAGCTGTAGTGTAGGAGATGCACTATACATTTTCCCAACAAGTTAGCATTTACTAATTAGCCATCAGAAAGTACTCCAGTTGGGGTGACATTCTGCACACAGTGGTGGCCTCTTCTTGGATAAATATGCAGGGCAAAATTCATTCTGGCATGATGCTTGCGCATGGTCAATGTAAAGCAAGTATTTTTTCACTGCATTTCCATTTTGAAAAGTTATCTGTAAACCTTGATGGAGGTGTTGCATCCTTGCCTTTTTCAAGTGCAATATATCATGTAGTGATCATAACGAGTGGGTTCTTTCTTGTCATCTGCTGCTGAGACCAGATATTTGTCAGAGTCACCAGATCCTCAGGGTCTGCGCACGTTCCCAACACGTCCACCACTGAACAGCTCCAAGACTCTGATAGATAAATCACAGAGGCTAAGAGAGTTCAAGAGGGGAAGAGGGGATTAGGAAGGGACCAGCTGGGAAGGAGACCTGTAGTAAGAAAAAGGTTAAAACACACAATATGAAAATTACATCTCATGAAATCAGTACTAGACTATGACTCTAAGCCTAGTCATTCTGAAAACATGAACAACCTAAGAATTATGCTTAAAATGACTAAGTTTCAAGATGGCCGGATACCTGTAAGGGAATCAAGATGGATTAAATGAAACTTTCAAATTCAAGTACTTTCCTTTACATGAGAATCAGGAAAACATTCTGAATTTTAAACCAGTCATATGAATCCTTTTTTGAGAATGCATACTAGGACCATGCAATATTGCATCTAGAAAATCTGGCCTTTTGTGTTCTCTTGAAATGTTTCAACACGAATTGCGCACATTGCAGATTTTCATATATGTAGCAAACACCATAAAAGGATTGTCCACCATGAATAACACAATATGGATTCAGGAAACAAATCACAAAACTTGTCAACTCGAATAATACCTAATAAATGTCTTAGAATAGTGGCATACAATGAACAACATGAATTAAGCTCGAGGAGAGAATCGTGCGTCTTGCCGATTCGAGTGCCACCATGTAAAATGTCAAGAAATGGTAGCACGCAATGAATATCAAGGTTAAATCACCATTAAACGAATCGCGCATCTTGACGATTCGTAAGCCACGATGTAAATGCCAAGAAATAACAGCACGCAATGAATAAGAAGATTAAAGCACCATGAAACGAATCGCGCCTCTTTTGCTGATTCTTAAGCCACCATGTAAATGTCAAGAAATGATAGCGCGCAATGAACAACAAGGTTAAATCATCATGAAACGAATCGCGCGTCTTGCCGATTCGTAAGCCACCATATAAATGTCAAGAAATAACAGCGCGCAATGAATAACAAGATTAAATCAACATGAAACGAATTGCGCGTCTTGCCGATTCGTAAGCCACCATGTAAATGTCAAGAAATGGTAGCGTGCAAAGTAATCTGTTAATCATTAAAGAATTAGGCCAAAAATATGAAGTTCTCGATAACGGCGTCGGGAGGCCAGCCCAACCACCGTCTTACCGCCCAGAACAAGGATCACCAATGAAGAATGAAGGGCACCGGGACCTCTGAATAGTGAGCACTTGGAGCTGGGCTGGCTCCCTTTTATAGAGTCTTGGCCCAGCCCACAACCACACCCAGGCATGCTGCAGGGAAAGTCTCTGGAAGGCCCTGGAAAGGGACCACACCCTAACACACTCTGAAAGCCTACAGCAATACATTGCAAATGAACAGTATTTGTAAACACATTAAAAATAAGTCTTCAGGATTAAACTCTGCAATGCAAAAGGTTAAACAACAACATATCAGCACAATGCATAAATTACGTTGTTTTGAGAGTGCTGGGTTTTTGCATTCTAGTCGCCAATAGAGCACGCACTGCCCTGGTGTTGACAGTACTTCCCTCTCCCAGACGCGCTGTAGGGCCTGGTTTGCCTGGATTAAGACGATGAAAGCGTCTCACAAGTACTGGAGCATGAACATCAGATGCGGAATCCCATGAGTTACTTTCAGGACCATAACCTTTCCATGAGATTAAGTACCATAGATTACGCCCTCTCAGTTTAGAATCCAACACTTTCTTAACTTTGTATTCTTCTTCCCCTTGTACTAGAACAGGAGCTGGATGAGGGTGGACCTTTTGGACTGCCTTCTTCAAGAGGGAAGTGTGGAACACTGGATGAATCCGTAAGGATCTGGGCAATTGTAGTTTATAGGTCACTGGATTGATTTGCTGGAGGACAGTGTAAGGACCTATGAATTTGGGGTTTAACATGTGCTTCTTCTTGAAGTCTATATGTTTTGTGGAAAGCCACACTTTGTCTCCTGGTTGATATTGCGGTCCCTCACAGTGTTTCTTGTCATAATGCCTTTTGTATTTTTGTTTGGCTTTTTCTAAATGCTGTTGAATCAGTTTCTGGGTTTGATGCAAATGCTGAATGGTTTCTGACACAGCTGGAGTAAGAGAACTTTCTTGAGGAATTGTGATGGGCAAGGTGTCAGGATGATAGCCAAATAAACCAAAAAAGGGTGTAACGCCAATAGAAGTGTGGAATGAGTTATTGTAGGCTAACTCAGCTAACCAGAGCATAGATGTCCAAGAATGAAGTGCCTTTTCAGCGTAGACACGTAGGTATTGTTTCAAAGCCTGATTTAGTCTCTCCGTTTGACCATCTGTTTGAGGATGGTGACTAGTAGGTAGTGTAGATGTCACTTGGAGTGTTTTACACCATGGGGGTCATTTTAACCCTGGCGGTCGGAGACCGCCAGGGCTAAAGTGGCGCCTGTACCGCCAACAGGCTGGCGGTACGGAGACCCATATTTTGACCGCCGCGGTCGCACCGCCGGGGCCGGCGGTTTCCCGCCGTTTTAGCCCCGGCGGTGATAATCCGCCAGGGCAGCGCTGCAAGCAGCGCTGCCCTGGGGATTATGACTCCCCTACCACCAGCCTGTTTCTGGCGGTTTGCACCGCCAGGAAGAGGCTGGCGGTAAGGGGAGTCCTGGGGCCCCTGGGGGCCCGTGCAGCTTTCACTGTCTGCATAGCAGACAGTGAAAAGCGCGACGGGTGCTACTGCACCCGTCGCACGGCCGCAACACCGCCGGCTCCATTAGGAGCCGGCTCCTATGTTGCGGCCGCAATCCCGCTGGGCCGGCGGACGTAAACTAGGTTTGCGCCGGCCGGCCCAGCGGGGATGTTGTAATGGGGACCGCAGGAGTGTGGCCAAGCTTGTAATGACCCCCCATGTCTTCCAGAAATTGGAGGCAAATTGCGACCCCTGATCGGAGAGGATAACTTTTGGCAGTCCATGATAACGAACCACTCTGTTCAGTAAAATAGTTGCCAATTAACTAGAAGTGGGAAATTTCTTACAGGCAATGAAATGTCCATATTTTGTGAGACTATCTACTACCACCAGAATTACTGAATGCTGTTGAACCACTGGCAGACCAGTAATAAAGTCTAAAGAAATGTGTTCCCATGGACGACATGGGGTTGGAAGTGGATGTAACAACCCTTTTGGTTTTGAATGACTTGTTTTAGTGCGAGCACAGACTTCGCAGTTGTTTACCATTGCTTTTACATCTTTTGTTAGGGTAGGCCACCAAAAATAGCGTTGGATCAGTTCAAGAGTTTTAGGAATACCTGGGTGACCTGCCGTAGGTATAACATGCAACCAATGAAACACTATCTTGTGAAGTTTGGTAGTGGGTACGAACAAACGAGCATCGTGAAAGGGTAGTCCTTCCTTGATTGACCTTTTGGGGTCTGCTTGGGCCCATGTTTGCCATTTCTCAACAGTGAAAGAGTTGTGAATTTCTTCAAAGAAATCTTCAGTTTTTATGATACATAGAACCTTGTCAGGAGCAATGATAGCTCTGGAGGCTTGAAATGCAGGCAACGTGGTAGACTCTTGGCGGGACAAGGCGTCAGCCTTGCGATTATCTTTACCAGGCCAGAAGGTTACTACAAAATCAAATTCGGCAAAAAACAGCATCCAGCGTAATTGACGAGGTGTCAAAAGTCTGGCGGAACTCATGAATTGAAGATCACGATGATCAGTATATACTGTGACAGTGTATTTGGCACCCAACAAATGATGTCTCCATTCTTTAAAGGCGTCACGAATCGCCAGAAGCTCTTTTTCAGCAATGACATAGTTCTGTTCAGCTTCGTTCAACTTTCGAGACATATAAGCTACAGGATGGAGTTGACCAGTGTCTTTATTTCGTTGCGATAAGACGGCTCCTATTGCTACATCTGAAGCATCAGCTTCCACTATGAAAGGTCGATTCGCATCAGGATGAGTCAAGACTGGGGTAGTGGAGAAAGCTTCCTTCAAAGTAGAGAAGGCTTGGTCAGCTTCTGGGGACCATACAAACTTTTCATTCTTTCTTAATAGCTTAGTGATTGGAGCCACTGTCTGGGAGAAATGATTTATGAATCTCTGGTAAAAATTTGCAAACCCCAGGAAACATTGTACATCACGAACAGTCTTTGGGGTGGGTCAATCGGATACGGCTTTTATTTTATTTTCTGCCATAACCATACCTTGAGGGGTAAGAATAACCCCTAAAAACTCAACTGTGGTAACATGAAACTCACACTTGGTTAGTTTGCAATATAAATGGTGTTTTCGAAGGGCTGCAAGAATTTTCTTGACATGTTGGACATGTTCGTTTTCATTGTCTGAGTAGATCAAAATGTCATTGATGTATACTATGGCAAATATGTTGAGGTACTCTCTAAGAACGTCATTCAAGAAAAATTGAAATGCTGCTGGAGCATTACACAGACCAAAAGGCATGACGGTGTATTCAAAAAGGTCATATCTTGTCTTGAACGCTGTTTTCCATTCGTCACCCTCTCTCATTCTGACCAAATGATAAGCACCTCGAAGGTCAAGCTTCGTGTAGATTTTTGCTCTCTTTACTTGTTCCAATAAGACTGGAATTAGGGGTAAAGGATATTTATTCTTGATGGTGAGTTCGTTCAATCCCCTATAGTCGATACAAGTTCGAAGTTCTCCATTAGCTTTTGGAACAAAAAACAAAGGCGAAGCTGCAGGAGTCTTAGAGGGGCGAATGAAACCATTCTCCAAAAATTGATCTAGGTATTTTCGTAAATGTTGATTTTCATGTTATGACAGGGCATACACACGACAGTTGGGAAGTATCGCACCTGGGGCTAGATCAATTTGACAGTCATAAGATCTATGAGGAGGTAGGGTCTCTGCTCCTTTCTCATCAAATACATCTTTGTAAGATGAATACTGTTTGGGCAGCTGAATTTCTTTCTCCGCGGCAGTAGCTATGTAAGAGTTGCAGACTTTTGGTACTTGAATCTTTTGGAGACATTGTTCTTTACATAGCGCAGATGAGAACATGATTTTTCGTTCTGCCCAATTGATCTCTGGATTGTGATGAGTTAACCATGGCAAGCCAAGGATAATCCCATATTGGGGAGCATGGATCACGTCAAGGAAGATTTTCTCTTTATGTTTCTTTCTTTGATTCTTATCTTCACAAATCATCGACAAGGGAATAGTCTGAAGAGTTACTGGACCTCCAGTCAAGAGTTTTCCATCGACTGCCTGGATGGTTTCTGGGGTCTTCTTTTCAATACATAGGATCCCCCATGCACGAACCAATTGGGCGTCAACAAAGTTCCCAGTAGCCCCAGAATCGACTAGAGCTTTTTTTAAATAGATCTTTTTCTTCACCTGAACTCTTATTTCCAGTTTAAGATGTCTAGATTGTGAAGGGTCCACGGTGACACCCAAGAGCAACCCTTCTCTGCATCTCGGGTGTTTTAGTTTTCCAACTCGACTGGTGCATTGGCTGCGACCTTCTGAACTGGACCTTGCTTGCTCTTTGGTTTGATTGGACAATCTTTGGCAAAATGACCCTTCCGCCCACAATAAAGACATTGTCCATTTTTTCTGCGTAGGTCCTTTTCATCTTTGGTCAAAGGTCTTCTGATGGTTCCAATTTCCATCGGTTCCGGCGTTCTTTCTTTCGAAGTTCTTGAGTCTCTGTTATCATGAACACGCCATGAATATTTTTCAGTCTTTTTGCGCATTCCTTTACGTTCTGTTAAACGATGATCAAGCCTCAAGACAAGGTTTATTAATTCTTGACAGTCTGTAGGTTGTGGGTCGATTTACGCTAAGATATCTTTTAGTTCCTCTTTGAGTCCCTTGTAAAACAAGACCGCTTGTTTTTCTTCAGGCCAGGATGTCTCGGCAACTAGCCGGTTAAAGTTGGCTAAATATGACACTAGGTCCTGATTCCCTTGGCGTAGATCTAATAATTCACGATCTGCTGACTGTGTTACAGTTCTACGATCGAAAACGCTCTCAAACTCACGAACAAAATTTCTCCAGTTGTACAACAAGGGATTATCTTTACGCACAAGAGGAATTGCCCAGGTAGCTGCATCCCCAGACAGATATGATAACAAGAAAGCTACTTTGGACTGGGCATCTGGGAAAGTATGTGATCTGCAGGTGAAGTGTAGTTCCACTTGAACCAGGAAAGATTGCGCTTTCAAAGGGTCACCTGAGAAACGTTCTGGGGGAGCTAAAGGAATTGCGGAAGCGACATTGAGGGAAATTCTTGTCGGATTACTTCCAGAAGTCTGAGAAGAAGTACCTGACCAAGACACACCTGTGGGACTTTGTTCCTTCTTCTCTACCTTATCTTGTAACTGACTCACTCTCTCAGCTAGGCTAGTTGTCAATTCTTTGGATGATACCACCTCTGCCTGGAGCTGGGTGATAGCCTTGACTAACTCGTCCAGCATGGCCATGCTGAGAACATCCACAAAACAGGAGGATAATAATTTGTGGGCTCACTATTCTGTCAGAGTCACCAGATCCTCGGGGTCTGCGCATGTTCCCAACACGTCCACCACTGAACAGCTCCAAGACTCTGATAGATAAATCACAGAGGCTAAGGGAGTTCAAGAGGGGAAGAGGGGATTAGGAAGGGAACAGCTGGGAAGGAGACCTGTAGTAAGAAAAAGGTTAAAACACACAATATGAAAATTACATCTCATGAAATCAATACTAGACTATGACTCTTAGCCTAGTCATTCTGAAAACATGAACAACCTAAGAATTAGGCTTAAAATGACTACGTTTCAAGATGGCCGGATACCTGTAAGGGAATCAAGATGGATTAAATGAAACTTTCAAATTCAATTACTTTCCTTTACATGAGAATCAGGAAGACATTCTGAATAAGTTTTGAACCAGACATATGAATCCTTTTTTGAGAATGCATACTAGGACCATGCAATATTGCATCTAGTAACTCTGGCCTTTTGTGTTCTCTTGAAATGTTTCAACAGGAATTGCGCACATTGCAGATTTTCTTATATATAGTAAACACCATAAAAGGATTTTGCACCATGAATAACACAATATGGATTCAGGAAACAAATCACACAACTTGTCAACTCAAATACTACCTAATAAATGTCTTAGAATAGTGGCATACAATGAACAACATGAATTAAGTTTGAGGAGAGAATCGTGCGTCTTGCCGATTCGAGTGCCACCATGTAAAATGTCAAGAAATAGTAGCACACAATGAATATCAAGGTTAAATCACCATTAAACGAATCGCTCGTCTTGCCGATTCGTAAGCCACGATGTAAATGCCAAGAAATAACAGCGCGCAATGAATAACAAGATTAAAGCACCATGAAACGAATCGCGCCTCTTTTGCCGATTCTTAACCACCATGTAAATGTCAAGAAATGGTAGCGCGCAATGAACAACAAGGTTAAATCATCATGAAACGAATCGCGCGTCTTGCCGATTCGTAAGCCACCATATAAATGTCAAGAAATAACAGCGTGCAATGAATAACAAGATTAAATCATCATGAAACGAATCGCGCGTCTTGCCGATTCGTAAGCCACCATGTAAATGTCAAGAAATGGTAGCGTGCAAAGTAATCTGTTGATCATTAAAGAATTAGGCCAAAAATATGAAAGTTCTCGATAACGGCGTCTGGAGGCCAGCCCAACCACCGTCTTACCGCCCAGAACAAGGATCACCAATGAAGAATGAAGGGCAGAGGCCTGGAAGATCAAATAGGCCACCGGGACAGGAGCTCAGGAAGTAGCTGCTGCTCTGCACCGGGACCTCTGAATAGTGAGCACTTGGAGCTGGGCTGGCTCCCTTTTATAGAGTCTTGGCCCAGCCCACAACCACACCCAGGCATGCTGCAGGGAAAGTCTCTGGAAGGCCCTGGAAAGGAACCACACCCTAACACACTGAACGCCTGCAGCAATACATTGCAAATGCACAGTATTTGTAAACACATTAAAAATAAGTCTTCAGGATTAAACTCTGCAATGCAAAAGGTTAAACAACAACATATCAGCACAATGCATAAATTACGTTGTTTTGAGAGTGCTGGGTTTTTGCATTCTAGTCGCCAAAAGAGCGCGCACTGCCCTGGTGTTGACAATATTGTGTTCTCTCTTTTAAAAACTGCAAGTATGAAAAATGGCCTAGAAGCCCCACTCTTTTGGCTCCACCTCATATACATTATTAGTATGCAACAACTTCCCGCCATTTTCCCAGGATGATGGACAGCTTACTAAAACGACCCCTCCCCCCAGCGCATTTCCCGCTGATTTTGGAGACATGTTCTTGATGCACTCGAATATGAATGTAAACGATGAAAGAACTTCATGATTGGCGTGAGGTTGGGTGGTTATAGGGGGTGGGTCTCAGGACCTGGCCTGTGGCCAGGCCCTGCAAACAATCCCCAAAGCGCACGGCCAAAGGCCATGAGTGGCGCGGGTTGGGTGGTTATACAGGATTGGTTGGATTAATGCAAAGTAATTACAATTACTTTTCGTTAAAAAAACATAGAAATTCAATGAAAAAAACAAAGCTTACGGGGCATTCTAGTTAGGAAATATATTTTTTTTTAAACATACAAATTCAATTAAATTACCAAAGATTATAGGGACATTATAGTTAGGTTATGAATTTGCTCACAAAAAACATAGAAATAGAAAACTGTGCATGGCGGGGGCACATCCCTATAACATCTATGTAACCTTTGTTTTTTCAGTGAATATATATATATATATATATATATATGAACTACAACTGCTGAGTTTATATTTTTTTTGCAAGTAAATTCGGCACCTAACTATAGCACCCCTATAATTTTTTTTTTTTTTAAGTGAATACATATATATATATATATATATATATATATATGACTGAAAAAAATATTGGTTACAGGGATGTTATAATTAGGTTTTAAATTTACACGTACAAAACCATAGAAATTCAGCTGTTATAATTTGAGCTAGTTTAACCCCTTCGCTGCCAGGCCTTTTCCCCCTCCTGTGCCAGGCCTTTTTTTGCCTATTTGGGGCAGTTCGCGCTTAGGCCCTCATCACTTTTTGTTCACATAAGCTAACCAAGCCAAATTTGCGTCCTTTTTTTCCAACATCCTAGGGATTCTAGAGGTACCCAGACTTTGTGGGTTCCCTTGAAGGAGGCCAAGAAATTGGCCAAAATACAGTGAAAATTTCGTTTTTTTTAAAAAAAATGGAAAAAGTGGCTGCAGAAGAAGGCTTGTGGATTTCCCCCCGAAAATGGCATCAACAAAGGGTTTGTAGTGCTAAACTCAGCAGCTTCCTAGCTTTCAGGAACAGGCAGACTTGAATCAGAAAACCCAATTTTTCAACACAATTTTGGCATTTTACTGGGGCATACCCCATTTTTGCAATTTTTTGTGCTTTCAGCCTCCTTCCAGTCAGTGACAGGAATGGGCATGAAACCAATGCTGGATCCCAGAAACCTAACCATTTCTGAAAAGTAGACAAAATTCTGAATTCAGCAAGGGGTCATTTGTGTAGATCCTACAAGGGTTTCCTACAGAAAATAACAGCTGAAAAAGAAAAATATTGAAATTAAGGTGAAAAACACATAAATTTTTCTTTATGTTTTACTCTGTAACTTTTCCCTGCAATGTCAGATTATGGAAAGCAATATACCGTTACGTCTGCTGGACTCCTCTGGTTGCGGGGATATATAGGGCTTGTAGGTTCATCAAGAACCCGAGGAACCCAGAGCCAATAAATGAGCTGCACCCTGCAGTGCGTTTTCATTCTATACCGGGTATACAGCAATTCATTTGCTGAAATATAAAGAGTAAAAAATTGCTATCAAGAAAACCTTTGCATTTCCAAAAAGGGCACAATATAAGGTGCTGAGGAGCAGTGGTTATTTGCACATCTCTGAATTCCGGGGTGACCATACAAGCATGTGAATTATAGGGAATTTCTCAAATAGATGTCTTTTTTACACACTCTCCTATATTTGGAAGGAAAAAATGTAGAGAAAGACAAGGGGCAATAGCACTTGTTTTGCTAATCTATGTTCCCCCAAGTCTCCCGATAAAAATGATACCTCACTTGCGTGGGTAGGCCTAGCGCCCGCGACAGGAAACGCCCCAAAGCGCAACGTGGACACATCGACAATTTTGGGAGAAAACAGAGGTGTTTTTTGCGAAGTGCCTACCTGTAGATTTTGGCCTCTAGCTCAGCCGGCACCTAGGGAAACCTACCAAACCTGTGCATTTCTGAAAACTAGAGACCTAGGGGAATCCAAGGAGGGGTGACTTGCGGGGCTCGGACCAGGTTCTGTTACCCAGAATCCTTTGCAAACCTCAACATTTGGCTAAAAAAACACATGTCCCTCACATTTCTGTGGCAGAAAGTTCTGGAATCTGAGAGGAGCTACAAATTTCCTTCCACCCAGCGTTCCCCCAAGTCTCCCGATAAAAATGATACCTCACTTGCATGGGTAGGCCTAGCGCCGGCGACAGGAAACACCCCAAAGCGCAACGTGGACACATCCTAAATTTTGGAAAAAAACAGAGGTGTTTTTTGCGAAGTGCCTACCTGTAGATTTTGGCCTCTAGCTCAGCCGGCACCTAGGGAAACCTACCAAACCTGTGCATTTCTGAAAACTAGAGACCTAGGGGAATCCAAGGAGGGGTGACTTGCGGGGCTCGGACCAGGTTCTGTTACCCAGAATCCTTTGCAAACCTCAACATTTGGCTAAAAAAACACATGTCCCTCACATTTCTGTGGCAGAAAGTTCTGGAATCTGAGAGGAGCTACAAATTTCCTTCCACCCAGCGTTCCCCCAAGTCTCCCGATAAAAATGATACCTCACTTGCGTGGGTAGGCCTAGCGCCGGCGACAGGAAACACCCCAAAGCGCAACGTGGACACATCCTAAATTTTGGAAAAAAACAGAGGTGTTTTTTGCGAAGTGCCTACCTGTAGATTTTGGCCTCTAGCTCAGCCGGCACCTAGGGAAACCTACCAAACCTGTGCATTTCTGAAAACTAGAGACCTAGGGGAATCCAAGGAGGGGTGACTTGCGGGGCTCGGACCAGGTTCTGTTACCCAGAATCCTTTGCAAACCTCAAAATTTGGCTAAAAAAACACATGTCCCTCACATTTCTGTGGCAGAAAGTTCTGGAATCTGAGAGGAGCTACAAATTTCCTTCCACCCAGCGTTCCCCCAAGTCTCCCGATAAAAATGATACCTCACTTGCATGGGTAGGCCTAGCGCCGGCGACAGGAAACACCCCAAAGCGCAACGTGGACACATCCTAAATTTTGGAAAAAAACAGAGGTGTTTTTTGCGAAGTGCCTACCTGTAGATTTTGGCCTCTAGCTCAGCCGGCACCTAGGAAAACCTACCAAACCTGTGCATTTCTGAAAACTAGAGACCTAGGGGAATCCAAGGAGGGGTGACTTGCGGGGCTCGGACCAGGTTCTGTTACCCAGAATCCTTTGCAAACCTCAACATTTGGCTAAAAAAACACATGTCCCTCACATTTCTGTGGCAGAAAGTTCTGGAATCTGAGAGGAGCTACAAATTTCCTTCCACCCAGCGTTCCCCCAAGTCTCCCGATAAAAATGATACCTCACTTGCGTGGGTAGGCCTAGCGCCGGCGACAGGAAACACCCCAAAGCGCAACGTGGACACATCCTAAATTTTGGAAAAAAACAGAGGTGTTTTTTGCGAAGTGCCTACCTGTAGATTTTGGCCTCTAGCTCAGCCGGCACCTAGGGAAACCTACCAAACCTGTGCATTTCTGAAAACTAGAGACCTAGGGGAATCCAAGGAGGGGTGACTTGCGGGGCTCGGACCAGGTTCTGTTACCCAGAATCCTTTGCAAACCTCAACATTTGGCTAAAAAAACACATGTCCCTCACATTTCTGTGGCAGAAAGTTCTGGAATCTGAGAGGAGCTACAAATTTCCTTCCAACCAGCGTTCCCCCAAGTCTCCCGATAAAAATGATACCTCACTTGCGTGGGTAGGCCTAGCGCCGGCGACAGGAAACACCCCAAAGCGCAACGTGGACACATCCTAAATTTTGGAAAAAAACAGAGGTGTTTTTTGCGAAGTGCCTACCTGTAGATTTTGGCCTCTAGCTCAGCCGGCACCTAGGGAAACCTACCAAACCTGTGCATTTCTGACAACTAGAGACCTAGGGGAATCCAAGGAGGGGTGACTTGCGGGGCTCGGACCAGGTTCTGTTACCCAGAATCCTTTGCAGACCTCAAAATTTGGCTAAAAAAACACATGTCCCTCACATTTCTGTGGCAGAAAGTTCTGGAATCTGAGAGGAGCTACAAATTTCCTTCCACCCAGCGTTCCCCCAAGTCTCCCGATAACAATGATACCTCACTTGCATGGGTAGGCCTAGCGCCGGCGACAGGAAACACCCCAAAGCGCAACGTGGACACATCCTAAATTTTGGAAAAAAACAGAGGTGTTTTTTGCGAAGTGCCTACCTGTAGATTTTGGCCTCTAGCTCAGCCGGCACCTAGGGAAACCTACCAAACCTGTGCATTTCTGAAAACTAGAGACCTAGGGGAATCCAAGGAGGGGTGACTTGCGGGGCTCGGACCAGGTTCTGTTACCCAGAATCCTTTGCAAACCTCAACATTTGGCTAAAAAAACACATGTCCCTCACATTTCTGTGGCAGAAAGTTCTGGAATCTGAGAGGAGCTACAAATTTCCTTCCACCCAGCGTTCCCCCAAGTCTCCCGATAAAAATGATACCTCACTTGCATGGGTAGGCCTAGCGCCGGCGACAGGAAACACCCCAAAGCGCAACGTGGACACATCCTAAATTTTGGAAAAAAACAGAGGTGTTTTTTGCGAAGTGCCTACCTGTAGATTTTGGCCTCTAGCTCAGCCGGCACCTAGGGAAACCTACCAAACCTGTGCATTTCTGAAAACTAGAGACCTAGGGGAATCCAAGGAGGGGTGACTTGCGGGGCTCGGACCAGGTTCTGTTACCCAGAATCCTTTGCAAACCTCAAAATTTGGCTAAAAAAACACATGTTCCTCACATTTCTGTGGCAGAAAGTTCTGGAATCTGAGAGGAGCTACAAATTTCCTTCCACCCAGCGTTCCCCCAAGTCTCCCGATAAAAATGATACCTCACTTGCGTGGGTAGGCCTAGCGCCGGCGACAGGAAACACCCCAAAGCGCAACGTGGACACATCCTAAATTTTGGAAAAAAACAGAGGTGTTTTTTGCGAAGTGCCTACCTGTAGATTTCGGCCTCTAGCTCAGCGGGCACCTAGGGAAACCTACCAAACCTGTGCATTTCTGAAAACTAGAGACCTAGGGGAATCCAAGGAGGGGTGACTTGCGGGGCTCGGACCAGGTTCTGTTACCCAGAATCCTTTGCAAACCTCAAAATTTGGCTAAAAAAACACATGTCCCTCACATTTCTGTGGCAGAAAGTTCTGGAATCTGAGAGGAGCTACAAATTTCCTTCCACCCAGCGTTCCCCCAAGTCTCCCGATAAAAATGATACCTCACTTGCATGGGTAGGCCTAGCGCCGGCGACAGGAAACACCCCAAAGCGCAACGTGGACACATCCTAAATTTTGGAAAAAAAAAGAGGTGTTTTTTGCGAAGTGCCTACCTGTAGATTTTGGCCTCTAGCTCAGCCGGCACCTAGGGAAACCTACCAAACCTGTGCATTTCTGAAAACTAGAGACCTAGGGGAATCCAAGGAGGGGTGACTTGCGGGGCTCGGACCAGGTTCTGTTACCCAGAATCCTTTGCAAACCTCAAAATTTGGCTAAAAAAACACATGTCCCTCACATTTCTGTGGCAGAAAGTTCTGTAATCTGAGTGGAGCTACAAATTTCCTTCCACCCAGCATTCCCCCAAGTCTCCCGATAAAAATGATACCTCACTTGCGTGGGTAGGCCTAGCGCCGGCGACAGGAAACACCCCAAAGCGCAACGTGGACACATCCTAAATTTTGGAAAAAAACAGAGGTGTTTTTTGCGAAGTGCCTACCTGTAGATTTTGGCCTCTAGCTCAGCCGGCACCTAGGGAAACCTACCAAACCTGTGCATTTCTGAAAACTAGAGGCCTAGGGGAATCCAAGGAGGGGTGACTTGCGGGGCTCGGACCAGGTTCTGTTACCCAGAATCCTTTGCAAACCTCAAAATTTGGCTAAAAAAACACATGTCCCTCACATTTCTGTGGCAGAAAGTTCTGGAATCTGAGAGGAGCTACAAATTTCCTTCCACCCAGCGTTCCCCCAAGTCTCCCGATAAAAATGATACCTCACTTGCATGGGTAGGCCTAGCGCCGGCGACAGGAAACACCCCAAAGCGCAACGTGGACACATCCTAAATTTTGGAAAAAAACAGAGGTGTTTTTTGCGAAGTGCCTACCTGTAGATTTTGGCCTCTAGCTCAGCCGGCACCTAGGGAAACCTACCAAACCTGTGCATTTCTGAAAACTAGAGACCTAGGGGAATCCAAGGAGGGGTGACTTGCGGGGCTCGGACCAGGTTCTGTTACCCAGAATCCTTTGCAAACCTCAAAATTTGGCTAAAAAAACACATGTTCCTCACATTTCTGTGGCAGAAAGTTCTGGAATCTGAGAGGAGCTACAAATTTCCTTCCACCCAGCGTTCCCCCAAGTCTCCCGATAACAATGATACCTCACTTGCATGGGTAGGCCTAGCGCCGGCGACAGGAAACACCCCAAAGCGCAACGTGGACACATCCTAAATTTTGGAAAAAAACAGAGGTGTTTTTTGCGAAGTGCCTACCTGTAGATTTTGGCCTCTAGCTCAGCCGGCACCTAGGGAAACCTACCAAACCTGTGCATTTCTGAAAACTAGAGACCTAGGGGAATCCAAGGAGGGGTGACTTGCGGGGCTCGGACCAGGTTCTGTTACCCAGAATCCTTTGCAAACCTCAACATTTGGCTAAAAAAACACATGTCCCTCACATTTCTGTGGCAGAAAGTTCTGGAATCTGAGAGGAGCTACAAATTTCCTTCCACCCAGCGTTCCCCCAAGTCTCCCGATAAAAATGATACCTCACTTGCATGGGTAGGCCTAGCGCCGGCGACAGGAAACACCCCAAAGCGCAACGTGGACACATCCTAAATTTTGGAAAAAAACAGAGGTGTTTTTTGCGAAGTGCCTACCTGTAGATTTTGGCCTCTAGCTCAGCCGGCACCTAGGGAAACCTACCAAACCTGTGCATTTCTGAAAACTAGAGACCTAGGGGAATCCAAGGAGGGGTGACTTGCGGGGCTCGGACCAGGTTCTGTTACCCAGAATCCTTTGCAAACCTCAAAATTTGGCTAAAAAAACACATGTTCCTCACATTTCTGTGGCAGAAAGTTCTGGAATCTGAGAGGAGCTACAAATTTCCTTCCACCCAGCGTTCCCCCAAGTCTCCCGATAAAAATGATACCTCACTTGCGTGGGTAGGCCTAGCGCCGGCGACAGGAAACACCCCAAAGCGCAACGTGGACACATCCTAAATTTTGGAAAAAAACAGAGGTGTTTTTTGCGAAGTGCCTACCTGTAGATTTCGGCCTCTAGCTCAGCGGGCACCTAGGGAAACCTACCAAACCTGTGCATTTCTGAAAACTAGAGACCTAGGGGAATCCAAGGAGGGGTGACTTGCGGGGCTCGGACCAGGTTCTGTTACCCAGAATCCTTTGCAAACCTCAAAATTTGGCTAAAAAAACACATGTCCCTCACATTTCTGTGGCAGAAAGTTCTGGAATCTGAGAGGAGCTACAAATTTCCTTCCACCCAGCGTTCCCCCAAGTCTCCCGATAAAAATGATACCTCACTTGCATGGGTAGGCCTAGCGCCGGCGACAGGAAACACCCCAAAGCGCAACGTGGACACATCCTAAATTTTGGAAAAAAAAAGAGGTGTTTTTTGCGAAGTGCCTACCTGTAGATTTTGGCCTCTAGCTCAGCCGGCACCTAGGGAAACCTACCAAACCTGTGCATTTCTGAAAACTAGAGACCTAGGGGAATCCAAGGAGGGGTGACTTGCGGGGCTCGGACCAGGTTCTGTTACCCAGAATCCTTTGCAAACCTCAAAATTTGGCTAAAAAAACACATGTCCCTCACATTTCTGTGGCAGAAAGTTCTGTAATCTGAGTGGAGCTACAAATTTCCTTCCACCCAGCATTCCCCCAAGTCTCCCGATAAAAATGATACCTCACTTGCGTGGGTAGGCCTAGCGCCGGCGACAGGAAACACCCCAAAGCGCAACGTGGACACATCCTAAATTTTGGAAAAAAACAGAGGTGTTTTTTGCGAAGTGCCTACCTGTAGATTTTGGCCTCTAGCTCAGCCGGCACCTAGGGAAACCTACCAAACCTGTGCATTTCTGAAAACTAGAGGCCTAGGGGAATCCAAGGAGGGGTGACTTGCGGGGCTCGGACCAGGTTCTGTTACCCAGAATCCTTTGCAAACCTCAAAATTTGGCTAAAAAAACACATGTCCCTCACATTTCTGTGGCAGAAAGTTCTGGAATCTGAGAGGAGCTACAAATTTCCTTCCACCCAGCGTTCCCCCAAGTCTCCCGATAAAAATGATACCTCACTTGCGTGGGTAGGCCTAGCGCCGGCGACAGGAAACACCCCAAAGCGCAACGTGGACACATCCTAAATTTTGGAAAAAAACAGAGGTGTTTTTTGCGAAGTGCCTACCTGTAGATTTTGGCCTCTAGCTCAGCCGGCACCTAGGGAAACCTACCAAACCTGTGCATTTCTGAAAACTAGAGACCTAGGGGAATCCAAGGAGGGGTGACTTGCGGGGCTCGGACCAGGTTCTGTTACCCAGAATCCTTTGCAAACCTCAAAATTTGGCTAAAAATACACATGTTACTCACATTTCTGTGGCAGAAAGTTCTGGAATCTGAGAGGAGCCACAAATTTCCTTCTACCCAGCGTTCCCCCAAGTCTCCCGATAAAAATGATACCTCACTTGTGTGGGTAGGACTAGCGCCCACGAAAGGAAAGGGCCCAAAACACAACGTGGACACATCACATTTTTTTATAAAAAGCAGTGCCTACCTCTGGATTTTGGCCTGTAGCTCAGCCGACACCTGAGGAAACCCAGCAAACCAGTGCATTTTTGAAAACTAGAAACCCAGGGGAATCCAAGATGGGGTGACTTGCGGGGCTCTGACCAGGTTATGTTACCCAGAATCCTTTGCAAACATCAAAATTTGGCCCAAAAAACACTTTTTCCTCTCATTTCGGTGACAGAAAGTTCTGGAATCTGAGAGGAGCCACAAATTTCCTTCCACCCAGCGTTCCCCTAAGTCTCTCGATAAAAATGGTACATCACTTCTGTGGGTAGGCCTAGCGCCCACAAAAGGAAATGGCCCAAAACACGACGTGGACACAACATATTTTTTCACAGAAAACAGAGGTGTTTTTTGCAAGGTGCCTACCTGTGGTGTTTGGCCTGTAGCTCAGCCGGCCCCAGGGGGGGGGGGCAGAAATGCCCTAAAATAAATTTGCCCCCCCAACCCCCACCCTCCCCCGCCGGGAGCGACCCTTGCCTACGGGGTCGCTCCCCCTGCGTGACATTGGCACCAAAAAACAAATCCCCGGTGCCTAGTGGTTTCTGCCCCCTTGGGGGCAGGTTGACCTAAACTCAGCCAATCTGCCCCCAAGGGGGGCAGAAATGGCCTAAATACAATTTGTCCCCCAGGGGAGCGACTTTTGCCTAAAATTGGCCAATCTGCCCCCAGGGGGGCAGAAATGGTCTAAACACAATTTGCACCCCCAGGGGAGCGACCCTTGCCTGATGGGTCGCTCCCCATCTCTAAAAAAAGAAACAACAAAAAAAAAAAAAAAAAAAAAAAAATTGCCCTGGCGCCTAGAGTGTTCTGCCCCCCCCCCCCCCCCGGGGGCAGTTCGGCCTAATAATAGGCCGATCTGTCCCCCGGGGGGGCAGAAATGGCCTAAAATAAATTTGCCCCCCCAACCCCCACCCCCCCCTGGGAGCGACCCTTGCCTACGGGGTTGCTCCCCCTGCGTGACATTGGCGCCAAAAAACAAATCCCCGGTGCCTAGTGGTTTCTGCCCCCTTGGAGGCAGATTGACCTAAAATTGGCCAATCTGCCCCCAGGGGGGCAGAAATGGTCTAAATACAATTTGCCCCCCCCCAGGGGAGCGACCCTTGCCTGATGGGTCGCTCCCCATCTCTAAAAAAAGAAACAACAACAAAAAAAAAACACAAAAAAAAAATTGCCCTGGCGCCTAGAGTGTTCTGCCCCCCCCCCGGGGGCAGTTCGGCCTAATAATAGGCCGATCTGTCCCCCGGGGGGGCAGAAATGGCCTAAAATAAATTTTCCCCCCCAACCCCCACCCCCCCCGGGAGCGACCCTTGCCTACGGGGTCGCTCCCCCTGCGTGACATTGGCGCCAAAAAACAAATCCCCGGTGCCTATTGGTTTCTGCCCCCTTGGGGGCAGATTGACCTAAAATTGGCCAATCTGCCCCCAGGGGGGCAGAAATGGTCTAAATACAATTTGCCCCCCAGGGGAGCGACCCTTGCCTGATGGGTCGCTCCCCATCTCTAAAAAAAGAAACAACAAAAAAAAAATACACAAAAAAAAAATTGCCCTGGCGCCTAGAGTGTTCTGCCCCCCCCCCCCGGGGGCAGTTCGGCCTAATAATAGGCCGATCTGTCCCCCGGGGGGGCAGAAATGGCCTAAAATAAATTTGCCCCCGCAACCCCCCCTCCCCCCCCGGGAGCGACCCTTGCCTACGGGGTCGCTCCCCCTGCGTGACATTGGCGCCAAAAAACAAATCCCCGGTGCCTAGTGGTTTCTGCCCCCTTGGGGGCAGATTGACCTAAAATCGGCCAATCTGCCCCCAGGGGGGCAGAAATGGTCTAAATACAATTTGCCCCCCAGGGGAGCGACCCTTGCCTGATGGGTCGCTCCCCATCTCTAAAAAAAAGAAAGAACAAAAAAAAAAAACACAAAAAAAACATTTGCCCTGGCGCCTAGAGGTTTCTTCCCCCCCCTGGTGGCAGATCGGCCTAATAATAGGCCGATCTGCCCCCAGGGGGGGCAGAATTGGCCTAAAATAAATTGCCCTCCCCCCCAGGGAGCGACCCTTGCCTAAGGGGTCGCTCCCTTTGCGTGAAATTCACGCAAAGAAAAAACTCCCTGGTGTCTAGTGGTTTCTACCCCCCTTGGGGGCAGATTGGCCTCATCAAAATAGGCCAATCTGCCCCCAAGGGGGGCGACCCTTGCCTAAGGGGTCGCTCCCCACCCAAAAAAAAAAAATGAAACAAAAAAAAAAAAATGGTCCCTGGTGCCTAGAGGTTTCTGCCCCCCCTGGGGGCAGATCGGCCTAATAGTAGGCCGATCTGCCCCCAGGGGGGGCAGAAAAGGCCTTCCCGAAAATATGCCCCCCCTGGGAGCGACCCTTGCCCAAGGGGTCGCTCCCTTTTGTCAATAACAATAAAAAAAAAAAAATCCCTGGTGTCTAGTGCTTTCTACCCCCCTTGGGGGCAGATTGGCCTCATCAAAATAGGCCAATCTGCCCCCAAGGGGGGCAGAAATGGGCAAAATATAATTTTCCCCCAAGGGGAGCAACCCTTGCCTAAGGGGTCGCTCCCCACCAAAAAAAAATAAAATGAAACAAAAAAAAATAAAATGGTCCCTGGTGCCTAGAGGTTTCTGCCCCCCCTGGGCGCAGATCGGCCTAATAGTAGGCCGATCTGCCCCCTGGGGGGGCAGAAAAGGCCTTCCCGAAAATATGCCCCCCCTGGGAGCGACCCTTGCCCAAGGGGTCGCTCCCTTTTGTCAATAACAATTAAAAAAAAAAGAAAATCCCTGGTGTCTAGTGGTTTCTACCCCCCTTGGGGGCAGATTGGCCTCATCAAAATAGGCCAATCTGCCCCCAAGTGGGGCAGAAATGGCCAAAATATAATTTTCCCCCAAGGGGAGCGACCCTTGCCTAAGGGGTCGCTCCCCACCTCAATAAAAAAAAATGAAACAAAAAAAAAAAAAATGGTCCCTGGTGCCTAGAGGTTTCTGCCCCCAGGGGGGGCAGAAAAGGCCTTTTCAAAAAAATGCCCCCCCTGGGAGCGACCCTTGCCCAAGGGGTCGCTCCCTTTTGTCAATTTCAAAGAAAAAAAAAAAAATCCCTGGTGTCTAGTGGGGTTTCAAAAGCCGGATTGCAGGCAATCCGGCTTTTGAAACCCTCGGAGGGACTTCAAAGGGAAGGAAATACTTTTCCTTCCCTTTGAAGCCCCTCCGGGCCTCCCAAGTGATTGAAAAAGAAATGCTTTTGCATTTCTTTTTCAATCGCGCTGGAAGCAGAGCTTCCAGCGCGACGAGGCAGGCCCCTGTGACACATCAGCACGCGCGCGCGCGCTGACGTCACAGGTGGGGGGGGGGGGGTCGGGGGTGGAAGGGGAAGGTCTTCCCCTTCCATCCCCGACTTGGGGGGGGGGAGGGGGGTGCACGGGGGGCGCGCTAGCGCGCCCCCAAGTTCCCCTGTGCCATGGACGAGATGATCTCGTCCAAGGCACAGGGGAACTGTAGCCTTGGACGAGATGATCTCGTCCAAGGCACCCAAGAGGTTAAGGAACTATGACTCGTGTCCTAAGATAAGTATAACTCGCGTTCCAGTCATGCACAGTTTTCTCATCACAAATTTTATTGGAAATGTTGCAGTGATAATATCAATGATTCCATAAAAGATGTCATGAATGGTGTAAGATGTGGGACAAGTAGCTGTGCATGGCAAGGGCACGAGTTATAGTTACCTTAGAGAACGAGTTATAGTTACTTGAAATAACTAACATCTTAATTTCTATGGTTTTGTGCGTGTAATTTCAGAACCTAACTTTAGTCTTGTTTGACCAATCTCCACAAAACCTTTTAAAAAAGTGCACTTTTTCCCTAGTTTGTGCATGTAAAATTTAGTTGTGATCTGTCAAGCGAGGGCTGAGAAAAAAGGGGGGCACAAAATGCAAAATCCCCATGCATTTTCCATAGACTTCTTTAGGCAGCACTACTGCAAAAACTGCTGAATGGAATTACACCAAATTTGGCAGCAAGCTAGATCTTGGTCCACAGATTGTGCTTTTAGTGATTTGGTGTAAATCAGTTTAGTAGTTTTTGAGAAATCAGGGTTAAAAAATAATTGTATAACTGGCCGGTTGAGCTCGAGGGATTCTTGTGAGAGCCCCTCGGACTCAATTCTTCTTTTTTTTATTTTTTAAATAGAGCATTCTAATTGGCTCAGGAAGATTTTATTCCCATGGGCCAATTTGCTCCCGCGATAGTCAGGCTCCCCTGGGAGCCAGCACTCTGATTGGCTGCCAGCAACATGAGAAAAAGTTGCTGGCAGCCATTACATTACAAGACTCGGGGACTAAAGACCAGATGTCCAAAGCTTTTTACCATCGGGCCATTTGCGAATAGTAAAATGCTTTTGACATGTACCAATCCTATTTTTGCAAGGCGTGCCAAGGGCGTTCCTTCCTAATAGCAAGTCGCCCTGGTAAGTAGAAATGTTTTGCTACTGGGAATGCAGTCGCAAAATATTTGCAGATTACCACCAACTTCAAGTTGGCGGTAACCATTCGCAAATGGGATGGGGTCCCCAAGGGACCTCATCCTCTTTGCAAATGTGGGTGCAAACTTTTTTTAACAGCAGGCAGTGGTCCCACAGACCACTACCTACTCTTAGAAAATTAAAAGAAAACTTTTAGTTGTAATGCAGCCCGTTTACTTTTTAAGGAAAAGCAGTTACAAATATGGTGGTCTGCTCACCCCATCAGGCCACCATACCAGTGAGTGCTGGCCATTCCCAATGGGTTGCAAATTGTGACCGGCCTCATGAATAATAATGAGGCAGGTGCCTTGTGATCCATTTGGGAATCGCAAATAGTGCTAAACACACTGTAGTACACAGCAGTTTGTGATTTCTTATTAGCAAATCGCAAAAATTTGCTATTAGGAAATCGCAAATCTAAAGCTATGTACCTCTTACCCCTAGTCCCTGGTCCTGAAGTAAATTAAAAAAAAAAATATAAGGGGCAAAGTAGGGATACTCTGCCCCCAGGCCTCATTGTACCCAGAGGGACCCCATGGGGCCCAAACTGAAAAACTACAGCAATTTTTGCAGGGAACCTACAGGAATCGAAAAAATTATTTTGGCCCGGGACCCATTCTTTAATTAAGAAGAAGGGGCATGCTGCCCCCATCCTTGAGCTGTTATCGAGTGGCTCGTGCAGAGGGGCCAGTATGCTTTGGGAGGGTTGCCACATTCCTCCTCCCCTTAAAAATACTTTGGGCCCTGGGGGATTATTCCCCAGGACCAAAAGTGGCTCGGGAAGGTGGCTGCATGGCCATCTTTCCTTTTTAAACAAAAATAGATTGCCCTGAGTGATAGGGCCCTCAGGGCTTGAGAAGTCACGGGGAGGGAGGTCATGCAGCTCCCCTCCCATTTACAACAAGGTTCTGTCCTGAAGGGAGGGGTTCCTGGAGCCTATAAGGGCTCGAGGAAGAGAGCCACGTCGCTCCTCCCCATTTTTTAATATATTTGGTCCCTGGGGAAGGGGTTCCCAGGGCCTATTAGGGCTTGAGGAGGAGGGCTGCGTGCCCCTACCCTCTTAGATTTGGGCCTTGGGTGTGGGATCCATGGAGCCCAAGAATGCTCAGAGAGGGGGACTGCGTGGGTCCCCTTCTCTTTTCCACTGTATTTGGCACCCAGGGATGTTGCCCCCAGGGCCTATTAAGGCTTGTGGAGGGGGCTACGTGCCCTCCTCCCCGTTTAATTGTATTTGGCCCCAGGGGATAAAGTCCCTGGGGTCTTTTAAGACTTGGGGAGGGAGTCCACACAGCCCCCTCGCCTTTGTATTTGAACTGGTCCTGAGGATGGGATGCCTGGGACCAGTTAAGTGTCATAGAGGGGGGGCTACATGACCCCTCCCCTTAATATATATGTTTTGCTCCATGGGATGGGGTTTCCGGGGCTTGAAGGCCAACCCTACGCTGCACACGCCAAAGGCTGTGCGTGGTGTGGGGTTAGCAGCCAGGTGGGTTTTGCCACAGAGCCTGGCGGCAGGCTAAGCACTTTGACCAACACCCTGCTGCCTGCGGCCAAAGGCTGAGTGGAGCATGGGGTTGGCTGCAAGACAGACCATGCGGCTAACCCGATGCCACTCACAACCAAAGTCCATGCGTGGTGTAGGGTTGGATGCCACAGGCTGACTAACTGTGGGGAGTAGGACACTGGGCCAGGCTGCAAGCCAGGCCCTACGTCCAGCTGCATGCCGCAAGTGATGAAAGGCCGTGTACAGTATGGGGTTGGCTGCCTATGAGGGGGCTTGCAGGGCCTAGACACGGAGGAGTTGGCTTTATGTATTGTAATAAAATATTACTTGACATTAAAAAACCCTAGAAATTCACTGAAAAAAACAAAGGTTAATGTAATATTATAGTTAGGTGTAAAAAAAAGATCTGTTTTATTTAGAAAAATCTTAGAAATTCACTGAAAAAAACAAAGGTTAAAGCAATGTTATAATGAGGTGAATATGTCAGTGACAACATTAATGTTTTAAACTAAAAAAAACACAGAAATTCACCAGGCATAGAACCTGCGCCCCCGCTATTCACTGCGTATGATCTCACATATTACGTCACTCATGACATGTTCTACGATATCATTCATGGGATCACTGATAACATCTCAAACAACATAGTCACTTAACCCCTTCGCTGCCAGGCCTTTTCCCCCTCCTGTGCCAGGCCTTTTTTTGCCTATTTAGGGCAGTTCGCGCTTAGGCCCTCATAACTTTTTGTCCACATAAGCTAACCAAGCCAAATTTGCGTCCTTTTTTTCCAACATCCTAGGGATTCTAGAGGTACCCAGACTTTGTGGGTTCCCCTGAAGGAGGCCAAGAAATTGGCCAAAATACAGTGAAAATTTCGTTTTTTTCGAAAAAATTGGAAAAAGTGGCTGCAGAAGAAGGCTTGTGGTTTTTCCCCTGGAAATGGCATCTACAAAGGGTTTGCGGTGCTAAACTCAGCAGCTTCCCAGCTTTCAGGAACAGGCAGACTTGAATCAGAAAACCCAATTTTTCAACACAATTTTGGCATTTTACTGGGGCATACCCCATTTGTGCAATTTTTTGTGCTTTCAGCCTCCTTCCAGTCAGTGACAGGAATGGTCATAAAACCAATGCTGGATCCCAGAAACCTAAACATTTCTGAAAAGTAGACAAAATTCTGAATTCAGCAAGGGGTCATTTGTGTAGATCCTACAAGGGTTTCCTACAGAAAATAACAGCTGAAAAAGAAAAATATTGAAATTGAGGTGAAAAAACCATCAATTTTTCTCTACGTTTTACTCTGTAACTTTTCCCTGCAATGTCAGATTATCGAAAGCAATATACCGTTACGTCTGCTGGACTCCTCTGGTTGCGGGGATATATAGGGTTTGTAGGTTCATCAAGAACCCGAGGAACCCAGAGCCAATAAATGAGCTGCACCCTGCAGTGCGTTTTCATTCTATACTGGGTATACAGCAATTCATTTGCTGAAATATAAGGAGTAAAAAATTGCTATCAAGAAAACCTTTGCATTTCCAAAAAGGGCACAAGATAAGGTGTTGAGGAGCAGTGGTTATTTGCACATCTCTGAATTCCGGGGTGACCATAGTAGCACGTGAATTACAGGGAATTTCTCAAATAGATGTCTTTTTTACACACACTCCTATATTTGGAAGGAAAAAATGTAGAGAAAGACAAGGGGCAATAGTACTTGTTTTGCTAATCTATGTTCCCCCAAGTCTCCCGATAAAAATGGTACCTCACTTGTGTGGGTAGGCCTAGCACCCGCGACAGGATATGCCCCAAAACACAACGTGGACACATCACAGAAAACAGAGCTGTTTTTAGCAAAGTGACTACCTGTAGATTTTGGCCTCTAGCTCAGCCGCCACCTAGGGAAACCTACCAAACCTGTGCATTTCTGAAAACTAGAGACCTAGGGGAATCCAAGGAGGGGTGACTTGTGTGGCTCGGACCAGGTTCTGTTACCCAGAATCCTTTGCAAACCTCAAAATTTGGCTAAAAAAACACATGTTCCTCACATTTCTGTGGCAGAAAGTTCTGGAATCTGAGAGGAGCCACAAATTTCCTTCCACCCAGCGTTCCCCCACGTCTCCCGATAAAAATTATACCTCACTTGTGTGGGTAGGCCTAGCGCCCGCGACAGGATATGCCCCAAAACACAACGTGGACACATCACAGAAAACAGAGCTGTTTTTAGCAAAGTGACTACCTGTAGATTTTGGCCTCTAGCTCAGCCGCCACCTAGGGAAACCTACCAAACCTGTGCATTTCTGAAAACTAGAGACCTAGGGGAATCCAAGGAGGGGTGACTTGTGTGGCTCGGACCAGGTTCTGTTACCCAGAATCCTTTGCAAACCTCAAAATTTGGCTAAAAAAACACATGTTCCTCACATTTCTGTGGCAGAAAGTTCTGGAATCTGAGAGGAGCCACAAATTTCCTTCCACCCAGCGTTCCCCCACGTCTCCCGATAAAAATGATACCTCACTTGTGTGGGTAGGCCTAGCGCCCGCGACAGGATATGCCCCAAAACACAACGTGGACATATCACAGAAAACAGAGCTGTTTTTAGCAAAGTGACTACCTGTAGATTTTGGCCTCTAGCTCAGCCGCCACCTAGGGAAACCTACCAAACCTGTGCATTTCTGAAAACTAGAGACCTAGGGGAATCCAAGGAGGGGTGACTTGCGGGGCTCGGACCAGGTTCTGTTACCCAGAATCCTTTGCAAACCTCAAAATTTGGCTAAAAAAACACATGTTCCTCACATTTCTGTGGCAGAAAGTTCTGGAATCTGAGAGGAGCCACAAATTTCCTTCCACCCAGCGTTCCCCCATGTCTCCCGATAAAAATGATACCTCACTTGTGTGGGTAGGCCTAGCGCCCGCGACAGGATATGCCCCAAAACACAACGTGGACATATCACAGAAAACAGAGCTGTTTTTAGCAAAGTGACTACCTGTAGATTTTGGCCTCTAGCTCAGCCGCCACCTAGGGAAACCTACCAAACCTGTGCATTTCTGAAAACTAGAGACCTAGGGGAATCCAAGGAGGGGTGACTTGCGGGGCTCGGACCAGGTTCTGTTACCCAGAATCCTTTGCAAACCTCAAAATTTGGCTAAAAAAACACATGTTCCTCACATTTCTGTGGCAGAAAGTTCTGGAATCTGAGAGGAGCCACAAATTTCCTTCCACCCAGCGTTCCCCCACGTCTCCCGATAAAAATGATACCTCACTTGTGTGGGTAGGCCTAGCGCCCGCGACAGGATATGCCCCAAAACACAACGTGGACATATCACAGAAAACAGAGCTGTTTTTAGCAAAGTGACTACCTGTAGATTTTGGCCTCTAGCTCAGCCGCCACCTAGGGAAACCTACCAAACCTGTGCATTTCTGAAAACTAGAGACCTAGGGGAATCCAAGGAGGGGTGACTTGCGGGGCTCGGACCAGGTTCTGTTACCCAGAATCCTTTGCAAATCTCAAAATTTGGCTAAAAAAACACATGTTCCTCACATTTCTGTGGCAGAAAGTTCTGGAATCTGAGAGGAGCCACAAATTTCCTTCCACCCAGCGTTCCCCCACGTCTCCCGATAAAAATGATACCTCACTTGTGTGGGTAGGCCTAGCGCCCGCGACAGGATATGCCCCAAAACACAACGTGGACATATCACAGAAAACAGAGCTGTTTTTAGCAAAGTGACTACCTGTAGATTTTGGCCTCTAGCTCAGCCGGCACCTAGGGAAACCTACCAAACCTGTGCATTTCTGAAAACTAGAGACCTAGGGGAATCCAAGGAGGGGTGACTTGCGGGGCTCGGACCAGGTTCTGTTACCCAGAATCCTTTGCAAACCTCAAAATTTGGCTAAAAAAACACATGTTCCTCACATTTCTGTGGCAGAAAGTTCTGGAATCTGAGAGGAGCCACAAATTTCCTTCCACCCAGCGTTCCCCCACGTCTCCCGATAAAAATGATACCTCACTTGTGTGGGTAGGCCTAGCGCCCGCGACAGGATATGCCCCAAAACACAACGTGGACATATCACAGAAAACAGAGCTGTTTTTAGCAAAGTGACTACCTGTAGATTTTGGCCTCTAGCTCAGCCGCCACCTAGGGAAACCTACCAAACCTGTGCATTTCTGAAAACTAGAGACCTAGGGGAATCCAAGGAGGGGTGACTTGCGGGGCTCGGACCAGGTTCTGTTACCCAGAATCCTTTGCAAACCTCAAAATTTGGCTAAAAAAACACATGTTCCTCACATTTCTGTGGCAGAAAGTTCTGGAATCTGAGAGGAGCCACAAATTTCCTTCCACCCAGCGTTCCCCCACGTCTCCCGATAAAAATGATACCTCACTTGTGTGGGTAGGCCTAGCGCCCGCGACAGGATATGCCCCAAAACACAACGTGGACATATCACAGAAAACAGAGCTGTTTTTAGCAAAGTGACTACCTGTAGATTTTGGCCTCTAGCTCAGCCGCCACCTAGGGAAACCTACCAAACCTGTGCATTTCTGAAAACTAGAGACCTAGGGGAATCCAAGGAGGGGTGACTTGCGGGGCTCGGACCAGGTTCTGTTACCCAGAATCCTTTGCAAACCTCAAAATTTGGCTAAAAAAACACATGTCACTCACATTTCTGTGGCAGAAAGTTCTGGAATCTGAGAGGAGCTACAAATTTCCTTCCACCCAGCGTTCCCCCAAGTCTCCCGATAAAAATGATACCTCACTTGCGTGGGTAGGCCTAGCGCCGGCGACAGGAAACACCCCAAAGCGCAACGTGGACACATCCTAAATTTTGGAAAAAAACAGAGGTGTTTTTTGCAAAGTGCCTACCTGTAGATTTTGGCCTCTAGCTCAGCCGGCACCTAGGGAAACCTACCAAACCTGTGCATTTCTGAAAACTAGAGACCTAGGGGAATCCAAGGAGGGGTGACTTGCGGGGCTCGGACCAGGTTATGTTACCCAGAATCCTTTGCAAACCTCAAAATTTGGCTAAAAATACACATGTTACTCACATTTCTGTGGCAGAAAGTTCTGGAATCTGAGAGGAGCCACAAATTTCCTTCCACCCAGCGTTCGCCCAAGTCTCCCGATAAAAATGATACCTCACTTGTGTGGGTAGGACTAGCGCCCACAAAAGGAAATGGCCCAAAACACAACGTGGACACAACATATTTTTTCACAGAAAACAGAGGTGTTTTTTGCAAGGTGCCTACCTGTGGTGTTTGGCCTGTAGCTCAGCCGGCCCCAGGGGGGGGGGGGGCAGAAATGCCCTAAAATAAATTTCCCCCCAACCCCCACCCTCCCCCGCCGGGAGCGACCCTTGCCTACGGGGTCGCTCCCCCTGCGTGACATTGGCACCAAAAAACAAATCCCCGGTGCCTAGTGGTTTCTGCCCCCTTGGGGGCAGGTTGACCTAAACTCAGCCAATCTGCCCCCAAGGGGGGCAGAAATGGCCTAAATACAATTTGTCCCCCAGGGGAGCGACTTTTGCCTGATGGGTCGCTCCCCATCTCTAAAAAAAAAAAACAAAGAAAAAAAAAAAGAAAAAAAAGAAAAATTCCCCTGGCGGCTAGAGGTTTCTGCCCCCCCCCCCTCCCCCGGGGGCAGATCGGCCTAATAATAGGCCGATCTGCCCCCCGGGGGGGCAGAAATGGCCTAAAATAAATTTGCCCCCCCAACACCCACCCCCCCCCCCGGGAGCGACCCTTGCCTACGGGGTCGCTCCCCCTGCGTGACATTGGCGCCAAAAAACAAATCCCCGGTGCCTAGTGGTTTCTGCCCCCTTGGGGGCAGATTGACCTAAAATTGGCCAATCTGCCCCCAGGGGGGCAGAAATGGTCTAAATACAATTTGCCCCCCCAGGGGAGCGACCCTTGCCTGATGGGTCGCTCCCCATCTCTAAAAAAAGAAACAACAACAAAAAAAACACACAAAAAAAAAATTGCCCTGGTGCCTAGAGTGTTCTGCCCCCCCCCCCGGGGGCAGTTCGGCCTAATAACAGGCCGATCTGTCCCCCGGGGGGGCAGAAATGGCCTAAAATAAATTTCCCCCCCCAACCCCCATCCCCCCCCCGGGAGCGACCCTTGCCTACGGGGTCGCTCCCCCTGCGTGACATTGGCGCCAAAAAACAAATCCCCGGTGCCTAGTGGTTTCTGCCCCCTTGGGGGCAGATTGACCTAAAATTGGCCAATCTGCCCCCAGGGGGGCAGAAATGGTCTAAATACAATTTGCCCCCCCAGGGGAGCGACCCTTGCCTGATGGGTCGCTCCCCATCTCTAAAAAAAGAAAAAAAAAAAAAAAAACACACACAAAAAAAAATTGCCCTGGCGCCTAGAGTGTTCTGCCCCCCCCCCGGGGGGCAGTTCGGCCTAATAATAGGCCGATCTGTCCCCCGGGGGGGGCAGAAATGGCCTAAAATAAATTTGCCCCCCCAACGATCACCCCCCCCCCCCGGGAGCGACCCTTGCCTACGGGGTCGCTTCCCCTGCGTGACATTGGTGCCAAAAAACAAATCCCCGGTGCCTAGTGGTTTCTGCCCCCTTGGGGGCAGATTGACCTAAAATTGGCCAATCTGCCCCCAGGGGGGCAGAAATGGTCTAAATACAATTTGCCCCCCCAGGGGAGCGACCCTTGCCTGATGGGTCGCTCCCCATCTCTAAAAAAAGAAACAACACAAAAAAAAAAAACACAAAAAAAAAATTGCCCTGGCGCCTAGAGTGTTCTGCCCCCCCCCCCCCGGGGGCAGTTCGGCCTAATAATAGGCCGATCTGTCCCCCGGGGGGGCAGAAATGGCCTAAAATAAATTTGCCCCCCCAACCCCCACCCCCACCCCCCCGGGAGCGACCCTTGCCTACGGGGTCGCTCCCCCTGCGTGACATTGGCGCCAAAAAACAAATCCCCGGTGCCTAGTGGTTTCTGCCCCCTTGGGGGCAGATTGACCTCAAATTGGCCAATCTGCCCCCAGGGGGGCAGAAATGGTCTAAATACAATTTGCCCCCCCAGGGGAGCGACCCTTGCCTGATGGGTCGCTCCCCATCTCTAAAAAAAGAAACAACAAAAAAAAAAAACACAAAAAAAAATTGCCCTGGCGCCTAGAGTGTTCTGCCCCCCCCCCTGGGGGCAGTTCGGCCTAATAATAGGCCGATCTGTCCCCCGGGGGGGCAGAAATGGCCTAAAATAAATTTGCCCCCCCAACCCCCACCCCCCCCCGGGAGCGACCCTTGCCTACGGGGTCGCTCCCCCTGCGTGACATTGGCGCCAAAAAACAAATCCCCGGTGCCTAGTGATTTCTGCCCCCTTGGGGGCAGATTGACCTAAAATTGGCCAATCTGCCCCCAGGGGGGCAGAAATGGTCTAAATACAATTTGCCCCCCCAGGGGAGCGACCCTTGCCTGATGGGTCGCTCCCCATCTCTAAAAAAAGAAACAAAAAAAAAAAAAAAACACACAAAAAAAAAATTGCCCTGGCGCCTAGAGTGTTCTGCCCCCCCCCGGGGGGCAGTTCGGCCTAATAATAGGCCGATCTGTCCCCGGGGGGGCAGAAATGGCCTAAAATAAATTTGCCCCCCCAACGATCACCCCCCCCCCCGGGAGCGACCCTTGCCTACGGGGTCGCTTCCCCTGCGTGACATTGGTGCCAAAAAACAAATCCCCGGTGCCTAGTGGTTTCTGCCCCCTTGGGGGCAGATTGACCTAAAATTGGCCAATCTGCCCCCAGGGGGGCAGAAATGGTCTAAATACAATTTGCCCCCCCAGGGGAGCGACCCTTGCCTGATGGGTCGCTCCCCATCTCTAAAAAAAGAAACAACAAAAAAAAAAAAACACAAAAAAAAAATTGCCCTGGCGCCTAGAGTGTTCTGCCCCCCCCCCCGGGGGCAGTTCGGCCTAATAATAGGCCGATCTGTCCCCCGGGGGGGCAGAAATGGCCTAAAATAAATTTGCCCCCCCAACGATCACCCCCCCCCCCCGGGAGCGACCCTTGCCTACGGGGTCGCTTCCCCTGCGTGACATTGGTGCCAAAAAACAAATCCCCGGTGCCTAGTGGTTTCTGCCCCCTTGGGGGCAGATTGACCTAAAATTGGCCAATCTGCCCCCAGGGGGGCAGAAATGGTCTAAATACAATTTGCCCCCCCAGGGGAGCGACCCTTGCCTGATGGGTCGCTCCCCATCTCTAAAAAAAGAAACAACAAAAAAAAAAAAACACAAAAAAAAAATTGCCCTGGCGCCTAGAGTGTTCTGCCCCCCCCCCGGGGGCAGTTCGGCCTAATAATAGGCCGATCTGTCCCCCGGGGGGGCAGAAATGGCCTAAAATAAATTTGCCCCCCCAACCCCCACCCCCACCCCCCCCGGGAGCGACCCTTGCCTACGGGGTCGCTCCCCCTGCGTGACATTGGCGCCAAAAAACAAATCCCCGGTGCCTAGTGGTTTCTGCCCCCTTGGGGGCAGATTGACCTCAAATTGGCCAATCTGCCCCCAGGGGGGCAGAAATGGTCTAAATACAATTTGCCCCCCCAGGGGAGCGACCCTTGCCTGATGGGTCGCTCCCCATCTCTAAAAAAAGAAACAACAAAAAAAAAAAACACAAAAAAAAAATTGCCCTGGCGCCTAGAGTGTTCTGCCCCCCCCCCCTGGGGGCAGTTCGGCCTAATAATAGGCCGATCTGTCCCCCGGGGGGGCAGAAATGGCCTAAAATAAATTTGCCCCCCCAACCCCCCCCCCCCCCGGGAGCGACCCTTGCCTACGGGGTCGCTCCCCCTGCGTGACATTGGCGCCAAAAAACAAATCCCCGGTGCCTAGTGATTTCTGCCCCCTTGGGGGCAGATTGACCTAAAATTGGCCAATCTGCCCCCAGGGGGGCAGAAATGGTCTAAATACAATTTGCCCCCCCAGGGGAGCGACCCTTGCCTGATGGGTCGCTCCCCATCTCTAAAAAAAGAAACAAAAAAAAAAAAAACACACAAAAAAAAAAATTGCCCTGGCGCCTAGAGTGTTCTGCACCCCCCCGGGGGGCAGTTCGGCCTAATAATAGGCCGATCTGTCCCCCGGGGGGGCAGAAATGGCCTAAAATAAATTTGCCCCCCCAACGATCACCCCCCCCCCCGGGAGCGACCCTTGCCTACGGGGTCGCTTCCCCTGCGTGACATTGGTGCCAAAAAACAAATCCCCGGTGCCTAGTGGTTTCTGCCCCCTTGGGGGCAGATTGACCTAAAATTGGCCAATCTGCCCCCAGGGGGGCAGAAATGGTCTAAATACAATTTGCCCCCCCAGGGGAGCGACCCTTGCCTGATGGGTCGCTCCCCATCTCTAAAAAAAGAAACAACAAAAAAAAAAAAACACAAAAAAAAAATTGCCCTGGCGCCTAGAGTGTTCTGCCCCCCCCCCCGGGGGCAGTTCGGCCTAATAATAGGCCGATCTGTCCCCCGGGGGGGCAGAAATGGCCTAAAATAAATTTGCCCCCCCAACCCCCACCCCCACCCCCCCGGGAGCGACCCTTGCCTACGGGGTCGCTCCCCCTGCGTGACATTGGCGCCAAAAAACAAATCCCCGGTGCCTAGTGGTTTCTGCCCCCTTGGGGGCAGATTGACCTCAAATTGGCCAATCTGCCCCCAGGGGGGCAGAAATGGTCTAAATACAATTTGCCCCCCCAGGGGAGCGACCCTTGCCTGATGGGTCGCTCCCCATCTCTAAAAAAAGAAACAACAAAAAAAAAAAACACAAAAAAAAAATTGCCCTGGCGCCTAGAGTGTTCTGCCCCCCCCCCCTGGGGGCAGTTCGGCCTAATAATAGGCCGATCTGTCCCCCGGGGGGGCAGAAATGGCCTAAAATAAATTTGCCCCCCCAACCCCCACCCCCCCCCGGGAGCGACCCTTGCCTACGGGGTCGCTCCCCCTGCGTGACATTGGCGCCAAAAAACAAATCCCCGGTGCCTAGTGATTTCTGCCCCCTTGGGGGCAGATTGACCTAAAATTGGCCAATCTGCCCCCAGGGGGGCAGAAATGGTCTAAATACAATTTGCCCCCCCAGGGGAGCGACCCTTGCCTGATGGGTCGCTCCCCATCTCTAAAAAAAGAAACAAAAAAAAAAAAAACACACAAAAAAAAAATTGCCCTGGCGCCTAGAGTGTTCTGCCCCCCCCCGGGGGGCAGTTCGGCCTAATAATAGGCCGATCTGTCCCCCGGGGGGGCAGAAATGGCCTAAAATAAATTTGCCCCCCCAACGATCACCCCCCCCCCCCGGGAGCGACCCTTGCCTACGGGGTCGCTTCCCCTGCGTGACATTGGTGCCAAAAAACAAATCCCCGGTGCCTAGTGGTTTCTGCCCCCTTGGGGGCAGATTGACCTAAAATTGGCCAATCTGCCCCCAGGGGGGCAGAAATGGTCTAAATACAATTTGCCCCCCCAGGGGAGCGACCCTTGCCTGATGGGTCGCTCCCCATCTCTAAAAAAAGAAACAACAAAAAAAAAAAAACACAAAAATAAAATTGCCCTGGCGCCTAGAGTGTTCTGCCCCCCCCCCCGGGGGCAGTTCGGCCTAATAATAGGCCGATCTGTCCCCCGGGGGGGCAGAAATGGCCTAAAATAAATTTGCCCCCCCAACCCCCACCCCCACCCCCCCGGGAGCGACCCTTGCCTATGGGGTCGCTCCCCCTGCGTGACATTGGCGCCAAAAAACAAATCCCCGGTGCCTAGTGGTTTCTGCCCCCTTGGGGGCAGATTGACCTCAAATTGGCCAATCTGCCCCCAGGGGGGCAGAAATGGTCTAAATACAATTTGCCCCCCCAGGGGAGCGACCCTTGCCTGATGGGTCGCTCCCCATCTCTAAAAAAAGAAACAACAAAAAAAAAAAACACAAAAAAAAAATTGCCCTGGCGCCTAGAATGTTCTGCCCCCCCCCCTGGGGGCAGTTCGGCCTAATAATAGGCCGATCTGTCCCCCGGGGGGGCAGAAATGGCCTAAAATAAATTTGCCCCCCCAACCCCCACCCCCCCCCGGGAGCGACCCTTGCCTACGGGGTCGCTCCCCCTGCGTGACATTGGCGCCAAAAAACAAATCCCCGGTGCCTAGTGATTTCTGCCCCCTTGGGGGCAGATTGACCTAAAATTGGCCAATCTGCCCCCAGGGGGGCAGAAATGGTCTAAATACAATTTGCCCCCCCAGGGGAGCGACCCTTGCCTGATGGGCCGCTCCCCATCTCTAAAAAAAGAAACAACAAAAAAAAAAAACACAAAAAAAAAATTGCCCTGGCGCCTAGAGTGTTCTGCCCCCCCCCCCCCCGGGGCAGTTCGGCCTAATAATAGGCCGATCTGTCCCCCGGGGGGGCAGAAATGGCCTAAAATAAATTTGTCCCCCTAGCCCCCACACCCCCCCCCGGGAGCGACCCTTGCCTACGGGGTCGCTCCCCCTGCGTGACATTGGCGCCAAAAAACAAATCCCCGGTGCCTAATGGTTTCCGCCCCCTTGGGGGCAGATTGACCTAAAATCGGCCAATCTGCCCCCAGGGGGGCAGAAATGGTCTAAATACAATTTGCCCCCCAGGGGAGCGACCCTTGCCTGATGGGTCGCTCCCCATCTCTAAAAAAAAAAAAAGAACAAAAAAAAAAACACAAAAAAAAAATTTGCCCTGGCGCCTAGAGGTTTCTTCCCCCCCTGGGGGCAGATCGGCCTAATAATAGGCCGATCTGCCCCCAGGGAGGGCAGAAATGGCCTAAAATAAATTCCCCTCCCCCCCAGGGAGCGACCCTTGCCTAAGTGGTCGCTCCCTTTGCGTGAAATTCACGCAAAGAAAAAACTCCCTGGTGTCTAGTGGTTTTTACCCCCCTTGGGGGCAGATTGGCCTCATCAAAATAGGCCAATCTGCCCCCAAGGGGGGCAGAAATGGGCAAAATATAATTTTCCCCCATTGGGAGCGACCCTTGCCTAAGGGGTCGCTCCCCACCAAAAAAAAAAAAAAATGAAACAAAAAAAAAAAAAATGGTCCCTGGTGCCTAGAGGTTTCTGCCCCCCCTGGGGGCAGATCGGCCTAATAGTAGGCCGATCTGCCCCCAGGGGGGGCAGAAAAGGCCTTCCCGAAAATATGCCCCCCTGGGAGCGACCCTTGCCCAAGGGGTCGCTCCCTTTTGTCAATAACAATAAAAAAAAAAAAAAATCCCTGGTGTCTAGTGGTTTCTACCCCCCTTGGGGGCAGATTGGCCTCATCAAAATAGGCCAATCTGCCCCCAAGGGGGGCAGAAATGGCCAAAATAAAATTTTCCCCCAAGGGGAACGACCCTTGCCTAAGGGGTCACTCCCCACCTCAATAAAAAAAAATGAAACAAAAAAAAAAATGGTCCCTGGTGCCTAGAGGTTTCTGCCCCCAGGGGGGGCAGAAAAGGCCTTTTCAAAAAAATGCCCCCCCTGGGAGCGACCCTTGCCCAAGGGGTCGCTCCCTTTTGTCAATTTCTAAGAAAAAAAAAAAATCCCTGGTGTCTAGTGGGGTTTCAAAAGCCGGATTGCAAGCAATCCGGCTTTTGAAACCCTCGGAGGGACTTCAAAGGGAAGGAAATACTTTTCCTTCCCTTTGAAGCCCCTCCGGGCCTCCCAAGTGATTGAAAAAGAAATGCTTTTGCATTTCTTTTTCAATCGCGCTGGAAGCAGAGCTTCCAGCGCGACGAGGGAGGCCCCTGTGACACATCAGCGCGCGCGCGCGCGCTGACGTCACAGGGGGGGGTGAGGGGGGGGTCGGGGGTGGAAGGGGAAGGTCTTCCTCTTCCATCCCCGACTTGGGGGGGGAAGGGGGGTGCACGGGGGGCGCGCTAGCGCGCCCCCAAGTTCCCCTGTGCCATGGACGAGATGATCTCGTCCAAGGCACAGGGGAACTGTAGCCTTGGACGAGATCATCTCGTCCAAGGCACAGAAGAGGTTAACTATAAAGTTACCTTACCACTGTGTAGCTATAGTGAGGATCAGGATTCCACAGTAAATGGATCATTTTTGTTTGCTAATAACTTTGGCACTGGTTTGACTAATGTTCGTGAAAACTTTCCCAAAAATGTTTATGCTAACCTAGCTCCTTCTTGAAAAGTTTCAGGGTGGTCCATCAAGGTGGGGCCTAGAAAAAGGGGAGTCCTAAAACCCCCATGCAATTTACCATAGGAAAACTGAAGTGCTTTAGCCAAAAAAGCTGAACAGGATTACACCAAATTTGTCAGAAAGCTAGATATCTACTCCGAAACTGTGATTTAGTGATTTGGTGTAAATCCCTACAGTAGTTCTTGAGAAATTAAGGTTCAACCTTCATTTATATATAGCGACGCAATACTTTGCAATACCTCCACAGAGTACAGCGAAACTGCAAGGTGAAAACATGTGATCTGATTGGCTGATGCGGTATTCAGTCAGTTCAACTGCAGTAATGCAAGCTGAAAACATGAGATCTGATTGGCTGGCCGCAAAATGAAGACAAAGTTGTAGCCACCATTTTATGATGCAGGGTCACGGTCCCTGTGTCATAGAAAGCAAATAAAAAGGAACAAGCGGGCAGGGTTGGGGTACCTTGACCCCCTAACCTTTGGGCAGGTTGTCCCAGAGGAGCTGCATGTAATTTTGCAGTAGTACCGTACCATAGCGAAAAAAGGGTCGGCCCAAAGGCCATGGGCGGCAGGAGTTTGGTCGCCCATGGTTGGTGGTCGGATGGTCTGGCCTGAAGCAAGGGCCTGCGGCCAATCTTGCATGGTACATGGCGGAACGGAGCGTATGGCGAGAGGTAGGCCAACTTAAATATGCTAATAAAATAACAATTTACATTAGAAAACTCTGGAAATTTGCTCAGAAAACAAAGGTCAAAGTGATGTTATAGGTAGATGTAGTTATATAATGTTACTTGACATTTTTTTTAAAACGGAGAGATTCACTGAAGAGAGCAGAGGTTGATGTGAAGTTACAGTCAAGTCAAAATGACAGTTAAAACATTACATTTTAAACAAACAAAAAACACCGAAACTCACCAGCTAGAGTTATGTGAAGGAATCATACTATTGCCATGCACTGCGTAGTATCTCACATATTCCATCACTCATGACATGTTCTATGACATCACTGGTAAAATCAATGCGACAGCATAATTGATGACAACACTGTGGATGGCATTGGTGAGATTATAGTTACTTCAGTTAACTATAACTGGTGAATGGTGAATTTCAGTTTATTTTTTACCTTAACATTTAATTTTTTAACAGACATTTTCACCTAATTACAATGTCACTTTAACCTTTGTTTTTTTTTTCATCTTAATTAGCTCACCAGCATGTGGCACTCTGCCAGATGAAGCTGATGAGTTATGATGCCAATTAATACAAAGTTGAGTTTTGGCAAAGTTAAGGTGCAAAGTGGTGTGAGAGCCAGGCAAACCACTCCTGGAGGTCCTGAAGCAGGACTGATTTCCGGAGCTGTCCTCAGCCTGTTATACTGTTGGTTCCTACAAATTTAGTAGATTTGTTTATTATATCAACAAAAACATAACAATATAAAGACATGGGATCTGATTTAGAGTTTGGTGAGCAGGTTACATGGTCACAAACGTAACAGATATCCCATCCATCATATTACGATCCACATTGGACATAATGGAATCGTAATATGCCAGATGGGATATCCGTCACATTTGTGGCAGAGTAACCCCATCCGCCAAACTCTTAATCAGGTCCTAAGTCTCTATATTGTTACGTTTTTGTTGATATAATACACAGACCTACTAAATGTCGCCAACTCTAAATCAGGCCCTCAGTCTGCTTATATCATCAGTAAATGTTGGTTTCTTAGGATAAAAAAAATTACCTAACAGGAACCAGGCCCAAATCAAAGCGAAGCTAACTCTCCGAACAGAAACTCTTTAGTTCCCTAACAAAAACCCTCACCCAACAGGCTTACCCCTTGGTGGCATGCTTCATCATCAGGCCCTTCCGGTTCCGCTACGGAATGAGGCATGCTGCGACCAACGAATTATGGGGGAGCACTTATTATAATTTGACTATTATGATATGTGAAAATAGGAGTAGGGGGTTTATCAAAGAGACTAAACATTCCTGCCTACTGGGAGAATCTATGTTTTAGTACTTATTCCTATTTCTTATGATTAAAAGTGGGGTCAGTTGAAAGGATAGGGTTAAACTATGAACATGCCTTTCAAAACGAGGTCTTCATGTCTCAAGCCTACCCCCTAAGCTTTTCCGATAGCAGCTCCTTAGTGCCACTCCTTATGCGAAAAACTATAGTGCCAATACACATCTAATTTGCATAAAAAGATAATACTACGCTTAATTGCGTAGTTGAATCAGTAAATTTACCTGGAATGTATAAAGAGAAAGAGTTAGCCCACCAATAGCAATAAATAACTATCTGCACATAATTGGTGTGCCTTTAAAATCGTGAAAGTCACCTTCAAACATGAAATGCACTTGCGATGCCGCAAGACAAATGAAGGTGATCGCACTCAGTGATGTCTGACCCAAAGCATTCAATATCTGACACAAGACAACATATAACACATAAATCATGTGGACACATACATTACAGATAATGGTTACGGTTATCATGGATCCTCAGGGGGTGGGGGATGGTTTTGCAGTCACACTCTGTGAAAGGGAGCAACATGTTATGGGCACACAGTGGTTTCCCACCTCTGTGTTAACTTAAAGCTGCTGTCGCTCTAGAAAAATGCTGCATCCTCACTACTCCAAAGCTCAACTCCTGCCTCTGAACCTGCTCTTGTTCTAGCCCGGGGTCCGAATGTTATTGTGCGGTAGGGTGACCACCTGGCATTGAGGAAAACTCTAGACAGGACTGTAAAAAATTCAGGATAAAGGGTAATAATTCAGGACAAAAATTCAGGACAAAGGGTCACAATTCAGGACAAAAATTCAAGAACAATGTCAGTTTTACAGACACACCCAAGAAAGGCCATGCCTCACTATGTTGCCAGTGCATTTATTTACTCTTTTTCAACATTGCATTATTTATTTACTGTGGTCGTTTTGTGATTGCCCCCTGGTATGCTACAGTCGGGTGTCACATTACGTCCTTGTTCAGTAGTAAATTAATGCCCTTCAGCACTGCATCTAGGCCATCAACCCTACCCAAATTTACGCAATCTTTCTTGAAGAGAAAGTAACAGCAACATTTTGATTGTGTTTCTGAACATTTTAAAACCTTTGGCAAACAGTTTGGGAAACATTAAGGTAATTAACCTTATGCTAGTTTAAACAAATTGAACAAAAACATCTGGCTCACCCCAACCACCCATGGACTTTCAACCTAAAAACAAATGTAATGACAGAGGGCAGATAGTGTGGGTGACAGTCTCACACCTAATGTCAGGATGTGAGGTACCCACAACTTGTCTGTAGTTTCACAGCACTAGAGTGGATGTCTGGTTCTCTACATTTATCTTAGAAATGGGAGCCCGGACTACCAATCAAAGATAATAAAAGAGGAGGATGAAATCGAGATCAAATGGGAGATCCACGGCAAGTGATTCAAAAGGTTGTTGCTAAGAACTGGATAAATAAGGAAGAGAAGAAAAAGGGGGGACAATTCCTAAAATCAGACAAGATGGGTCCACCAAGACTATCGGAAGGTATTGGGTACCTGGGAAGTTGTTTCTGCACACAGGAGAGAAACAGAAGAGGCACTATCAAGTGGTTAAACAAGAAACACCCATCCACCTTGGCAAACTCTTCTGGTGCAATGGTCCGCTGTTCGTGCTTGTAAAGGGTGAGCAGGGGCTAGACCCCTTGCAAGGTTGTGCAAGGCAATTGCCCGCTTTGTCCATGTCTTTAAATGGTTTTGAAATTTAGCAAAAGCCAAACTAGTAATCTGGGTTATCCCTAAGAGTCAAGTATACATAGAATCTTAAAAATATTTGGGATGTAAATTGCACAAACAAAATGTAATTTTTTTTAAATATAATTAGTGTTTCTTTAATATATGGCACTGTTTCCCCCTTTATATACAATTAGAACTCACATTGAACTGGGAACCAGTTACCTTTTTGATACCTAGTGATTAATATTTACCATTCTCTGCCTGATTTGCAGTATGGAAATCTCGGCAGAGCGTCATGGTCCCTCCAAGCCCAGTTTGCTTCTTGGTCTTCTCTTTTGCTTTCTGTAGTGGGCCACATGGCACTAGTGAAGATGATGTGCTACCCCCAATGATAGTATTATTTTGCAAACCTTCCCCTGCTTGTCCTTTATTCCTTCTTCAGACATGCCACACATCTGATTTGGTCACTGCAGCGCCATCGGGTAGCTCCTTCCACTCCAAAGCTACCTGTGAATGCGGGTGGATTAGGTCTTCTGGACTTAGAATGCTATTATTCAACTGCACAGGTCCAATGGGTGGCTTGCTGGCTTTCTGCCCACCTCCCTGCATGAGATGTATTTTTATTTTATTATTTTAACCAATGAAAAAGTACAATTGTGTTCCCAAATTGCATGATTATGCAGTTATTTTCATGTTCCGGTTCTAATTACTCACATGACTTTTGCGTTCATAGCAGTGTAATTGCTATTGATACATTTAACTAAAATTGTTTGGAAACATTGTGTACACGGGAGAAACAATAAAGAGGCATAACATAAAAAATAGTTGAGAAAAGACTAAAGATAGAGAGAAAGAGAAAGAGAGGAGGGTTCGTGATCGAGGAAGCTGCACGCAGGGGGGGAAGGGGGAGGGAAATGGGGTGGGGAGCCACCTGCATCTTCCGTCATCAGAGCCCACAACAGAAGCTGGAGCAGTGCGACATATGCTCCCACAGTAGTTTCGGCACGGAGCAATCGAGGGTGGCACGACGGCCACGCTGGGTCAGGAGAAGGCGCAGGAGGGAGAGGGAGGTGGGGGGGCAGCTAAAAAGGGGAAACAAGGGCCGGTCTTCGGCAGTCAGCACAATTTTATTCTTTCCCACCTTAGGTTTCATTTATTTGTTCTAGTGTATCTGTATCTTATTGTGCACCGCATCTCGAAGCCCTGATGTCTCTGTTGATTCAGCTATTCCCTGCTGAATTCCATCTTCGCTGCGTATTCTGGAATAGCTGTCTGTGCCAGCATTGTGAGTATGTTCTGTGAGTTGTCTGATGTTGCCTGTCAATTCTGTTTGCTCAGGGGGGTCGTTTATCATCTTTGCTTTCCAAGGTTATCACAAAGGAGTTCCAGGTTTCTACGCCCTTGACTTGGGCCCCTTTTTCCTGGAGTGATTGCAGTGTTTGTGCTTCTGCTTTTGCCCAGCGTAACAGCTCGTCTTGCCACTGACGGGTGCTCGGCGCATTGGGCTCTTTCCAATGCATTGCTATCAGATGCCTATACAGCACTAGTGCCAGTGCTATGCATCTATGTGTTTGCTTCCGTCCTTTGGGTCTATCTCCGATTCCTAGCAAGCATAGCTCCGGCTTGGAGGACAATGGAGTATCCGTCCACTCAGTTAACAAAGTTATTATATCATTCCATGCATGCAAAATTGGAGGGCATTTTCATGTCATGTGGAAAAAGGTGGCTTCTGTGACTCCGCATCTGGGGCACCTCTGTGGCGTTTGGGGAAACATGCGTGCCAATCGGTGTGGTGATAGATATGTTTGGTGTACATAATTGAACTGGGTATAACGAAGCCGGGGGTTACGTGACACTTCATAGATCATTGTCATAGCCTGGTTCCATGCGTTCTACGAGAGCGGTGCAGCAAGTACCTGATCCCATCTATTTTTTGCTTGTTCCTGCCCGTGTTCGATATGTGTATTCAGGATTCTATATATTCTCGATACATTTATTGGGGCATCTACGCTATCTAGTAAATCATGTAGTATAGGGGACGCTTTAGGTTCATTGTTTCCACAATTCCATGTTGAGCGTACTAATTGTCGTACTGCGCCAAACGCTATAAACCTCCCTTGTCCCAGGTTGTGGGCGCTGGCCAATGCCTCATATGTTAGGAGGTGCCCTTCGCCGTAAATATCACCCACTGTTTATATGCCTTTCTCAGGCCATGTAATCAGGCCTAGCTTTGCTGCTATCTTTTAGATTTTCAGAATGGCCAAGAGTGGAATCTTAGGGGAATAGTGTAGTTTCTTGTTCCCAGATAGTGCAAATCGACTCCAAACCCAATAGGCACTGTTTAGTAAAATGTTTTGTGTGTGCCGTGAGCCGTCTCGGTCCAGCAGATAATATAGTATCTTAGTATGACCTAAGTCCGTGTGTACCGTCTGTGCCTCTTCGCTCATAGGATTACAGAGCCATTTAAACACCCATTGCAATTGGGCGGATGCATAATACAGTTCAAATCGTGGTGCCCCAAGTCCTCCCAGTGTAAGTGGTTGATGTATTTTCATTAGAGCAACGCGTCGGCGACCGCTGCCCCATACAAAGTCTATCAGTATGCTATTCAGTATTTTGAAAAAGGAGGTGGGAAGTACCAGTGGTAGCGCCATAAATAAATACAGTAGACGCGGTAATACAATCATCTTTGCTATGGCCACCCTTCCCATGGGAGAAAGTGGAAGCGAACACCAGAAAGATAGAGAGCCCCTGAAGGATCTAATCACCTGTCCTAGGTTTCCCTCTTTGAGGTCCTGGGGGTCGTGGTACACATTTATTCCTAAATATTTAAAAGTGGTGTGACACCATTTCAGGTCCCCCGGAATGGAGGTTAAACGGTGTATTTCTGGTACCTCACGCATGGGGAATAGGCAGGATTTTGACCAGTTCACTTTTAATACGGACACTGCACCAAATTGATCCAGCAGTCCCAGTAAGTCAGGTAGGGAATCTGTGTGGTTTCGTAGGAATATTAGTGAGTCATCCGCGTACAGTGACACTATACGATGTGTGCGCCCATCCAAAATGCTCATTCCGGAGCAAATGTACAGAGCCGGGCAGCTATGTTCAATAGCAAGAGCGAACAGTAGTGGGGATAATGGGCAGCCCTGTCTGGTGCCTCTTTCGATACTGAACTTCTCGGATATAGTGTCGCCTGTCTTAACTCTCGCTGTTGGTTTAGAGTATAAAACCCTAACCCAGCTGATATATGTCTTTCCAAATCCCATTTGGTTAAGAGTTTCTATCAGGAATGGCCATCCTAGCGTATCAAACGCTTTTTCAATATCTAGTGACACTGCTACATGTTTGTATTCGCCCTCTGGTGTGTTTGCCATCAAGCGTAGAAGATTCCGTATGTTGATGAAAGTATTGCTGCCAGGTATGAAACCAGACTGGTCTTGGTGGACCAGGTCCGGTAGTCAAGGGAGCAGGCGATTTGCTAAGATTTTACCAAGCAATTTGCAATCTGTGTTCAACAACGATAGTGGTCTGTATGAGCGAACATCCAGTGGGTCAAGACCTGGTTTAGGTAGTACCGCTATCAACGCCTCACGTAGGGTGTCTGGTAATTGACCTCGCCCTAAGGCCTCAGATAGCATTTCTAAGTATGGTGCTAATGTTTGTGCTGAGAATGTGCTATAATACTCAATGGGGATGCCATCGCTACCTGGTGCTTTGCCATGTGCCAACTGTTGCAAGGCCTGTTGTATCTCTGCGAGATCTATCGGTTTCTCCAGGTCTCCCACCTGTGTGACAGTTAGACGATTTAATTGTATCCCTCTGAAGAACTCACTTAACTGTTCTAATGAGGGAGGGGGTTGAGCTTTGTATAACTTGCTATAATATTCTCTGAAGGCGTTGTTTATTTCCGCTTGGGTGTTTATTATTATCCCTGTGTCGATGCGGATGGCCCCTACAGGAGAATTCCGTCGTTCATTCTTTAGCAGCCATGCCAGAAGTCTCCCTGATCTATCCCCCTCCGCATGTATGCGGGCCAGGTAGTGGTGGTAATTGTATTGCCTAAGGCGCCGATCCGCTTCATTCCACTGTACTCGAAGACTAGCGAGCTCCGCGTCAACTATTGTGCCTTCTGCAAGTTTGCACTCTGCAGTGCGAACGTCCTGTTCATACTTGCGGAGCTCTTGCGTCAGTGTTTGTCGTACTCCCCCTGTCACTGATATACATGTGCCCCTTATTACCACCTTATGGGTATCCCATTCATTTGCTCTGGAGCTCGTTGTCCCGTTGTTTAGGGTAAAATAAGAGGTGATGTGTGTGGCTATTTCTTTTCTGAACGGGGGATCTTGCAGCAAGCTTGGTTGGAGACGCCATGTTGGAATGCAAGCGCGTGGTCTGTCCCATTCAATTTGTGCTATAAGTGGACAGTGATCTGAGATTACCCTTGCGGTGTATTCTGCGCCTGTGAATCTGTGCATCAGATCTTGCGAGCTGAGTATTAAATCTATACGGGTGTGTAGTAGATGCACGGGGGAGTGGTAAGAGTACTCCTTATCTAGAGGATGTAGATGCCTCCATACGTCTGTCAGACGGTGTTCTGTTATCCAGGATTGTAGTATCTGTGAGTTTTTCCTTACTGGGGCGGCTACTAATGGGGGGTGTGACCTATCCATATCTACTAGTGGAACACAGTTCATGTCCCCTCCCCAAATACTAGGTTTAGTTAGGACATTTGATAGGTGTGAGATAGCGTTTTGTAGGAATTCGCCCTGTTTAACATTTGGGACATATAACCTATTAATCACTAGCGGCTCACCATCCAGCGAGCCTTCTAGTTGTATAAACCTGCCTTCTTTGTCCATTATGCTGCGCTTCACTGTGTATGGAACCCCTGGGGCTATCCAAATCAGTACTCCCCTTGCAAAAGTCGATGTCCCAGAACCGTATATTAGACCCGCCCATCTCGTCTCCATCTGTTTGATATCTTCCGGTGTGACATGTGTTTCTTGCAGTATGGCTATATGTATGTGATGGCGTTTTAGATATGCATATATCCTATTTCGTTTAGTCATACCTGCCATACCTTTCACATTCCAAGTTAGTATGTTATATATGGGTTCCTTGTGCGTTATATTTTGTTACATTGTCTCTTCCCACCAATCCCACCCGAAGGGCTAGAACTCCAATCCCCCCACCGCCGCCCAAGCCCCCCCAATGCGTGCTCCCAAAACCCCTCCCACCCGTCCCGATCTTTTATGTAGGATAATAGTGACCATAGGAAAGCGGGATAGACCCCACCAATAGAAAAGAAGAGTAAGAAAATCGACTGAGGATAGTAAAAAGGATATATTGGGCAAAGCCCAACTTTAAACGCTGTGGCACAACCGGTGCCTAAACTAGTGTCTATACAGTTCTGTTCCATTCGGGTACCGTTAGTGGTACTCCACGTAGGTTAGTGGAGGTCGGGCACCATGGTGGCCCACCTCCATGATGCTTTTTCCCGGCGCAGCCCTAGATGAAATCGTGTTATCCAATACTGGCATTTCCGCAGCTTCCAGAGTCAGCGCCAGGTCGGTCCACATCGAGGAATGTTCATATTTGTCCGTTTCCACACCCTGGAGCGGGGGGGGGGGGTTCGCCCCCGGCTGTTTCAGGGCGGGCGATCACTCTCAAGGCAACGTCAGTAAGTTCTCATATTTCGTCTGCCAGACGTGGAGTAAGGACAGGGCCTCCCATCAACGGGGAGAGGGAGGAGCTGGATCCACTGCGTAGCCAGCTGCTGTCGTTGAGGTCTGCTTCGCTTTTAGTGTCCAATTGCGAACGTGCGAATGTGCTAGTTTCTTTTCAAACTTGCGCCTGGTCGATCGCCATCTGTGACTTTGTTGGACGTGCCGTTGTGCTTTTCTTTTTCTTTCTCCGGGAGCTGGGCGTAATCCATTCTTCCTTTGCTGTGTCATCTTTGGATGAGTCAACCAGGCCCTTGGCATGTATCCATGTCCATGCATCTTCCGGAGTAGGGAACATAAGAGTCTTTTCGTCAATTATTATTCGAAGGAACATGAGTGAGTAAGTAATTTTGTGTTCGCGTAACAGTTGTTTGATTTTGACATACGATGCTCTTTTACGTTGTACTTCCATTGTATAGTCTGGATAGGCTGTTACGTTACTGTTCTCCAAACTGACTGTACCTGAGGTTCTGAAGTATTGTAGGACTTGATCCCTGTCTCTGTAGTTTAGGAATCGTGCTATCAGAGGTCGGGGTGGAGCGCCTGGTCGCGGGGGTCTACCAGGAATTCTATGTGCTCTTTCTATCACTGGTGCTTTGGTGGTGTCCTGTATTTTCATTATGTCTTTCAGCCAGTCCTCTAAGAAATCCTTAGCTTTGGGTGACTCTGTTCGTTCTGGAATACCCAGGAATCTGATGTTATTGCGCCTGGAGCGACCCTCTGCGTCCTCGGCCCTGCGCTGCAGTTGTGTCAGTTCCATTTCCATTTGTTGAATTTTAGTTTTCATACTTGCGACCTCCGGCTGGGCAGTTTTTAGTGCCAATTCTGTGTTGACGACTCTATCCATTAGCTTGCGATGGTCCGCACGGAGTAGTATGACCTCCATGACCGCAGCATCGATTTTACCCTGGAGTGAGGACTTGGTAACCATTATCGATTGTAAAAGTTTATCAAATTACAGGGAATGTGTACGCAGCGTTTCGCTCACCTGAAGAAGTGTTGTGATATGCGTGTCAGAGTTACTCGCGGTGGATGGGATACCACCGTCCATGTGGGTCCCCGGTTTGGGCTGTTTTGGTTTGACCATTATGTCCTATAGTGATAGTCACTGCTGATCTATACACTGGTTCTGTATTCGGCCGGGATTGCCAGAGGCCGCAGAGCGCGTTAATGGGTTACAGTTATTCACGTCTGAGTGACCCCGCAGGCGCAAGCGGCTGGGGAGCCTGTGCGTGCTTCTGTAGTTGAGGCTTCACCGCCGGCTCCAAGGATCCAATTTAATGTTGTTCCGTGTGTTTTTAAGCGATGAGTCTGGTAAGGAAACTCTTTTTCTGCTCTAGTAGTTTAGTGTAAGCTTGATTCGCTGGTAGGGGATTGGGGAGCGTTTTAGGAATATCCTAAGGGTTCCAGGGAACCAGTACCGCAGACTGCTCCATTTATACGTTCACGGCCGTTTGGAGTTATGGTTTACACGTCTTCAGCTTGTGATCCTAGTGTGTCACCTCCGTGTGGGCCTCCTGCCCAGTAGTTCACCTTTGTGCTGAATTTGTATAGTACCTGGTTCAACATTCAGTCACCGAAGGAGTTTCGGTTAGTCCTCTCACGTTTTACCGCAGTGTTTTATGGGAAAGCAGAAAAGGAAGATCTGTCAGCTTATATGTTTTCTACGCAGAACTTTCATATTTTTCAAAAATAGTGCCTCAGGGGGACTGGTAGAGCCCTTCTTGCTTCTTATCTTGCTTCCTTTACCATTTTACGCTTTTATTACTTTTTGTTTTTCGTTGTGTTCGTTTATTATTATGTCCCCCTTTTTTTATTTTATTTTTATTGATCCTCCGTGCTTTTCTTTTCTGCTTTGTTTCTAGGAAACCAGTGTTGTCCCCAGCTCCCCGTATCGTCCTGAATACTCGTTAGGATCTGATATCGTTGTTTGTGCTTTATTGGATGTCCCCAGGGCCATCTCCGTTGCCGCTTGCACGCTGTTCACACGGGCTTCACTCCAGCCCACCTGGCCCCGCTCGACTTCAATTCAATTCGGCCCGCCAGACGCAGCGCCGCGGCGGTCCAATCACAGGCAACCGCGGGGACAAGCCACTGTCTCCGGCCCGTCCCAGATTATACCGCGGCCCACTGGGCGCCACGCCGCGGGGGCCCGAGCCCGGGCGCCCGCGAGGGGATGATGCCGCCTCGTCAACCGCAGCGCCGGGGACCCGCCCAGCCAGGAATTCTGAAGGCCCACGTCCGGCGGCAACCTCGGCGCTCACCTTGTTTCCCGTGCGTGTATTACAGACCTTTCCTGCAACAAGGAAACCACTCCAGCTCGTCTTGTCATACCACCTGGGTGACTGATGTGGCCAAACTTCTGCAAGATATGGACTGGACTAAAATACTGGACTTTCCCCACAAAGTATCCCACGGCTGTCACTTTAAGTACATTCATAGTGCTTCCTTGGGAATGCATTCCGCACATTGCTTGCCATTGGCCTTGTGGTTTGTAACTCACATTTTGTTGCTTTCAATTTGCTGGCTTTATTTGTTTTAGGCTATGCAGCTTGAGTTAGTCCCTCCCCTTGCCCAAACCTTATTTCCAGTATCCTTCCTAGTGCTCCCTTCCTGTAAACAGGCCTGTAAATCTTGTTCTTATCACATTTGCTGTTCATTCAAAGAACAAAGTCAAATATCAGGATCTGTCTTCATGGGAAGTTAGTGTTTACTTTTCTTTCTCTGACTTCAATGTGAGAGGATTTATGCAACAATCTTGCTGGATACTGGAGTTAGGAAAGAGCTTTTTCTATCACATGACAACATTTAAATAAACTTCAGAATATATGAGAATTAGTAGTATAAATGAAGCACATTTTTGTTAATTCTGAATTGTTCTGGAAACAAATACCTTTATATGGTTAAAACAAATCATTGCATTAGGTGATGCAATTTCCACACATCATTGTCTGTGCACAGTATAGTTTGATTTGAAAAACTGTATGTTTGTGCAAATGTAACGGTCATTTCAAACAAAAATGTGTTGTCTGTAATGGCATTGTGTCACCACACAATGCATATTCCACACCACTGCACCCTACTCTGTATCACTCCACTTTACACCACTCCATGCCACTGCACTCTTCTTCATTCTGGACCACTCCACATTATGCCACTGCACTCTTCTTCATTCTGATTCACTCCACATTATGCCACTGCACTCTATGCTACTTCACACTATGCCTCTCTACTCTACTCTGTGCCAAAGCACTTTACGCCTCTCTACACTAATGAGCGCTGCACCTCTGCACACTATGTCACTCCAGTCTAGGCAACACCAATCTAGTCCGCACAACTCCACTCTATGCCACTCTGCAACACTGCACTGTACGCCACTGCACTCTAAGCTAATACACTCTATGCTAGTGCACTTTACTCTGTAACACTCAACTCTATGCCCCTGCACTCTACATCAATACACTGTACGTCACTCTAATCTACTCTGCACCTCTGCACTCTATGCCACTGCACTCTACACCACTTTACTCTATGCCATCACACTCTATGCCAGTCTATGCAACTGCACTCTACCCTGCACCTCTCCACTCTAAGCCACTTCACTCTACTGTGAAACAATCTACTTTATGCCACTGCACTCTACTCTGAACCTCTCCACTCTATGCAACTGCACTGTAACCTGAAACAATCTATTCTATGCCACGCTGACCACTCCACTCTAGTTCAATGCACTCTACACCACTGCACGCTGACACTCTACTCTGTAACACTGCACTGGCTGCCACTATACTCTACACCACTCTACTCTGTACTACTATATTCTGCACCAATACACTCTATTTCACTGCACTGTATGCCACTCTACTCTGCCCCATGCCACTCTATGCCACTGCACTATACGCCAGTGCACTCTAAACAACTGCACTGTGTGCCACTGCCCTTTACTCTGCACCACTGTACTCTATGCCACTGTTCTCTGTACCACTCTACACCACTGCACTGACACTCTACTCTGCAACACTGCACTCTACACCACTGTACTCTGCACTTCTGCATTCTATGCCACTGCACTCTCTGCCACTGCACGGTGCATCACTGCACTCTAGGCACTATACTTTACTCTGCACTGCACCACTCTACAATTCTCCACTGTGCACCACTCTATGCCACTGTACTCTATGCAACATGAGTCTACTCTGACACTGCACCACTCTGCATTACTGCACTCTTTGCCACTCTATTGTATGGCACTCTACTTCACTGCACTCTATGCTACTCTACCCCATGTCACTGCACTCAGCGCCAATGCACTCTAAACAACTGCACTGTACAACACTGCCCTCTACTCTGAACCACTGTACTGTACGCCACTGTTCTCTGTGCCACTCTACTCCGCTCTACATCACTGCAGTGAAACTCTACTATGCAACTTTGCACTCTCTGTACTGTACACCAATCTACTCTGTACTACTGCAGTCTATGCCACTGCACTCTATGAAACTCTATTCTTCATCACTCCCCTCTACGCAACTGCACTCTACAGCACTATACTCTGCACTGCACCACTTTACTCTCTGTCATGCAAGTCTACTCTGCACTCTATGCCACTGCACCACTTTAAACTACTGCACTCTCTGACACTCTATTGTATGCCACTGCACTGTATGCCACTCTACTCTGTCCCACGCCACTCCATGCCACTGCACTCTAAACCACTGCACTCTGCGCCAATGCACTCTAAATAACTGCACTGTACTCTCCACCACTGGGCTCTACACCACTGCTCCTATGCCGCTCGACTCCACTCCACACAACTATGCCACTAACCTTTGGCCATGCTGAACAGCAGCCACTCTGGTGTATAACATGACTAAAACACATTGGCGAAGCCAATAACTCTTGCGTAGACGAGGCCTATTGGCTTTGCTAATGTTTGTTAGTACTATGAGGTCCTGAGGTCCCTGAAAGAACTGCGAATCTTTAAAGTCTTTATTTTAAACATGCATTCAACGCCATGTCAGGGGTAGTAAGTGCTATATAAATACAATTACATCATAATATAGGCTGCTACAAAATGCGCAAATACATTTCAGTTAACTAAAAAAAAGTGCTTCTCAAATACAGATTTGAATAATATACAGTTTATACCTAGTACTAACATTTTTTATAACACTCCATTAAAACCACACACTCCACACCTCACCTTGGAACACCATTACAGTACCTCCCTAAAGGAAAGTATCTTTGCCATCAGAAAGCTTCAAGTGACTCCTTTGATTAAAGTCAGTGTAGGTTTTCAAGCCCCTTTGTATTTGCAGATTTAAAAGTTGCCCATATTTGCATTTCTTTAGGGAGGAAAACACCCTGGAAAGAAGGCCCAGTTCGTATCTGTCTGCCCCTCCCTCCCTCAGAGCACAGGAGACTCCCTGCTTTTCAGTCCAGCTGGGGAAACTGATCTGCCGTCCGCTGTCCTTTTGATGAAAGGCTAAAATTACAGACAAATGCCGTCCGTTAAGCCTTTCATCACGGACAATGGACGGCAGGGCAAAATTACGGGCAGTCCGTGAAATTTACAGAAGGGTGGTCACCCTATTGTGCAGTCAAGACGCTGTGTATTTAAAAACTGAAAGGTACACACGTCTGCAGACCAGGTTCTCGATTCCAGGTCTGAAAGAACTATTTCGCTGAAAATGGGGGTCGGTTTTTGGAACAATAGGGGAGTATCTCTAAGGACCCTTCGTGGTTATAGGTGGCTGGTCAGGTTGCCTGATTAAAAAAACGGCGGTCCCAAAGAACAGCCCCTGGGTCTCCTCTCCTTCTACTTCTTTTATGGGAAAGCAGCAAAAAGATTTATAATTGCATTTAGATAACAAATAAATGGCCTCAAAACAATATCTAGGATATGACATGAAGCGTCAACTTCGGGGGGCGCGATGACACCATGAAGCCACAAGTGCTGCAGCAGAGTTGGGTGTCACTTGACGTCAGTGACACACCACTCAGGACTCACTCTGTGGCGGAACTTCGGAGGCACTGTAGTGACTTCGGGCCAGTGTTGCAGGTCATGGTTGTTGTAATCAGTCAGTCAGAAAACTTTGGGGGTCATTCCGACAGGGCCGGGGACCGCGGAAGCACCGCCAACAGGCTGGCGGTGCTTCCTGGGCTATTCTGACCGCGGTGGAAAAGCCGCGGTCAGAAAAGGGGAACTGGCGGTTTCCCGCCGGTTTTCCCCTGGCCCAGGGAATCCTCCTTGCAGCGCCGCCATGGGGATTCCGACCCCCTTCCCGCCACCCTGTTCCTGGCGGTTCTTACCGCCAGGAACAGGATGGCGGGAACGGGTGTCGTGGGGCCCCTGGGGGCCCCTGCACTGCCCATGCCACTGGCATGGGCAGTGCAGGGGCCCCCTAACAGGGCCCCACAAAGATTTTCACTGTCTGCTTAGCAGACAGTGAAAATCGCGACGGGTGCCACTGCACCCGTCGCACCCCTGCAACTCCATTCAGAGCCGGCTTCCTCGTTGCAGGGGCTTTCCCGCTGGGCCGGCGGGCGGCCTCTTGGCGGTCGCCCGCCGGCCCAGCGGGAAAGCCAGAATGGCCGCCGCGGTCTCCTGACCGCGGAGCGGTCATTCGGTGGTGACCGCATGGCGGGCGGCGACCGCCGCCCGCCGCGGTCAGAATGACCGCCTTTATTCGGCATATTGCCATAAAAGTGCACATGCATATATATGTATCACCATAAAAATACAATACTTATTACATAATTCTAAAAACGAATATCTTCGATCTACTAATTTACAAAGACTAAAAAATCTCAACATGTCCCTTAGCCCTTCTAAATCAAAATATAATAGTTAATACTTGTAAAATCATATGCAACAATAAAACAGTATTTAAAATTACATTAACAAATAGTCACATCAACTAATTCATATCGATTTCTAATGGCGATAGCTGATTTGATAAAGCTTAAAATAGAACTACACATTTGTTTAGATGAGAGGCTTTGAATACCAATCAGTCCTTCCTTATAAGAAAAAGTATGCAAGTTGCGCAAAATTGGTAATATAAACGTTTTCCTAGGAACTGAGTAAAGTGAACAAAATAGAATAAAGTGACAAGTGCTTTGTTTCAAGATGTTATCGCAAGGGCATGGTGGTAAAAAAATTTCCCACACACATTTTTCACACTCTAAAATGAATCATATTAAATCTAAACAGTACAAGTAAAGAATATAGGGAGGGAAACGGAAACCAGACAAAATAGGGTTCTATCGAGTTTGAAGATGAAATTAGGACATATAACTCAAACGATCTCAATTTCTCTGCCACTTGATATCTGAGATTCATGACATACTCCTTATAACGGGATTTGACAATTTCCTTTGCGTTGGCAGGCATAAGCTCCGGATTAAGATAAAGGAACTCCAAATCCAAATTTCGAAAACAACTTTGAATAAAATTTAACCATGGAATTTTGTTGTGGTTTGCTAACGAAGAACATTCTTTTACACAGTCCTGTGTTAGAGTAGCCGCCGGGTTTGACCATACTTTTATCCATAACAAAAGGGGGGCAATATCTATCAGATCAGTAATGTAGCCAATTCCCAGCTCCTCATGACATATAATATTCGCTACATTCTTGGGTACCATAAGTAGTTGATGGAGGAATTTATTCTCCGCCCGTTGTAGTGTAATTGAGCTGGTATATCCCCAAAGGCCCCCCCCCATAAATCGCCGCCGAGACACATTTGGATTTATAAAGCATAATGATCTGATGAACTGGTCTATGCCCTAGTCTACGGGCAAAACAGAAAATTGCTCCAACATTTCTTTCCATTTGTAAGAGCTTAAAATTCAAATGGGGTTTCCATGACAAAGAGGAACGTAGGTACAAACCTAAATAACAACAATCTTTCACCTTTGTTAAGGTGTTCCCCCCCATTTTAAAACATTTAGTATGTGTATTTCTAGGGCCACAGATCATAACATGTGACTTTTTAAAATTGACTTTCAGATCAAGCTCTTGTGCATACGTTAAAAAAAGGTCCAGAAGGGTCTGTAGGCCATTAGCCGTACGGGCTATTAAAACAGCATCGTCAGCATACAGTAAAATTGGCAATTGTCTAAAACTCATCCTTGGGAAATCCTTACCATTTTGGGCTAGATAACTATACAAGCCGTTGATATATAAGAAAAATAAAAAAGGTGCCAGAGTACAGCCCTGTCTTACAACCCGATTGGATGCAAGGGGATGGGACCTTTCGCCATGATGACCAAACTGAATTGAAATAGTAAGATCAGAGTATAAGCGTTTGATCAGATCCAACAAATCTTGCTCAACCCCCATTGTATCCATTTGTGCCCACAATTTCACTCTGTTCACCGTGTCAAATGCACTGGATAAGTCTATAAAGGCTAAGTGGATAGATTCCCTTTTAGCAATGACATATTTGCTAAGAATAAGATGCAAGTTTAGGGCCTGATCCACTGTGCCTAATCTAGGCCTAAACCTGTATTGAATTGGCAATAAGATATTTGTACTTGCCACCCACTCCTCGAGCCGATTCAAGATTACGCTCCCCAGGATTTTGCCGTAGAGTCAATGAGAGAAATGGGTCTATAACAAAAGGGGTCAAGCCTATTACCTTTTTTAAATATCGGGACAATTATTGCCGTTAGCCGTGATGAAGGAATAGAGCTTTGAATGGCACTATTCAAAACATTTGTGATTATCGGGACCCACAAGTCAGGTAGAGATTTAAATAAGTCCACTGGTACCCCATCAGGGCCAGGGGCTTTCCCTAGTTTCATTTTGTTTATTGCTATAGCAATCTCATGTGTCTCAAGTAAAATTCCACTCTTATTTGAAATGGAAGTAGCCAGTCCTGGATAACCACATAACTCCGTGCCATGATTAGGGTCATTTGTGGACTGAAATACAGATCAAAAATGTTCTATCCAGACCCCCTCTGGTATCAGACAGTCATCCTCCCTATTATCCTGTCCTGAAAAATATGGATGGTTAACCACCTTCCAAAATTGAGAGGGGTCCCTCAGTTCCGTGGCTGCCATGAGATCTTCCCATGCTCTAGTACGTACTTCGTTCTTCCTATCCTCAAGGATTGACTTATATCAACCCCTAGCCTGTATAACGAAGTCACTGCTAAATGGAATAGTTTTGATAGCTGTTTTTAAATCTCTGTGGGCAGCCGTACAGGCCGAATTAAACCAGCTTTGAGGTTTTACACCTTTAGAGTGTTCAGTATACGTCAGTGCCTCAGAAATAGCGCGACTTAAAGACTCGTAAGCAGATACAAGATGGGCACAAACAGGTTGCAGAGACAGACAAATATTAATGTGGACCTTATTTTGTGTTATAAACTCCTCGTGAAAGGTGTTTGAATTTACTCTCTCCCACTTCATACGGGGGCCAAAATTTCTTTTAAAAACCACTTTCCCCTTACATTCTATCCTAGATAAAATGACACTAGTTTTAAGGGCTAGTTTTATACTCAAGGGATTATGGTCACTGGCACTGTGGGATATAATCTTAAAATCCACAATTACATGGTGGAGTGAAGGGCAGATAAGAATAAAATCAATAATGCTACCATTCATGCTCCCAGTATAGGTGGGTATTTTCCTTATCTGAGTATTTGTCGTATCCCTTGCAAAAACAAGGTCGAGTTTATAAATAAGGGAATTTAGAGCATTACCTAAATTAGAGTGAATAAAGTGTGCAGGAGACTCTCTACCTTCTATAAGCGAGCCACATATATGGGGTAATTCATAATTACACCACTGAACATTAAAATCTCCGACCCAAATCATATCAAATTCCCTATCCTGGAGTTTTCCTGCAGAATCTAAAAAATCTGTTAGCTCTTCGAGGCTTCCTGACAAGGCATTGAAAGGAATGTTGTTATAAAAATTCAGAAGTAAAATATCCTTACACCCAGCCATTGATAATAAGACCACCATAAAAAAGGCAGAAGACCAAATCAGAGAGACCTCGATTTTTGGAAGTAATAAAGACAAAAGTACCAAAAGCCCACCACTTGCTCTGCCCGCTATGGATGGAAGAGCAGGCTGAAACACAGAATAATAACCATCCAAATAAAAAGGGGCCATAGACCAAGTTTCTTGGAAACAAATAATATCATAAGTAGATACAAACTCCAACCATTCTAAGTTTTCAACTTTAGATCGAAGCCCTGCAATGTTCCAACTAATTAAGGATAGAGATTCAATACTTTCCTGGGACATATTCCCTGGCTCCTTATTTATAGCAATGTCTGTTACATTCTGTGATAAAATAACGGGTTCATCAGACCCTGTTGATGATGACAGAGATATATGCCCTCCCACCATCTCATTTTCCTGCGGAGTATCAATAGGAAACACCTTCCCCTCCACTTGTCAATCATTAACATCAAGGGGTGACAGATTTTGATTATCTTAAAAATCGAGGGTGGAGTTCCATGGTGGTACCTTTAGCAGAGCTACATTTAGTCCGTAAGGAACCTTCATGGAGGGAATTGATAGAACAGTCGGCTCATAGTAAAAACTTAAAGGGTGAATTTTGATCCCACCATCCCCCTTCGCACACAATGGCAGGGTCACCAGCAGATAGTTAACCAAATGAGGGTTGGCAAAATTAATCACTATACAATCACCTTCATATGCTTTGTTAGACAAACCTACCCACTTCACCCTTCTTGCCATAATAATTCTATTATTTAAATCGTCTTGGCATCTAAGTTTTCTCCTCATCCAATGTGCGCATTTCCTTATTAGAGCCTGAGTGTCTTCTTTCTGAGTACAGTCAAGAGGGGGCACATTAGCTAAAACATATGGCATACTATCCGGCGGAAGCTGTAAAACCTCCATTGGAGTGATAAGTGATCTATGCCTAAAGGCTGTATTGCGTTTCAAAAAATTAGTTGTACTACCAGTCAGAATAGGCAAAGGATCTATAGGTAAGTCACCATGAAAGGCACGAGTGGGTTTACGGAGAGCCGAAGTCTGATCGTAATCCATTAAGCAATTAACTTGCTGTGAATCTTTAGGATTGGACGTAGTTTCCTGGATAGAAGAAGCCACGGGATTTATATCAGTTTTTATAGTTGACTGTTGAGACAGAAATTTGGAAACAGTTTCTTGTAGCTGCTTGAATTTAGAGTTAATTAATAATATTAATTTCTCCTCTAAAGCCACGAAAAGCGGTTTAAGAATTTGGTCCAAGTTGGGCAGAGAGTTGTCATTTAAATTCCTACTGTCTGAGCCCAGTTCTCCTGGTGGTAAACTTGTCGTGGAGAAGTGATCAACCGGGGTGTCCAATGATGAAGAAATAAATTCCTTAGCCTTCGGCGCATGTTTTAACAGCTTGGTGCTTTTACGATGACCTCCAGCTTTCCTTTTTTTAGGAGGAGGAGAGATTGCAACTAAGTGTTCTATAGTGGCTTCATTGCATACATTAGGGGACTGTAGGGAGTGCGGAACCTTAATTTTGTCTTTAGGTTGAGGCAAACCAAAATTAGAAGGGGCAGTTAAAGAATCTGTAAACTGAATATGAACCGTGGGCTCTAAGGGGATTCTTTGAGTTAAATTGTTGGCCACCCCAATCCTTTCTTCTACTTGACCAATTTCAGTTTCAATGGCCCCAATAACTGTAGATAAATAACTAGTTAATGATGATTGAATAGGCACAGCATGTACTCCTTCAGCCCCGGATTTAGTGTTCTTCATTTTGCCCATCGTGTTCAGATGGTAATAGGGCAAAACGCCCAACATTAGTCAAGACAAATAGTAATAAGGCACAAAGGTGCTGTATAACAGTTTGAAATACGTAAATAAGTAAAACTACTCAATTAGCAGGTCAGAAACATGGCTTACTTCTCCTCTCTTCCTTGGATGCTGGACACTTAAGACCTCCTGGTCTGCAAGCCTCAGAGGGGGGGCCCAGCCCGGCCGCAACGGGTCACAGACGGGCACAGGACGGGCCCGCCCTTGGCCCGGGCTTTGCCCGGGCACGTGCCGCGAAGCAGGCACGCGTTCCAAATTTAAAGGGGCTTTGGGGTCCCGCCCCATCAGCAAATCTGATCTCTCTGTCTCTGTTTTTGCGTGTCCCGCGAAGCGGCGCACGTTCCAAATTTAAAGGGGCTTTTGGGTCCCGCCCCTCAGCAAATCTGGTCTCTCTGTCTCTGTTTTTGCGTGGTTGTTGTAATCAGTGGGGATCATGGCTCCGGTGCAGATGGCGGCGCGGAGTTGGAGAGCAGCGCCGGTTCTGAAGTTGCATCAGAAGGGTCGATGTGCTTAGTTCCTTCTTAGCTGCACCAGAGCTCACTTCCAAGGGCCCAGGAACTGGAATTGGCACCACTTGCCAAGTCAGGACTCTCAGCAAGAGAGCCCAGGCACTGGTAGGTGAAGTCTTTGATGGCCCTGAGACTTCTTAACAGAAGGCAAGGTCAGTTCAAGCCCTTGGAAAAACTTGGAAAGCAGTATGTAGAAAGGAAAGTTCAGTTCTTTCATTCCCAGGAGAGATGTAGCAAGTAGCAGCCCAGCACAACAAAGCAACAGGCAGTGCGGCAGTCCCTTCTACAGCATCCAGCTCTTCTTCCAGGCAGAATGTCCACAGGCCAGAAGTGTCCTAACTTTGTGGTATCAGAGGTTCAGTACTTATACCCATTGCTGACTTTGAAGTAGGCAAACTTCAAAGAGAACTCTTTGTACTGCACAAGACAGTGCCTCTCCCTGCCCTGGCCCCAGGCACACTCCAGGGGTTTGGAGACTGCTTTGTGCGAGGAAAGGCACAGCCCTTTTCAGGTGCAAGTGTCAGCTCCTCCCACCACTCTAGCTCAGGAAGACCCATCAGGAAATGCAGGGCACACCTCAGCTCCCTTTGTGTTACTGTCTAGAGTGAATTCACAAACAGCCCAACTGTTATCCTGACCCAGACATGTATTCTACAGACAAGCAGGGGCACAGAATAATTAATCAGGAAAATGCCCACTTTCTAAAAGTGGCATTTTAAAACTTACAATAAAAAAAACAACCTCACCAAAAGTTGTATTTTTAAATTGTGAGTTCGGCGACCCCTAAACTCCATATCTCTAGCTGCTCCCAATGGGAAATTGCACTTAAAAGATATTTCAAGGCAATCCCCATGTTACCCTATTGGAGATAGTCCTTGCAATAGTGAAAACTAAATTTAGCAGTATTTCACTATCAGGACATATAAAACACACATGTAGGTGTCCTACTTTTTAAATACACTGCACCCTGCCCATTGGGCTGCCTTGGGCCTACTTTAGAGGTGGCTTACATGTAGTAAAAGGGAAGGTTTGGGCATGGCAAGTGGGTGCACTTGCCAGGCCAAAATGGCAGTTTAAAACTGCCCAAATCAACACTGCAGTGGCATGTCTGAGAGATGTTTACAGGGCTACTCATGTGGGTGGCACAATCAGTGCTGCAGGCCCACTAGTAGCATTTGATCTACAGGCCCTGGCCGAACATGGTGCACTGCACTAGGGACTTACTATGAAATCAAATATTCCAATCATGGATAAACCAATCACTAATACAATTTAGACAGAGATCACTTGCACTTTAGCACGGGTTGGCAGTGGTAAAGTGGCCAAAGTCCTAAAGCCAGCAAAAAACAAACGTCAGCACAGGATTAAAGCCAAGGACTGCCAGGTCTAACTCTGTCCTTACTGTACTGTGCCAGAAGTGCAGAACAGCATTTTTAGTCTAGGGAGAAAGTTGCCTCATACGAGCATAGAAATATGACAAGGGCATCACATATTAATTGTGTGACCCTAGAACTAAATGTGAGACTACAGGGCAACAATGCCTACCATGAATAAATGTGTGTGTGTGTGTGTGTGTATCACATTCTTGTGTTATAGGAAAATATGTAAAAAATCATCATTGGAGGAAGATCTCAAGTTAAAAAGGAAAGCTAAAATGGAACAGGCACTACAACAAGACTGATCATCCCGTGTGGAAATGGCTGTTGTGAAACCAGTTAAAGTAGAATCTCTGCAATAACAAAGAAGCAAGCACAACAATCACACCACAAGAAAGAAAAGGTGGGACTTCCAGACAGTGTGGTGGCAGTTTCCAGCATAAAGGTGACTGCCCAGCTAAGGAATATGATGTGGAGCTTGTGGAAAACTCAACCACTTTGCTTAAGTGTTTCACTTCACTAAAGGGAGCACAGGTCTGCCCCAGAAACTCATTGATGCTGCAAATGTAAATTAAAGTACAGCATCAGTTGTCAACATAGAAAACAATGACAATGAAGCTTTACCTGTAATCTGCTTCATGGAATAAAGGCTGAAAAACAAAAGACTGCCACCTAAATGCCACAACGAGCTGGAACGCCACTTTATCTCTGCCTTATTGGTATAAGCACATCCTTTAATGTCATGGACAGAAGTCAGTACAACTTGCTACTGCAGCAGCCAGCACTCAAACCCATCCAAGTGAAAGTGTTCACCAACTGGAACACACAGTTGCGGTCATGAGGCACACTCAGTAACTTCAAAATCTATGTTACCAACAAAGGTGAAGGGACCCTAATGAGAAGGGACAGTGCAGAACGACTGCAAAGAATTTAGTTTGCATACAGTGTACACCAGTTGTGCAGGGAATCCTCCCACTGTAGCAGTGTGAGCAGTGGCTGCCATTGGGCCCTGTGGGCTGGTGGACTGAGTCCCATTTATATGTTAATTAGTTGTTTACGGGCCTAGCATGTCTGCAGACCTGCAGAAAAACTGCTGATATTTAATACGTTTAGGGAATAACAGGAAGGAGGGTTGTGGGTTATGGACTGATATGTACAGTGAAGGAAACAGGTGAAATAAGGTAAAATAGCTGTAACAATACAGAGAAAGGAAGAAACTGAAAAAATGGGTATGACAGAATGGTAAAAAAGAAAAAGTAAAGATTAGAGAAAAAAACAAGGGGAAACAAGGGAAACAAATAAGCGGAGGAGGAATAAAAGGTGATAGGAAGAAATGAAGTGTGAAGCCAAAAAACAAGTGGAAGGGTTAAACGATGGATATATGGAGGGGTGAAAGGTTGGATGGAAGAGTAAAAAGATCTCCAGTTGAAAAGGGTAAATGGATGGAAGAATGGACAGATGGACAATGGATAGACATGTGAATTGATGGACGACTGAAAGGACAATTCTCAGGCATCTCAGCTGCCTGGGCATCCAACAACCACAGTAGTTTGCATGGTTTCATGTTTCCCAGTAATCAGGGAACACAGTGTGAAGCCTGTAGCTTCTGGCCATGAGTTTCAAGTTGTGTAATACAATATGTATGCAGTTCCTAAGAGTGGAAAAATGGAGGAGGAAGAGAACGAAAATCTAGGTCAGGGGAACTAAGGCAACAGATCGGGGGATGTTTGCTTAGAAGCAATAGCCCTCACACACACCCAGGTGGGTGTCATGCTTCACCATCGGGCAGCCCCTCATTGGGCCGGCGCTACAATGCCCAACAGGTCCCTCGAGGTGGCTCATTTCCGGAGGTCTTTTTGAGCATGAGATGCCCATGCGAGTTGGACGGTGGAGGTGCTATAGATGTAGATTGGTGAAATATTAATTGTGGATTAAAAATAGCTAAGAGTTACCCAGTTCCATTTGGTGGGCGGGTTCTCTTGTTATGATTAAAAGGCAATGGGTGGCTGAATGTGGAAGTAATGGACTCATCCAACTCATAAAATAGTATGTGTAAAGGTCAAAATGTTTCTTGTCTCAAGTGTTGCTAACGATCTGGGCAATTCTTCAAGACCAAAAAATGAAATCTAATCTATTTGTGATGGGGATAATATGTGTAGCCTTAGCAAGAAGTGCCCCAATCACACAAATCCAAATCCTCACAGTGAAGTACACCTGGAGATGTCTAAAACCCAACCTAGAAAAAAGATAAACAAAGAAATTTACACTAGTACAGTAGGTATACAATGAAAGTACATTAGGGGAGTTCAATAGTCACACTCATAATGAATACAAATTGTAGAATAAATTCATGCCACGGCAAAAAACATGCATGTCAGTCTAAGTGCAGAGTGGCATGATAAGCACACATCCAAACAAGCATGTGACACAGAAATGAAGTAATGCCATGACCACGACATGGATAAAATGCCATTTGATTAATGCCTTCAAATTGCGGTGGTGCTTACCCAAGTTCGGTAAGCTGCTGACCCCTTACGTGATGGCAGAGAGCACGTTAGCTGTGGATCAAAACTGAAGAAAAGTGGTCAAGTAAGACTTTAAGGCTCCTTAAATGCAGAAGTATCAGTACGCAGTAGCCCATAATACTTAACGGTTTCCAGCTCACTGATACAGTGGTGACCTACCCCTTTCTCTGCCACCCTGGAGGTGAATTGGTAACAGGCCCTTTGTATATGTGTAGCACCTGAAGCCAATTTTTGATTTTCCTCCAGTACAAAGACTGCTTCTCCTGTTAACAGTTCACCTCCAGGGTGGCAGGCAGCAATGATGGCAGACGGGGTCACCCATCTCCATTGTATGGATACAGTATGGCCCGGTATCAGGGTCCTCCACCCAGGTGGCCTTAACACTACCCCATGTTCCCTTATGGTCCCCAGCAGACCTTTCCGCAACCCTTCCACACCACTTTTTAAGACAGAGGTTGGGGCACAGGCAGAGAAGAAGAGGGGACCAAAAGAAAGTCCAATGGCAGGAACAAGAACCACACAAATGCAGAAGAAGAGCCAAACCAAAAGAAATTAGTAGTGAATCTGTTAACCAAGCCATTATCTGCAGTTAAAACCAAGGTTCTCCAGAAAGGCCTTGGCTTTGTTCCCAGGAAGGCAAATTTCACCTCACTTGCAAACTTCACAATTTCTTTTGTAAAATCAGGCTCTGTGCCCTTTTCAAAGACAAACCAATCCCTGAAGCAGATGACTCTGGGTTAAGTAATCCCCACAAATTCACCCCAGTGGCAGGCATGATTCGCATGAGATTTTAATTTATGAACAGGTGCTATTAAAAGAAGTAGGTGCACACAACCATGGCACTGCATTCCAGAACATGTCTAATGAAGAATTTTTGGCCATAAAATCTTTAGCCAACAGCACGAACATGACAATAAAACAAGCAGATTGGGGGGCAATAGTTATCATGTCTAATGTAGATTATAACAATGAATGCCTCTGCCAACTCACTATTTGGAAGTACTGCACCCCAATTGATCAGGACCCCACAGCAAGACTCAGTGCTCAGGGAAACTCTCTAACTTCCACTACGGAAACTCAGGGATGGATAAGTAAAAATTCGTTCCTAGTTAATTCCCAACCCAAAATTCCTTACATCCACATCCTCCCCAAAATACATAAGGGGGTTACCACTCCCCCTGGGAGACCTATCATATCTGGTCTAGGCTCCCTGCTGAAACATTTGTCAATTTTTTGCAACCACTTCTTACAACCCCTGGTCATGAAACAGCCTCTTTTCAGAAAGACACAAGGGATGTTTTAAATTTGATAGATGAAGCCAACAACATGAGTAACACTGCTCTCCTGGTAACTTTAGATGTAGAGGCCCCCTACACGAACATCCCTCAAGATGCTACACTAGAGGTGATAGAGAGCATTCTAATGACTGAAGACTGGTCATCTACCACCCTGATTAACTTTATTATGGAATGTGCGACCTTGGCCCTCATGGAAAACTTTTTTCCAATTCAGAAACCAGCTATGTTTATTTAATTTGTTTTATTTATTTAAAATTTTATAAAACGCAAACTTTCACCAACACTGGCATCATGGCGCTATATCATGAAACCCAGGGCACTTCGATGGGGAGAACACTCACGCCACGTTTGGCATACCTGTACATGGTGAACTTTGAAAAGGAGGATATATTTTGTGACAGCAATCCTTACACCACCAACATCCTCCTATGGTGTCGATATATTGACAACATCCTGATCTTTTGACAGGGAAACCTCATGGAATGCAAGAACTTCTGTGAATGGGTTAACACACTGAATACCTTTCTCAAGTTCACTAAGAACATCTCAAACACCAGCCTCCAATTCTTTGACCTCAGCATAACCATCACTCCAGGGAGACTGACAACCACTATCTATAAGAAACCCATTGATTGCAACAGCTTACTTCAATATGATAGCCACCAACCCAAATCCTAGAGCAACAATCTCCCATATGGCCCATTCCTGCAACTACGTCGCAACTGCAGCACCAATGCAGACTTTGAAATACAGGCACAGCAACTCTCAACAAACTTGAAACCTCAACTTTATCTCTCTCACAAGGTTGACCTGGCACGTAAGAGAGCTAGGAATACTAGTCAAGCAGCCCTATTGGAACCTAGGATCTGCCCACAGAGAGAAATAATCACCTGCCTTACGACATTCACCCCTTGTTCCAATACAATACAGAAAGTAAAACAGAAACACTGGTTCATCTTACACACAGATTCACTTTCTATCACCAGACCACAGTTTGCTTTTAAGCGCACTACCATCAAAGAGACACACTAGACCACGGAAGGCCATTAGATCAGATCAATGCCCCCTTTGGGACTTACCCCGTGTCATTGGACAGAATCTCTGTGGTTCATGTTGCATGTGTGATTTCATTGAACCCACCAAAGAAATAAACCTTGACAATACTCACACCTGGATACAGAAAACACATACCAATTGCAATACTAAAAATTGCATTTATATGATCACCTGCCCCTTTACTAAATGCAACATTGGTATGAACCCTAAATCAGTGAGTCAGGATCATGGAACACAGTAGTGGAATCCTCTGTAAAACAAACAACACCAAGATGAGTGCCCACTCTCTGAGCCTAAACCATGCCCCTGATGATGTGCGGTTTCTATTCTAGAAGCACTCCCTCATGTGAACAAGCAGTCCTTATTGATGAGGGAACAAAACTGGATTTTCGTATTTGGCCACCCATTTAACTGCTTTTATCAATGCATTCCCTGAAGTGAAATGGGCAACTGACAGTACCCCTTCTTCCTTTACTCTTGGTGTTCATGCACAGCATACACCCAAACTCTTTGTGACTAAGGGCCATATGTACGAACACATTTTCCCATTGACACAGAATGGGAAAAACCCTTTGGTACATCTGGCCCTAAGTGCCACTCCTGTCGGGTGGTCCACCCTTTATATTTATGATCTCTTATCTGTGAAGGTGGACCTGAGCCTTCCACTTCACACTGCCTTAATATTTTAATCATGAATTTGTCTTTAAATCTTTCTGTAAAATGGATGGAATGAGGAACGGAATTTGGAATAAGTAAAACTTTCACCTGATCTGTTCCTTCAGTTCCCCTTGTCTAGATTTCCTTTGCCTTCCTCCTTCCTTTCTCCCCTCTTAGGAACTGCATACCTATTGTATTACGTGGCATCCTATGAAGCTTGTATGCTGGACCTTAATGCATTCTTAGTCCCTCTCTGTGTTTAGCTCTGAGTTTCAATCACCTGGGGCTGCATTCGCTCATGCACTGGGCCTCCTAGCTGCTGCTATGTGCTCCTCTAGCTTCAAAATGGCAATCACCGACCTCAGGGTTTGCAGTTCCCTTTTAAAGCTGCTCTACAGATAGTCTGGTTTGCCTTTTAGTTCCTGTTTCTTTCCCGTTTCCATCATGGCTTGTTTTTATTCCTTTCTAGTTTTCCCAATCCTTGGTGTTTCCTGATGTGTGATGCATGATGTAATTTCATTTACCTGTTCTTTTAACATTTAAAGACGTCAGTCTGGTTGGAGGGTGCGCCACAACAAAGCTGTGTTCCTTCACTTGTTTCCTTGCTCCCTCCAGTTGATGAGCCTCACTCCTGAAGAATTCTATTATTGGATTCCGGATTCCTGGTTTTCTGCCATCCTCTGAAGCCTTCGTACAGCAAAGAGGTTTTTTACCCTGAATGCTTTTTCCTTCTGATGGCTTTTTCCTTCTGAGAAGGTGGAAGCTTCTCAAGGGCGCTCGCCTACCACATATTCTAGTTTGAGGTGACATTTTGGCTTCCGTAAACAACCATCTGTACACTGGAAGACCCCGACAGGAATTCAGGTAAGCATCCAGACCTGAACCGGTTGCAAAGCCAAACAATTTCTGCCAGTATCCACCATGGATCCTGGTGTAGGCATGGTCCTTAAGCAATAGACCCTAGAACTGGATCAGTTAAGGAATGAGAATGCTCCTAAGCAATCTATCCCATTTCAGGTCTTGAAACCTTCCTACCCTCAATCCTTCAACTTCTAAGTATTCTGGAGATCCTTCAAAATTAAAGGAATTTTTGGACATCCTGATGGTTTATTTTGCCTTTCAACCTGGACAATGTTCCTCCTACAGATCCAAAGTGGGTTATCTGCTTTGTTTCTTGACCAGCCATTAGTTGTCACCAAAGACCCTAGTTTGAACAGTTCTGATAATTTCTTCACAAACGTCAAGAAGATATATGAGAAACCCAGCCATGAAGCTATTGCAGAGGATACTTTGTGTGGGATCTCCCAGGAAAACTACAGTGTGTTTGTGTTGTTATACACAACTGTGTGAGCTTGCTGCTGACACCATCTGGGTGGAACGTATTCAGATGATCTTATTCCGAAGAAGGTTAAAAGAGGAGTTAAAGAATGAGTTGGCAAGAGCTTCCCCGAAGTTCCTCATTTGCTGAACTTCTGGAGGAAGTTCTCCTGATTAAACACAGACTTAAAGAAAGGAGAATGAAAAATGGGAAAGCAAAGTTTTTCTTCTACTCTTCTTTTCTGATGTTTTCCTGAGCTGAACTGAGCCTATTAGTCCTTTGCCTGATATGCCTGATGAACCAATGCAGCTTGGGTCCACTGGAGACCCATTGTCTAATGCCGAAAGGGATTGAAGACGTAAGGGAGACTTGTGTCTCTGTTGTGCAAGCTCAAATCACCTGCTGCGAGACTGCACTGTTTGACCTTCTATGCCATAGGGCTTCCAGATCCCATCCTTTGAAAGTAGAAAGACACAGAAGATTCTATTCTTCCTAAAGTTTTCAGCTTCTCTGGTGGGTCCACTTTACCTTTGTTTGTATTGGATTTAATTCTTCAAGCCCAACCTGGCGAGCCTGTCTTAGTTCCAGCTTTATTAGATTCTGGTGCCTCTGGAATTCATAAGAGCTTGAGTTGTGCCCAAAGGCTCCAAATTCCGGTCAAGACGAAGTTGTCCCAAATCATGTACAAACTATAGATGAATCTCTAATGATGTCAGGTCTGGTGACCTCTATCACAATTTGTTTCTTAGTACCTTTAGGCAATCTTGAAAAGGTAGGTGCCTCTGATATAATCTGATCTCTGAACTATGCTATTTTGCTTGGAATACCCTGGCTGGAACAATAATCTGTGTGTCAATTGGGGGAACACTGAAGTCTCTCTTTCCCCCCAGTTTAGTCAAGACAACTGTTATTCAGACAGGAACTACTGAATGATCCCCAGTGGTGCAAGAACTTTCTAAATACCAGTCTCATTCTGCAAATACCAAGACCTTGTCCTTGTCTATAGCTTTTCAATATTTTCTTGATGTCTTTCTACTGTGCCACTTCCTCCACATTAGGATTTGGATTGTGCCATTCTGACAGCACCAGAAGCCATAATTATTTATGATAGAATGCATTGCCTTTCCCAGGATGTAAATCATGTTATTTCGAAGTATTTGGATGAAGACCTTCTGAATGGCCTGATTATTCGGGCAATGTACCCAGCTGGAGCTCCTATCTTCTTTGTCCCAAAGAAGTCCAAGGAGTTTTGATTGTCATAGATTGAATAAGGTCACCATTAAGGATTGTTACCCGCTTCCACTTATCAAGGACATCCTAGATTCCTTTTTATTGTGCTAAATAGTTCACAAAATTAGACCTCAATGGATCTTTCTCCTCTATGGATAGAGAAGGATGATAGGTGGGAGCTAGTCTCAGCCTTTCTGAAACCCTTTGGTCACTATGAATATCGGGTTAAGCTCTTTGGCTTTACCAATGATCCAGAAGTTTTCCAGGTACACCACAAGAAACTGGACCAGGAGGACATCCTGATCTTCTCTGCTTCCTTTCCTGAACATCGAGTCCATGTTCGTTTGGTCCTTCTATGTGCCAGAGAAAATCATCTATCCTGTAAAGTGGAGAAGTATGAGTGTGAAAGTACAGAAGTAGAGGATATGAGGATCGCCTCTCAGAGTGGATTATAGATTATCTATGGACCCTTGTAAGATCTCTGCTATCTTGGGCTGGCTGACTCGTAAATCCAAAGAGGATGCCCATAGGTTCTTAGGGTGGCCTAACCTTTCTAGACACTTCATTAAGACATTTGCTGACATGTGTAGCCATATATCCATCGATTTGTAGATGGAGAACCTAGCTAAATGTTTTCCATGACCCCTTAAAGCACAGGAAGTCTTTGTCAACCTCAAGAAGGCTTTTCTTCAACCTCTTGTTGTTAGGCACCCAGATCCATCCAGGAAGTATATTGTGGTTTCTGATGCTTCACATTTTGCTGTAGGAGCAGTGCTATTTCAGTTCTGGAGGAGGACAACCTGTAGTATATTATTATGTATCTCATCTTGAACCTGCTGCTGCTGATAATTCCCTACAGAAACTTGACTCTGAAAGAAAAGTGATTGCCCAGAATTTACAACACTCTAAAAGTGCTATGAAGGCTAGGCCGATAGCTTAAGAAGACTGGTCCCAAATTTTACGGTGGACTAGAAGGATCGAAAACTGCCAGCCCGGTTTCATCCTTGATTCTTCTGGTCCCTTTGTAACAACCAGACAAAACAATCCTGATGTCTTTAGGGTCCTCTGACTTCCTAACTTTTTGGAAGAGTCACCCTGCTTTTCATGTCTCCCAGATGTAGCCTTTCTGTGCCTGATCCTTTTCATTTGAGTATTCCCCCTCCTTCTGTTATGCTAGGTGGAGAACCAGTATACCAGGGTACATAGGTAGTGAGATCTCTGTTTCCTGGATTTTCAGAGGCCACTTATAGATTTTCGTTTACTGGAACTGCTATCCTGCTAATGAGCATTCTCAGGTTCCTGCCTCTTCAGCCCATGCTCCTAGATTGACTGATCAATTTTTTCTGGCCTTTGCAGACAAGCCTGGGATCTCTGGAGGGTGGTATACTGTTGCAATTGCAGTGTTTTGGCTGTAGGGTATCCAAAGACCTTGGTGCCCTGCATGGTTTTGTGGGTTCCAGGTCTCAGGAAACACCCCATGAAGCCCCCAGATCATCTAGGGGTGCCTTCCATTATAATCCCGGGCTCCTAGCTGCTGAGACTTACCCCTCTAGCTCCAAAATGGCTATCACCTGCCTGAGTGTTTGCAGCTGTCTGGTACAGCTTTTTTTTCCTGTTTCTTTCCCTTTTGATCATCATCGCTGTTTCTTCCTTGACAAAGTCAATGGATCACAATGGTTTCCCAAAGTCGATCTCAGGAGTTAGACCTGCACCACCCATTCTAGATGCCGGTCATCATAGATGTTTTAAATATCCATAAGTGGAGATCATAGACCGTACTTCGGCCAATGTGGTTATTCCAAAGTTTGACAAGATGATGGCCTCTCATGATATATTTCAAGAGTTGAGAATGGGCGGTGGATCCTCTTTTCAAGGCCAAGACTTGGCTGCTTATTTGTGCTTGCTGAGGAAGAAGCATAGACAGAACATTCTGAAATGGCCTCAAGATACACAGAAGGCAGAACATTTCATGAAAACACTGGCCACGTTCATGACACAGGACAAACCATAGAAGAAGATGTATGTGTTTTTTAAAAGGAATACTATCAAGTGCCACACTCCACAACTGGGAGGTGACCAACTCACCTGTGCCTCAAGCAGGTGGTCTAAGAAATCATTCCTGTCCACATGTCCCACTGAGCCCCTGGACCATGAAATAACCCTAACCAAAAGGGGGAATCAGAATGCATGATGTAGTGCTCAGACAAGAGCTAACGCCCCAAGAATAGCCACTGGAGACACCATGCTTTTGAAGACCCACTGTCAGGGCAACCAATTCAGGTTCCATTTTGAGATGTCCCCAAGGACTGTAGTGGGGACACGCAGGACCTAAATCACTGCATCAAAAAGAACAGAACGAATCTCTTGAAATGTACTTTTCTTTTGAAAAATACAAGGAGATACTATGACTCTTTATGAGCAGTTGCCAGAAGCAAGCAAGTCACCATCAGTAGAATGTGTAGTTGCCAAGAATCTGATTTTTTACAAGGTTATGATAACATAGGTACATGTGCTGACAACTCTACCGCGGAAGAGACATCAACTCCAAACACTACATCTGTAATTTCAGGATCATCAGGAACATCTGAAGGGACGCACTCTAGATATAATCTGAGAGAATACTCGAGTCCTCTTAGCAACAGTGTGACTTTGTCCCATAGACCTGATTTCATATTTTGTTGGTATGTCTGCCTATGTTGAAGTTTTGTATATTTTGGGGAGAATGATGGTGTCACACATACGTGACAGCATTGGACAGTCAGCCCACCTGTTTTCCCTTGCCTAATGACATTATCTCTATTAATGAAAAGGGCTCGCCGACCCCCTAGGCAGTTCTTTCCTGGCAAGATAAGCAATGCATAAGCTGTGTCCCATGTGACTTCTTTATCAACATGAGGTCTGTGTACACACCCACCAAATATTGGGTAAGTGACATTCCACAGCTGTAATGTAGTGCAGTTGGACCTGGCCGTTTTTCAGGGTCACTCACTTATTGTTTTGCCTTCTGTTGTTGATCCAGTTTTTGTTTGAATTAGCACTCTGTGCACTTTTTGTCCTGTTAACCAGGGGCAAAATGCTTGTGCCCTCTCCCTAAACATGGTTAGATTGGACTACACCTAACTGGCACATTTAATTTAATTGTAAGTCCGATCAGGGAAGGTGATGGAGGGGTAAACGGGGCTGCAAGATGGCCGCTTAATTGAGTGGCTCTATCGAGGCATCGCCCTTCCGTTTGTCCTACACGGGAGGCCCCTAGGTGCCATTTTCTTCCTGGAGTGACCGGTCGGTGTGCTGAAACAACAGTGGCTGTAGGATAAGGGGGATAGGAGGAAGGCCTGGAGAGCGCTGACTGGAAGGCGGCGTGGCGGGACGGCTGAGAGCTGAATGGTCGAGTGCGGTAGTGTGGATGGAGAGGCCCCACCGCTTTGGCCTGACAAAGACTGGATGCCACGGGGGGCCCCAGAAAGCTGAGCCCCCCATCAAGGGCAGAGGTGAGACGAAGACTGGGGGATTGTGGGAGAGCTCCCAAGTGGACGGCTTTCCAGAGAGTTGTGAGCATGTGGCGGTGGCTCTACTTCCCCATCTCCATAATAATTGGCTGCCAAGGTGTATTACGGGGAAAGTCCTTGAGTGAAGCCTGCGTTTGGGGCGTGTGACTTTGGGGGGTGTGACAACTGAGGCAGACTACTCCTCCACTTGAAGTAGAGGAGAACTAGATCAACGGAGACCGCTCTACAGAACTGAGGTGGGGTGCAGTGACCTGGGTGCAGCCTGGGCCCCTTGCTAGTTGCACAGGCCGCATGCGAGAGCCCGGGTGGGGGTAGATCCCATGGTCTCCCTCTTCCTTGCAACTCCCTTTTGGGACCATCTAGGCCTGCTTTTGCCCCCTGGTATCTGCAGGGTGAGGTGGGGCCACCTGAACGGCTTACCTTCGGGCTGAAACCCACCCCCTACGGCTTGGAGCAGGTTCTGATCAGGCGGGAGCTCCAAGATGGGAAAATAGGATAAACAGCAGCCTAAACTGTCCTTTGAGAAAGAGCACGCTGCTCTGCCTGAGGGACTTGATCAGAGGGCTGTAGCCTTGTTGGCTGGGGACTGTGCAGTCACTGCTGTGGATCTGGACCTTAAGACCCTATTGGGAGAGGTCTGTAACAGCCTCCTGGAAATAGATTCCAAGACAGACACCATCATTAATCAGCTAGACCATATGGGAGACTGCCTGGACAAGCATGATTACAGGCTGGGGCACCTCGAACAACATGTGTCTGAGGCTGAAAACGGAGTCAGTGCCCACAAAGAACAGTTACTTAACCTGGAAACGGTGCTAGCAGTCAAGGCTAAAAATCAGGATTTGGAAGCCTGCTCCAGGTGGATTAACATCTGTGTACTTGGCCTGCCTGAGTCCACCTCCTTGACTTTGAATGAAGAGTACAGTGAATCCATGCTGCGGGCCGTGGTCGGTGACCGGCTCACAGAACTCTTTATAGTGGAGTGTGTGCATAGGTTCCAGGGCCTCAGGCCCCCTCTTGGGGCCCAGCCCACTCCATAATAGCGTGCCTGCTCTACTACCAGGATCATTATATCATCCTGTGGCATGCCAGTGAGAGAGAGGAGAGATACAACATCAAGAGAACAAGATCTCCATATACCCGGATTTCATACACTCTGTCCAGGCTGCCTGCAGGGAGCTCCTCCCTGCGTAATAAATTCTGCTGAAGATGGGAGTGCCATATTCCCTGCTCTATCTGGCCAAACTGTGAGTCATGATGGATGGCAAAGCACAATTCTTCACTGATCCCAAGCCTGCACTCAAATTCAGTTGCAAGCATGCACATAAACAGCCCAAGAGAAGTCCAAATGCCGAGGAGAATCCTGCAGGTCATCTTAGCGATAATGACTAATTATACGATTTGCAGGACCTCAGGATGAGAAGGTGGTATGGACCACTTGGATGAAGCTCCAGACATAGATGAAGCCTGTTAACTCTTTGGCAGAATGCCTGGGCTCCGGGCCTGCCAGCGGCCTGTTGCATGCAGCTACCACTAATATTTGCCTGTGCTTCCGCCTATGATACACTGGGCCACCCATCTCCACAATGTGAGATGGGATGTCCACCTGGCCTACTGCACTGCCCAGAGGATATATCCTATGTGGTTGTTCTGTGATTTTTCTGCTTTTTGGGTAAGGGAATGTTCTTTAATGAGTTGGGATGGTTGAAGTGGGAAAGGGGCACTACATGTTTTGCTTTTGTTTTTCTTACACAACGGCAGTGGGACACAATAGGCTCTGCATGTCACTTACATGGAGAGTACGCCTCTGCATTTGACGTGGGACACACTATAACGCTTATGGACCACACCGTACAGGCCCCTTACACTCTTCTGTTAGCATGACGTCCATAACCCTGCTGACATGGAATGTGAGGGGCCTCAATGACCCCCAGAAAAGCAAGGCTAGTCTTTAGGCATACCCGACGCACCAAAGCAGACGTAGTGCTCCAACAGGAGCTGCACCGAGGCCACAAGGCATAGACAGCAATCTGGCTGACTTGGGGAGTCACATGTGGCGACTTATTCCACCAGTGGAGTTGCAGGGCGTATCAGGAAGGGACTGCAGTGCTGGACCCTGCACTCTCAATGCCACAGGGAGGGGAGCTAGTTGATCCTCCCTGGGTTGATTGTGGGTAAGAAAACCACCATAGCCTGCGTTTATGGCCCAAATGTAATTGCAACGAAATTCTTCCTAGAGATTTGGCACACAATTACCACCTATGACTGTGCTGCGGTGCTTTGGGGTGGAGATTTCAATGTGTCACTTGACTCCAACTTGACAAATCTCCGGGCCCATCCCTGGGCACTAGTTCAATTAAATATCATGCTAAAAGAGCATGACCTCATAGAAATTTGAAAGTCCAACACAGAGGAGGGAGGGTACAGCATCACTGAGGCCCGCCGGGCCTGGTAGCGCATTGACTACTGGCTGATCACGACAGACGTAGGCCCGCACACCACCGCAGTTAAACTCGTCATGAACGCTATCTGATCATATGACTATGTTGCTGCAGCTGGCCCTCAAGAACGCAATCGGCTGGGTCTTCACATGAAGGCTGCCAGCCTCCGCTCTCCGAGAAGCTGTGTTCTGTGCAGATATCTGTGCTACTGTGCCGGAGTACTTCAAGACCAACCCCAGCACTGTAGAGTCGTCGGGTTCTCTGGGAGGTCTATTCCGGAGGAGTTTGTATAGCTAAACAGTCTGGTATACTCAGGAACCTCCAGGGGCACCTGGCTGACCTGGAGCGAGTCCTCCGAAGGCTCAGAACTTCAGTTCTTCAAAACAGGCAAGCTGCGCATACTGGTGCAGTTTCATGAGAATACCAAGAGGACTCAGAGCGGGAGACCAGATTTCTCTTCAAGGAAGCCTCTGCTAGGGGATATGGCAAGGGGGACAGGCCTGGCAAGGTACTTGCATTCCTGTTAACTAAAATGTGGAGCAGTTCCTATATCATGGAACTAGTGACAGATGACGGTTTGACTTCCCAGACTACGCACGCTATTAAGCAGACATTAAGGGAATACTATACTACCTTGTTTTCCTCCTTGGGTGCTGTTCAGATAGATAGACTCTCTGAGTTTCTCGATACTATTCAGTTACTGTGGCTGGATAATGCACACAGTACCCGGAAGTCCCTATCACGTAGTGCAATCTATTCGTGGCTGGCCTAGGGACAAAGCCTGAGGCTTATACAGTTAACTGCCCAGTTTTACAAGGAATATGTGGAGATATTGGCCCGCTCATATTGTCGATACATGAGGAGACACAAAGAAAGAAAGCCTGTAGGAAAGTACCCTCTTTTTTGGCATGTTACCTCCAATTTCTGCCTGATGTCAGTGTGTTTTTGACTGTGTCACTGGGATTCTGCTAGTCAGGACCCCAGTGCTTACGGTTTATGGCCTGCTTGTCAGTGTGTTTCACTGTTTTCTAAATTGTCACTGGAGTCCTGCTAACCAGAACTTCAGTGCCCATGCGCTCTCTGTTTCTAAATTTGTCACTACAGTTTAGTGACTCCATATTTCACTCCAAGTTGGCACACTGGTCCCCCCTTATAAGTCCTAGTATATGGTACATAGGTACCCTGGGCATTGGGGTTCCAGGGGATCCTTATGGGCTGCAGCATTTCTTTTGCCACCCATAAGGAGCCTATACAAAGGCTTCTTCAAGACTGCCATTGCAGCCTGTGTGAAATAGTACATGCACTATTTCAGAGCCATAGACACTGCACCAGGTCACTTATAAGTCACCTATATATCAGGTCTTCCAACCCTGAATGCTGGGTGCTATGTATCTGAGTGTGAGGGTGCCCCTGCATAGCAGAGGTGCCCCCATGTCATCCAGGCCCATTTTCCCGGACTTCGTGAGTGCGTGGATACCATTTTACGTGTGCACAACATACAGGTCAATACCTATGTGTAGCTTCACAATGGTAACTCCGAATATGGCCATGTAAGGTGTCTAACAACTGGGAATTGTACCCTAATACTGATTCCATTGTTGGTTTTACAATCCCATGCACTCTGGGGCTCCACCATGGACCCCCAGTACTGCCAAACCAGCATTCTGAGGTTTTCACTGCAACCCTGCTGCTGCCACCTCACAAACAGGTTTCTGCCCTCCTGGGGCTTGAGCAGCTCATTCCCAGGAAGGCAGAACAATGTACTTCCTTTAGGAGAGGGGTGTTACACCCTTTCCCTTTGGACATAGGTGTTACAGGCATGGGAGGGGTATCCTCCCAGAGCCTATGGAAATTTTTTGAAGGGCACGGATGGTGCCTTCCTTGCATAATCCAGTCTACACCAGTTCAGGGAATCCCAGTCCCTACTCTGGCGTGAAACTGGAAAAAGGAAAAGGGAGTGACCACTCCCCTGTCCATCACCACCCCAGGGGTGGTGCCCAGAGCTCCTCCAAAGTGTCCCTGGGTTTTGCCATCATGGATTCCAAGGTGGTGGGGCACTCTGGGAGCATCTGAGTGGCCAGTGCCAGCAGGTGACATCAGAGACCCCTCCTGATAGGTGCTTACCTGGTTAGGTGACCAATCGCCCTCTTAGGGCTATTTAGGGTCTCTCCTCTGGGTGTTTCTTTAGTTTCGGATTGCAAGACTCCAGCAGGAATCCTCTGCATCCTTTACTTAATCTTCTACCGACAGATCAATCGCTGACTGCTCGAGGAACTCTACAAAATTGCAACAAAGAAGCTAGGACGACTTCTGCAACCTTGTAACTTCAGCTCCTGCCAGCAACTGCAACAGTTTCCAGGTCGTGCATCCTCCGAGGACTGCCTGTCTTCAGCCTGCACCAGAAGAACCAAAGGAATCTCCTGTGGAGTGACAGAGTCACTTCCCTGCTTCAGCAGGCACCTCTCTGCAGCGACGACCGGTGGCTTGGACCCCCTATCCAGATAACAGGTGTAGATCCAGCAACACGTGTGGTGGACTAAAGTGACTCCGGCAGTCCCACTGTCCAGCTGTCCAACTTTGGTGGAGGCAAGAGCTTGCCTCCCCACGCAAGACAGTACCCCTGTGCACCACGTGACTTGCAGTTGCTAAGGCTTGTGTGCGACCTTCCAAGAAGTTCTTTGTGCACAGCTCAGCTTAGGCCCCCAGCATTCCATTCTGTGACGCACAGCTTCCTGAGTGGTTCTCCAGCGGCGTGGGAATCCTTTGTGTAATGCTGTGTGGGCCTCCATTTGACCTCCTTTGTCCCCGTGCTGTGGGAAACCTGTGCACCCTGCCTGGTCTTCTGAGGGCTCTCTGAGTTGCTGAGAGCCCACTTTATCTCCCCCTTCTGAGTAGAGGCCACCAGGTCCCTCCTGGTCCCGGGCAGGGCCATTTTCCGCTAACCGTGGGTTTTGCATGTGCCAAGGCTTGATGGCAGAATCCAGCGACGCAAACCATACTGAATTCATCCATCCGGCGTGGGACGTCTTCTGCACCAACCAGGAACCCGCATCTGTCTACTTTGGTTCAATACTGACTTTGTCTTCTCACCGGTGGTTCATTTTTGCACCTTCATCCGGGTTAGCAGGGGCTCCTGTTCTCCCTGGAATCTTCAGTGCTTCTTGGACTTGGTCCCCTTCTTCCACAGGTCTTCAGGTCCAGGAATCCATCATTGGTGTCTTGCAGTCTCTTCTGGTTCTTGCATTATCTTCTATCACAACTTCTAGTGTGTTTTAGGAAACTTGCTATGTTTTACTCCTGCTTTCCTGGGCTCTGGGGTGGGGTATTTTACTTACCTTTGGTGTTTTCCCACACTCCTAGCGCCCCTCTACACACTACACTTGCCTATATGGGAAACCGACTTTCGCATTCTGCTATTTTAGTATATGGTTTGTGTTCTCCCTAGGCCGATTGCAACCTATAGTGTTTTTCACTATTTGCACTGTTTTCCTACTGTGTACTTACCTGTTTCTGGTTACTAGTGTATATATTATGTGATTTACTTACCTCCTAAGGGAGTATAGCCTACAAAGTATTTTTGGCATTGTGTGACTAAAATAAAGTACCTTTATTTTTGTAACACTGAGTATTGTCTTTCATGTGTGTAAGTAGTGTGTGACTACAGTGGTATTGCAAGAGCTTTGCATGTCTCCTAGTTCAGCCTTGGCTGTTCTGCCTACAGCTACCTCTAGGCAGCCTGGCTTCTAGACACTGACTACATTTCACTAATAAGGGATAACTGGACCTGGTATAAGGTGCAAGTACCCTTGGTACCCACTACAAACCAGGCCAGTCTCCTACAAAGCCTCCCCTCATTGCTGAGGGAGACCTTAATAGTCAATATCCTCAAACCTATCAAGAAGCCTAATAACTGCAACTCCTATAGACCTCTCTTTAAGATTAACATTGACAATAAGATACTCACCAAAGCTGCTCACTTCCTGATATCGTCCGGTCGGACCAGTCGGGATTCGCTCCTGGGCGATATACAAAACATGCTTCATGAACTGAACCCTCGGCTTCCAGCGGCTGCAGTGTTCTTAGATGTAACAAAATCATTTGATTCCCTGGAGTGGCATTTTCTCATCACCTTAGACTGGGTATCAGCCGATCAGTCCTCCAGTTGATCATAATCCTTTATTCACTCCCCCTGCCCAGACTACATATCAGTGGCGTTGTATCCCCCTCTGTAGCCATCAACAGAGGTACAAGACCGGGATACCCACTCTCTTCAATCCTAAATGGCATCGCAATGGAGCGGCTAGCTGCCTGCCTGCATCAACATCATGATAACAAGGACTAGCCTTTACAGCATGGGGACTGATAGTATCCGTGTATGCAAACAGTGTGGCTCTCTACATCCAAGAGGTGGCTACTAACCTTCAGCCAGTGCTCTGCAAGTATTTTATGCTTTGGTGAACTTACCAGCATTAACATAAACTGGTCCAAATCTGTCATCTTCCTCCTGACGGAGGTGACCGCTCACTTCCTGGCAGAGTTGCCCTTTGGGTGGGCTGGAGCTTGCAACTGAAACCTGGGCATATGGGTCAGCATCTAATTGGACAACCTTTGGCGGGAGAATATTGCACTGCCACTGGGTGGCTAGAGGAGAAGGTCCCTATATGGGTCGGTCTGACGTTGTCATTGGCAGGAAGGATAGCTATCTCCAAGATTGGAGTCCTGCCAAAACTCTAACTTTTCATCAATCTCCCAATCCCCCTTACCAGAGCCTTCTTTAACCAGCATCTGTACAGAAACAGCACCTTCCTTGAGGAGCTAGGGGTGCAGATTTGACCCGGGGGGCACGTTCAACACTTTACTGTATTATCGCATGTGACTGCCTGCAAAATGCTTCACCCTACATTCATCCGGGAACCTTCGGGCATGACTGCCCTAGAGAACATTCTGGACTATCCCTCCCCCCCACAAAATTGATTACAAGACTGTACAGAATAATGCAAGATGGAGTGCCTGTGACTACACTTTGGGCGGTTGAACGCTGGCAAAGTGATCTGGGACCCACACTGACTGACAGATGCTGGAAATATTGTTGCACCCAGACAACAGACCTTTCCCCTAATTACAGACTGAGACTAATACATAACAAACATTTACGCAGGATTTACTATCCCCGATAGGGCTCTGTAAAATGGGACCTCAAAATAATTCACACTGTGCCCGCTTTGGGAAAGAGGATGTTGACTTTACATTTCGCTTGGGGATGCAACTGAGTGTCTAAGTTGTGGACCACCGTCTTCAAGTGTGTTGAGGAAGTAACATGCTGAACCCCCTATAGGAAGCCTATGGCTGTAGTGTTGGGATATGTGAGTGATGCCCTGGTTGCCCATCACAAGCTTTTCACCATGATGCTGCTCATGGCCAAGAAAAGAGTGGCAATGCAATTTTGGGGATGCCGGCTCCACGGGAGAGGCTGGCTGAAGGATTTGGCCTATTGTTAGGAGAAACTCAATGAATATTGGGCCCTGATGCCAGCAACAGCTCGCCCTGTGATATATGGGCCCCGCTTGGCACATACCTGGCGATGAGTGACCAAGGAGAAAAAGCACCGCCTCAACATAAGGAGAGGGAGGGGTGATTCAGTATTTGAACATTACAGCTGTCCCTTGTGTAGTGCCGACTGCGACTGGCCCTGCACAGCAAGACGAGACCTGTACCATGATGAATACCATGGTATACTGCATATGCGTCACAGATTTGTCATTTTGTCTTGCTTGACTGAACCCTGCTGCAACGTTCATCTTATTTCTGGTTAGTTGTCTGTGGCAATGTTTGTTGATGCTAAACTCTATACATACATACACACACACACACACACAGATACATTTTTTAAAGATCTTTGTATTGTTTATGTGCATATTAAATACAAAACAACATATTTTAACATCCCTCGCCCTCCCTCCCCATCAGGAGTTAATACAGCAGTCACTCGTTCCCTTGCACGATAATCTGAGAGTCGACACATCATTGGTACAGTTCACCATTTTTGCTCCAGAAATGGGTGTTTAATGTCCTTCAGTCCCTCTCTCACACCATCATTAAACCTTAGTTTTACTCTTGCTGCTCTGCCCCTGAACCCTCTTCCTGTTCTCCCTGTATGCGGATCTCATCAATATCAGATTCAGCAAAGCCGCCCTGAGTCATTCTGCTATATCTTGATCTATGCTGCAGGGGCGGCTCCTCCTTAAGGGTGGAGGAGCGTCGACCCCCTCCACCCCCCCGCCAGCAGGGACAGCTTCAAACCTTTTCCACAAAAATGATAATAAGCTTTGTTTATTATTGTTTTTGTGGAAAAGGGGCTGGGCCACGGGGGTGACGAGCAATGAGGGGGAGTGCTGAGTAATCACCCTCACTGCGCATGTATGTTTGGCCGGCCATCTCGAGCCGGCCAAATATACATGCGCAGTAGGCTCTCTCAAGCCCGGCGCTTGAGAGAGCCTGCACAGGCTCCCAGTCTGCCCAGGAGCGCCCTGGCTGGGTGCTCCCAGCCAATCCGGATGCTGCTCTGAGCATTAAATTTAATTCCCCTCCCTTGCCCCGTTACCCACCACCCCGCGCACAGTGTCAGGATTGGCGCAGGGCAGACTGGGAGCCTGTGCCTGCAGGCAGAGGAGCAGCATGGTTCAGAAGGCAGCGGCACAGGTACGTTTTTATTTTTTTTATTTAATTCCCCCTCCCCGCCCCTTTTCCATTGCGCGAGCCGCGACTGCTATGCTGAATCTCGCACTTCGCCCAAGGCCATTTGGCAAATTTCCACAGCCACTGTTTTTTAGTTGGGACCTTATTCGTCATCCATTTTAGAGCTATACATTTCTTAGCCACTGCTAGCCACAGTTCCAGCACTTTTACCATTCGCTTAGTGCGTCTAGTTTGTGGTACCAAGCTCATCAAACATAATTGTCCTCTCAGCTGGATTGCTAAGTCTGTATTATCATGCAGTTTATGGACCACACCCCTACAGAAGGCGTGCACCCCGGGGCATGCCCACCACATATGCTAATATGAACCCTGCATAATCTTGCATTTAGGACACTGCTCTGGCCGGGTTAGAGCAAGTCTATGTAGCCCCTGTGGGGTAATGTAGTCCCTATGTAGACACCAGTAATGAATCAGTTTTAAACGTGCATTTCAGGTTTCTTTCTGACAGTTGCCTATCACTGTCAACCATTCGCGATCCTCTAGCTGTTTCCAGATGCTTCTCCAATTGGGTCTTAAGCAATCCCATTCCGGCTGCCTCTGTGGGTAGCAATAGACCATATAGTTGAGAGGTAATTTCACCCCCAATGCCCAAATCAAGGAGTGTCCTATTTACTATGTGTGCCTTCGGCTCTTGGGGGAGACCCGCCCAAGCCTGGCATACAGCCGCCGCTATGACAGCATAGGCCAGGAAGCCTCCACTTCCCACCTGCCATGTGGTACAAAATTGTGCTTAAATGACCATCCGACCATCCCCATATAGTTCACCCATAGTAAGTCACTTATCCCCTTCCAGCACACCTCTCAGAAATGATGGTATCCGGGGCAGATCCCTGTACACCATAGACTCAATTCTTGCAATATACATACAGATCACCCTTCCTTCTGGTCGCTCTCACCCATATCTCCAGTAGCGTTCTAACTTGCAGTGGCAGGCCAGTCCTTTTCTTCCTGGGGACTAGGGGTAGCGTTAAGAGCTCCCTCAGGTGGATCAATCATTGCAATATAGCCCTCACTGAGTCATCCACGTCCTTCCGGAACCATGTCACTGCATATTGCAAGTGGGAGGCCCAGTAGTAAGACCAAAAGTCTGGGGCTTGCATCCCCTCATGCTCCCATGGCAGACTCAAGACTTCCAAGCTTAGTCATTCCCACCCTGTCCCAAAGTAAAGTAGTCTGAGAAGTTCATCCAGTTTGCAAAAGCACCTTTCTGGTATACTCATCGGCATGTGTTGCATTATATATAAGACCCTGGGTAACATTATCATTTTACTTATTGCAATCCGTCCTATTAATGACATGGGGAATTACAACCATCTATGTACGCTGTTCTTGAGACCAAGCAGTAGTCCTCCTACATTCACCTAGTATGCCTCTGTCATAACTGAACTTAGGTAAATTCCTAAATATTTGAACAGTGTAGTCTGTACTTGGATTATACCTGTGTGCTGCTTCCCCCCAATCCATGCACAGTGGTATAAAGTACTGATTTATCCGTATTCATGGTGAAGCCTGAGTAAGTCCCCACCTTTTTCATAGTGTCATGGAGAATTGTCCAGTTGGTTGCGGGGTCCCTCTGTGTTAGGAGAATGCCATCAGCGTAGAGTGACACTATTTCCCTCTTATCCCCAGTCATGATCCCAATATCCGTATGTCCATGGTGTATAATCATCACCAGTGGTTCTATGACCATAGCAAATATCACGGGGAGAAGGGGCACCTCTGTCGTGTACCTCTCCCTACAGGCTAAGCTTCGACAGCCTGTGTCCCACTTTTACCCTGGCCCTAGTGTCAGTATAAAACAGCTTCCCCTGTCTGAGGTAGTCCTCCCCTATCCATATCTACAGAGAGTTCTTTCCATGAATAACCAATCTACTGTGTCAAATGCCTTGTGCGTAGTCAGGCTTGCTAGGGCCCAGGTCTCCCCCTCCCGCAGAGAAACGTCTTGTGTATATTAGTGGTGGTGGTCCGTCCTCCTACGAACCCTGCTTGGTCCATGTGTATGGTGCTTTCCGCAGCTTTCGCCAGTCTTTGTGCTAGAAATGTCCCCAAGATTTTTAGCATCTATTGTAATCAATCAACAGCGGTCGATAAGATTCCCATTCAGTCGGGTGCCTCCCACTCTTAGGGAGTGTCACTATATTTGCTTCTTGCAAGGAGGCGGGCAGTATCCCTTTCTCAAATGCTTCATTATACATAACCAGCAATGGCTTGCATAGGAGGTCCATATATGTTTGGTAGGACCAGTTATTTTTAGGAGCTGTCCCAGTAATCATATGTGTGATGGCCCATCTAATGTCAGTTTCCTCCATGGGGGTACTTAGTAGCGCCCTCAGATCGTCATTTACCTTGGGCAATTGTGCCTCATCTAGTTTGTGGAGTGGACTGGTGCGCAGCACAAGAAAAAGTGGTGTATGAGTCTAGGGGGTGCCCCCACAAATATGGGAGGGTGTGGGGGAAATGGATGGGCTTACTCGATTGAAGTCTTACCGGTGGATGTGCGTTCCTGTGTTTTTGTTATGTTAAGTGGCACCATTAATAACCTGTGTGTTCTATATCAATTGGATGCAAACCGGAAATGGTAGTACCTGTTCGTACCTGTGCAGGCTGTGTTGAGTTTTTCCTCTTTTTGTTACCTATGTTTCTTATGAAAAGCAATAAAAATTTGTTTATAAAAAAATAAAGTAGGCCTGACTTCCCATACTTCATTTGTGTGTGGGGCCTGCATGTCTATGTCTGCTATCTCTCGTTCCAGTCCCTTAACTGTGTGACTCAATGCCCATCTCACCTGCCATGTTGCTGCTGTGCATTTCCCTCTGATGGTCACCTTAAAGGCCTCCCATAGGACTCCTGCTGACTGGATGGTGCCTGTGTTAAGGTGAAAATATTCACACTTTGCTTCTCGGATATCCTCCCTGTAAGCCTGGTCGTATAGTGTACGAGAGTAAAAGCATCACTGCTGCACCAGGGAGACATACGCCTGTCTCAGTAGTTCTGCTGCCATGAAAGCATGGTCGGAAAGCGTTCGATCCAAGTATTGTATGTTCCTAAAGTGTGCAACCTGTTCTGGGTGGATAAGCATGTAGTCTATCCTGGAGCAGGTCCCATGTGGGGGGAATAGAAGGAGTAGCCTCTGGACTGTCCATGTCAGGTCTGCCATAGTTCCACCAGGCCCAGTGTATCCATCTCCTCCAATTGCGCTCTGGAGGACCTGCCCAATGGCCGCCCTATGGACTTTGAGCTATCTAGTTCAAGAGGCAGTGGCCTCTTCCTGCTTCCACAACCTCTGCATGCTATGGAAGATCTTCAAACAGATTCCCATTGAAACCAGAAAGATGGTCACCCAAGCCATCATTACTAGCCGACTAGACTACGGATACGTTCTCTACGTGGGTCCCCCCCACCCAGACCCTCCTCCCACCTCCACACCATCCAGACAGACCCACATCACCCTTAACCTCAGAGGTCTCCACTGGCTTGCCAGTCCACAAGAGATGCAAATTCAAGGCTCTCACCATCGCATACAAAGCCATACACATCGGACCCAATCTAATCAACCATTAACTCACCTACCACCAGCCAACCAAGGAACTCAACAACTCGTGCCCTTGCGCATGTCCTGAGAATTCGACTCAGCCGCAGCAGAGGTTGCTCCTTCTCCTAACTGGCGGGCAAGATCTGGAACGACCTACCCGTCACCACCTACGCACCTCTCACACCCTCTTCAACTTCAGGAAAAAGCTCAAGACATGCCTCTTCGATGAGTAGCAATGAACTCACTGCGATAACCCTTAGTGCCTGGATACCCCCCAGGGTGATAAGCTGCGCTTTACAAATTGATTGATTTATTGTTACAACTAGTGTAAAGAAGATAAACAACCAAGCCATGTTGTATGATTCTAGAGCAGTGGTCTTCAAACTTTTTAATGCTGCACCCTTCAGTAGTGGGTAAAAAAATCATAAAGAACCCCATCTTATTTTGTTAAAACTATTCTATTAAATTAGCAATGTTTAAATACGTCTAGACATATTTAAACATTACAGTTAAGTTCTGTTACTGTTTTCAAAATACAATCAAATCCTTGATGCCAAACACACTGTACTTGTCAGGCAGGCCTTCCTAACATATAAAAGTATACACAGTGTGATTATTAGAAGTTGGAGAGGGTTGGGAGTTTTGAAGAGTCATCCCTTCCTTTTTGACATTTACCCACGGTATAGATGTAAATAACAAAACATGTTAGTGATGGCCCATTATAGAGTGGTTTACTGCTGAGCATTTTTTCCAGCTTAAAACAAAGCCCTGTTATAAGCATAATGCTGCTGCTAAGAGCCTGACTCCCCCCGGATCATTTGAGCCTCCCCACCAGAAGGGTCTGCCCCCCCCAGTTTGACGACACCTGTTCTAGAGAGTCTAGAGATCCTTCCTATACATGTCTAGATCTGAGAGCATAGCGATGGTAACCCTTCAGCCTGTCCCAATCTAAGAGAGTAACTTCAACCCCATGCCTGAATGTGATAGCAAGGGTCTGCCTGTTGTCTGGATGGCAAACCTCTCGGGAAGCTGGAGTCAGTATCAGGCTCAGCAAAGCTGCCTGTGGAATGATGTGCATCCCAGGGTGGCCATGACTGGAATGCCCTCTGCTCCTCTTAGGCCTAAATGTTGTTTTTCTAATAACTCATAGAGAGTTCTAAGAACAGGCCTGACATACTGATGTGTCTAGAAAATGAGGACTGACCCCTGAGCTCCAGGAGTGGCAATACGAGTTAGAATATCATGTACCGAACATGACAGCCTTGAACAGGGCACAAAGTGCATTGTGTACAAATGGCTGATAAAATGTGCAGTGCAAACAACTAAGCAGCCAATTAAAATATAAAAACAATGAGCTAAAAGCTGGCTGTGCTAAAAAAAAATATGACATTTATAAAATGTGTCTGAATATAAATGGCACATGCTACGGGCCCAATGCTAAAATAAGGGTGCCCAACCTGGGCTCTAAAGGAGTCCAACAACAGGAGCAGATAGAGATATAGGGGGTCATTACAACATTGGCGGTAAAAGCCGCTTACCGCCGTGCAGAAGACCGCCAACACACCGCCGCAGCCGCGGAATTCCGCCACAGCTATTACGACCCACATCCCGAAAATTGGACAAAATTCAGACACCCACACAAGTCCGCCACACCAAAGGTCAGTGATAAACTGGCGAAAACAAAACCTCCACCGTCACGCCAACAGAAATACGCCCATGCTATCACGACCCACGAATCCACGCGGTGGTCTTTCAACCGCGGTATTCCATTGGTGGTACACACCGCCGCGCTCAAAATACACACACTCTTACAAAACACAGCCACATTGGACAATTCAAAATACACACACCTGATACACATACACACACCACTCCCACACACCCAATACAATATAAAACACACACCCACATCACCCACAAACCCCTACGACCAAAAATTCAGAAAGAAGGCCAGAGAGAGACACCACCATCCACAAACTAGCAGCCACAGGCACACAACACCATCACCCATACTACTTCCACGCACAAAACACCACACACCACTACATATCACCACACTTATCACCACATACACCACCCCACACATCACCTACACCACCCCATGGCACGGCAAAGACACCCCAGGTTCTCTGAGGAGGAGCTCAGGGTCATGGTGGAGGAAATCGTACGGGTAGAGCCACAGCTATTTGGATCACAGGTGCAGCACACCTCCATAGCTAGGAAGATGGAGCTATGGCGAAGAATTGTCGTCAGGGTCAACGCAGTGGGACAGCACCCAAGAAATCGGGACGACATCAGGAAGAGGTGGCACGACCTACGGGGAAAGGTGCGTTCCGTGGTCTCAAGACACAACATTGCGGTACAGCGGACTGGCGGCGGACCCCCACCTCCTCCCCCACAACTAACAACATGGGAGGAGCAGGTCTTGACTATTCTGCATCCTGAGGGCCTCGCAGGAGTCGGTGGAGGAATGGACTCTGGTAAGTAAAATCTTAACTATCATATCCCCCACCCTACCTGCATGCTATCACAGAGCCCCACCCTCGCCCCCTCCCCTATCACTCCAACTCCTCACAAATGTACTAATAACACAAACCACCCATCCCAACACCAAGCCCTGCATGACACAACAAAGCATGGACACCCATCACTAAAGCATTCCCACTGCACATACCCATAACACCCCCCTCAACCATCATCACACAAGCCCCCACACAGGAATGCTAGCACTGGGGTACACGCTCACCCACCCATTACCCACCATGACACACACAGATGCAATAATCATGCTTTTATACCCCTGCAGGACCACTACCCAACGTCACCAGACAGGAGGGTCCAGACATCTCCACCCCACCCACAGAAGAGGCCCACAGTGATGACAGCAGCTCTGTCCAACTGGATCCAGATGACCAGCCCGGACCATCGTGGGCCTCGGGACAGTCGGTTCCCCACACCCAGTCACAGGCCACCACAGACCTTCCACCCTCTGGTAACACCAGCAAAGCACCCACCCAGCGGGCCCATACCTCCGTCCCCAGGACACGTCAATCAGCTGTGTGTCCACCACTACAGGGAACCCAGGATAACACACCACCCCAACAACAACAGGGACCTGGGGGCAGTGGTAGTGGGCACACGGTCCAAGGGGACGGAGGCACAGGAACACAGGGGAACTGGGAGGGCTGCTGTGCGACAGGGGGCGGACAGGCCTAGGGAACCCACTCTCCACGAGGCCCTCTCCTCCATCATGGGAGCATACCACCACTCCCAGGAGACGATGGCAAAGGTACTGGCCAAGTTTCAGGAGACCCAGCGGCTGCAGGAGGAACAGTATTTGGGCTTCAGGGAGAAACTCAGAACCATTAGCTCCGCCCTGGGCACCATCGTAGGGGTGCTGAAGGAGATACTTAACACCAGGAGGGACACTGGGGCACTGCAAGGGGCCCCTGACACTAGCATGGACGATGAACTGCCCACCACCTCCGCCGGCGCTAGTGGACAGGGCATCCCGCCACAGGCCCACCACTCCAGCACCCCACCCCCTGCAGACTGAGAACCACCCGCAAACAGTCCCTGAGATCCAGGAACAAGACAGAGCATGATGCCAAGACCCCCGCCAAGAAATGAGACCACCCTGATTGTCATCCTACTGTCCCACTTTGTAACCCTGTCCATATTGGAACTGCCCCGGCTCCACTTCCTATGCCCATATGGGCAATGCACCTGTGAGACTAATAGACTGGACTCTGCCATGGACATTCCTCCACCATCACCCCTCACCATTTTACAACCCCCCTCCAATATTGAGCACTTCAATAAACACCCTTGAACCACAAAACAATCTGGAGTCAGTCTGTGATTTCGAAAATGTGTATTAGCAATGACAGTGACAAAATGCGTTTTCAAATGTAATGTCAACATACCTATGTCACACATCTCAAGTCCATGAGGAATCTAAGCAGATGCCACACGTTGTAAACCACACCTGTGAAACCGTAAGGGAAATGTACAACTCAGTTACCATATACTGGGTGAAATCGACAGCCAGGATAGAGGTAGAAGTGTGAAAGTACTTGTAGTAGGCAGGAATGTGTTCTCACCTGTGTGTCACTGGAAATATTGCTGGATAACTGAGTCCCTGTTGTCAATGTCTTCTTCCTCTGCTTCCTCCTCATCACTGTCCACAGGCTCCACAGCTGCCACAACACCGTCATCTGGACCATCCTCCTGCAGAAAAGGCACCTGTCGTCGCAAAGCCAAGTTGTGAAGCATACAGCAGGCTACGATGATCTGGCACACCTTCCTTGGTGATTAGAATAGGGAACCACCTGTCATATGTAGGCACCTGAACCTGGCCTTCAGGAGGCCGAAGGTGCGTTCGATCACCCTCCTAGTCTGCCCATGGGCCTCATTGTAGCGTTCCTCTGCCCTGGTCCTGGGATTCCTCACTGGGGTCAGTAGCCATGACAGGTTGGGGTAACCAGAGTCCCCTAATAGCCACACCCGGTGCCTCTGGAGTTGACCCATCACATAAGGGATGCTGCTGTTCCGCAGGATGTAGGCGTCATGCACAGAGCCAGGGAACATAGCATTTACCTGGGAGATGTACTGGTCTGCCAAACATACCATCTGTACATTCATCGAATGATAACTCTTCCGGTTCCTGTACACCTGTTCACTCCTGTGGGGGGGGGACCAGAGCTACATGGGTCCCATCAATGGCACCTATGATGTTGGGGATATGTCCAAGGGCATAGAAGTCACCTTTAACTGTAGGCAAATCCTCCACCTGAGGGAAAACGATGTAGCTCCGCATGTGTGTCATCAAATGTCTTTCCTCCATTGTCGACAGGTCCACCAGCAGTCGGTACACCGGAGGATTCCGCCATCTCCTCACATGTCCCAGCGGACGGTGCCTAGGAATGACAACAGCGACCACAGAGTCAAACAACTCAGAGGTATGTACCCACAGTCTACACAGAACACCATTCATACACAAAATCTGGCCTGTATTTGTGTTGCTCGACATGGCCTAGGTCTGTGTGACCCAGTTGGTAATGAGGCCATGTGGGCCCCTGAAATGGCGGCTGCCTGACCTCTAAAGTGGGAAAATGGGATGTGAGGTAACTGTGCTGGCATACACCATCGCGGTAGGCGGTCAAAGACCGTGACGCAATGCTGCATTGGGTAACATTGGACCCTATGGGTCCCAGGAGCCAATGACGATGTACGCCGGCGGTGATGGTACGCACCGCGGCTGACGTGACCGCCGCGGATGTGACCGCCATTTTCTATCTGTTCAATCACTCGATACCTGATCTTCAACAGGAGAGGACCTACACTGCAAGTGCTGCTGTGACCTCGGTCTGGAAGAGATAATGGCTCGTGCGTCTGGGGAAAGGGCCCCTGCCTTCACTGCAGAGGAGTTGGAGAAGCTCGTGGACGGGGTCCTCCCCCAGTACACCCTACTCTACGGTCCTCCAGACCAACAGGTAAGTACACAGGGAGCACGTTGTATGGGCTATGCCTGTGTGGAGAGGGCTGGTTGTAAGAATGAAGGGGGCACAGTTCTGCGTGCATGAAGGACTGTGAATGCATGTGCCACATGGCAAGGGTAAGGATGTGGGCCACTCACTTCGATGGTGCAGTTGGTAAAGACTTCTCTTCTTCCCCTGTACATGTCATGTAGGTCAGCGCCCACCAGAAGAAGGATATTTGGTGTGCCATCGCCAAGGACGTCCGGACCCTGGGGGTCCACCACAGATGGAGCACCCACTGCCGGAAAAGATGGGAGGACATTCGCCGCTGGAGCAAGAAGACGGCGGAGGCTCAGCTGGGGATGGCCACCCATTGTGGGAGGGGTGCCCGTCGAACCATGACCCCCCTGATGTTCCGGATCCTGGCGGTGGCCTACCCTGAGCTGGATGGGCGCTTGAGGGCATCACAGCAGACACAAGGGGGTGAGTACAACATCATTCAGCGGACTTTGCGCGCAGTGAAGGTGTCTGGGTGGGGGAGGAGGGCTGTGGGTTTCCGTAGGCTAGGCCCCTCCGTAATGCAGGCCATGTGGCACCCCACCCCACCTCTGTAGAGTGCCAAGTACAGGTATACATGCCCCTGTGTCATCTATGTGTGCAGATGTCGACCATAGCCATGTAGGACATATCCCAGGAATTGCATCTGTAGAGCCCAACAGCGCGACGTAGTGCAGGGGGCCGCTGTGTCTGTATTGTCCACCAACGGTAGCGGTAAGCCATGCACTCAACCTGTCTTTCTTCTGTCGTCCCCCCCCCCCTTTTTGTGGTCTTCCTGTTCTTGTGTGCATCAGCATCATCAGGCGGAGGTACAGTGGCACCGGAGCACGAGGGAGCTGCATCCCACATGGCCATGGAGGGCCACACCACGGACTCGGAATACACCAGTGGGACGGAGGGCGAGGGGAGCTTCACGTCAGTCACCGGATCACCAAACAGCGACATGGACTCGTCCGCCAATGGGAGCTCCCTTGTGGTGGCGGCAAAATCTGTGCCCCCCACTTCTACAGGTACAGCCGCCACCCCCCCTACCAGCACCGCCCTCCCAGCAGCCCCTTAGCCTTCGCCCTGTGCCCGCTCACCCAGGAGGGTGGGCATCACCTTCGCCCCAGGCACCTCAGCCCCTGCCCCTGTCACCTCTGCTGCCCTCAGTGAGGAGGCCATTGACCTCCTCAGGTCCCTCACTGTTGGGCAGTCTACCATTTTGAATGCCATCCAGGGTGTAGAAAGGGAATTGCAACACACAAATGCATTCCTGGAGGGCATTCATTCTGGTCAGACTGCCCTTCATCGAACCCTGCAAACTCTGGCCTCAGCACTGATGGCAGCCATTGTCCCTGTGTCTAGCCTCCCCCCTCCAACTTCCTCCACCCAGACCCAATCCCCTGTACCCCAGCCTATCCCAAGCACACCATCAGACCAGCCTGCATACATCTCAACACACAAGGGAAGCTCAGGCAAACATAAGCACCACACATCCCACAGGCACTCACGCAAGCATCACACACATACAGACACACCAACATCCACTGCCTCCACTGTGTCCCCCTCCTCGTCGTCTCCCTCCTCCCTTCCTGTCTCGTCTACACTCTCACCTGCATGCACTACCACTACAGCCACTACGTCCCGAACCAGCACACCCACCACCACACCCCGCTCACGTGCAGTCACCACCCCACTCCCATTTACACGTCCCCTGTGTCCTCTCCCAGTGTGTCTGTGACGCCCCCTCCGAAGATACACAAACGCAGGTACACACCCACCCAACAGCCATCCACCTCACGACAGCCTCCAGCGCATGCACCTTCACCCAAAGTCACCAAACGTACACCTCCTACAACCACTACCTCTTCCTCCACTCCCAAACCCCCTCCAGCTACCCGTCCCAGTGTTCCTAAGAAACTTTTCCTGGCCAACCTTGAACTCTTTCCCACCCACCCCCTCCAACTCATAGGTCCCGTACTAGCACCTCAGCCAAAAAATCACCGGGACCAGTGGTGCCTGTTACAGGTATGTGGAGTGCACCAGCCACCAGGCCAACCAGTGTGGCACAGAGCCACAGCACAGCCAGTCGTCCCCCCCTGTGAAGCACCAGAAGTTGGACAGTGCCCGGCGGGAGAGGGGGAAGACTCCAGCCAGCAAAGCCGCTCACAAGGGTCCCGGGGGTAGTGTCGACTCAGCTGTGACTCCTCCAAAGGTGGGGAAGGGGCAGAAGAAATCTCCAAAGTCTGGGAGGAGCAGCACGGCGGAGAAGACCGCCATCATCCCCGCTGCCAGGAGGCCACCGCCAGCCCAATCGTCACTGGCCAGGAGGCCACCGCCGGAGTCACTGCCCAGGAGGCCAGCCCAATCGTCACTGGCCAGGAGGCCACCGCCAGAGTCACTGCCCAGGAGGCCAGCCCAATCGTCACTGGCCAGGAGGGCCCCGCAAGCCACAGCCCAGCTGACCCATGAAGGACCGCCAGCCACAGGCCTGCTGGGCAATGAAGGACCGCCTTGGCAAGCACCGCTGAACAGGCCAGGGACCGCTGAACAAGGCAAAGGCCGCCATGGCAAGCACTGCTGAACAGGGCAAGCACCGCTGAACAGGGCAAAGACCGCCATGGAATGCTCCGCTGAACAGGGCAAGAACCGCTGAACAGGTCAGAAACTGCCAACTCAAGCACCGCTGAACAGGGCAAAGACCGCCATGGAATGCACCGCTGAACAGGGCAAGCACCGCTGAACAGGTCAGAAACTGCCAACTCAAGCACCGCTGAACAGGGCAAAGACCACCATGGAATGCACCACTGAACAGGGCAAGCACCGCTGAACAAGGCAAAGACCGCCATGGAAAGCACCGCTGAACATGGCAAGCACCGCTGAACAAGGCAAAGACCGCCATGGAATGCGCCGTTGAACAGGGCAAGCACCGCTGAACAGGGCAAAGGCCGCCATGGAATGCACCGCTGAACAGGGCAAGCACCGCTGGACAAGGCAAAGACCGCCATGGCAAGCACAGCTGAACAGGGCAAAGACCGCCATGGAATGCACCGCTGAACAGGGCAAGCACCGCTGAACAGGTCAGAAACTGCCAACTCAAGCACCGCTGAACAGGGCAAAGACTGCCAAGGCGAGCACCGCTAGCCCATTAGCGGCAGGGGCAGTGACGCAACTGGGACCATCACGGGGTGAGTGCTGCACTCTGGGTACCAGTCCCCCTCCAGAACCAGTGGAGACATGCATTCACTCTGTCTGTCCTGCACAGGATGAAGCACTCTGGGCACCAGTCCCCCTCCAGAACCAGTGGAGACATGCATCCACTCCGTCTGTTTTGCACAGGATGAAGCACTCTGGGCACCAGTCCCCCTCCAGAACCAGTGGAGACATGCATCCACTCTGTCTGTCCTGCACAGGATGAAGCACTCTGGGCACCAGTCCCCCTCCAGAAGCAGTGGAGACTGTTATCCACTTGAGAGACTGTGGCTTTGCACTCCCCAGGATGGTACAGTGGGCAAACCACCCACTGTAGAGACTTGAGAGACTGTGGCTTTGCACTCCCCAGGATGGTACAGTGGGCAACCCACCCACTGTAGAGACTTGAGAGACTGTGGCTTTGAACTCCCCAGGATGGTACAGTGGGCAACCCACCCACTGTAGAGACTTGAGAGACTGTGGCTTTGCACTCCCCAGGATGGTACAGTGGGCAACCCACCCACTGTAGAGACTTGAGAGACTGTGGCTTTGCACTCCCCAGGATGGTACAGTGGGCAAACCACCCACTGTAGAGACTTGAGAAACTGTGGCTTTGCACTCCCCAGGATACATCAATGGGCATGGAGCCCCCTCGTGGATCTGGCGTGGTGCACTCATCCGGCTGAGGTGCCCCCACTTCCCTTCCCCCTGAGGTGCCTGTTGTATTTCTATCTGATGCCCCTGCAGTGTTCTCTCCGTTTTGATCAGGTATCTAGTGTGGGCCTCGCCCATGCATTTTGGGCCTAGTGGTCCACGGACAATAAATGGTGCATTACCTGCACTACTAATCGTGGTGTATATTTTGTTTAATGTGTATATATATATATGTATATATTTGGTTACTGTATTTTGATATATTACAATGGTTCCACTCATTTCCTTTTGTCTTTGCATTCTTCCGGGGGGGTTGGGGGTTGTTACTGTAATGTTTGGATATGCATTGGTGTGTGTGTTGTAGTGGGTGAGGGTCGGGTGGGGGTTGTGATGTTGGTTGTGTGCGTCCCTGTGTTTTTCCCTCCCCCTCCCCTATGTCGTAGGTGCAGTACTCACTGTGGTCTTCGCCGCTGGCGTTGTTGATTCTCGTATAGGAGCAGGATCACTATCGCAGGGAGAATATGGAGTTCCGGCTCCATGGTGTCGTCGTTCCTCGTGGGGTGTGTAGAGGTGAGCGGTTTCCCTTTGAAATGGCTGTTTCCGCCGTGTTTTTATCTGCGGTGAATCCGCCCCGGAAAAGGTGGCGGATTGGCCTGTTGTGATACTGTGGGCGGTACATTGTCCTCCGCCTGTCTGTTGGCGGTGACCGCCGCGCTGTTTGTCTGTACCGCCGTGGCGGTCGGAGTGTTAAAGTTCATTATGAACACGGCAGTAAACAACGCTCCAGCGGCGGTGGCGGTAACAACTGCCAACAGTCTGGCGGTCTGGACCGCAAAAATAATGAGCCACATCAAAAACAGTCAGCCTGAAAACCACTCACCTGCTCCTTGCCATATACCTCCACGACCGAGACCACTGACGAAGACGATGACGGTAAGTACCGCAACCTACTAAACAAGGGAAGAAAGGGCACAGTTACATACCTACCCACTCCACCCACCCCGCAACGCCCGCACAACCCTTCACAACAGCACAAGCCATACACTCCACAGCAAGAGGTACTTATTCGACACAAGGCAAATCCAACCTGCCCTAAGTACATACATGTGCCCAACACCCCCAACCAAAGAAACGATGAACCACGGATCCAGAGTGTGCCAAGAACAACAATGGCCACACAAATTTTAATTCAGCTCAATTAGCAACAGAAGTGCAACATAGGCCAATGGCCAGTCCATAGTTCGTAGTCCAATGGGCCAAAATGGCCCCAACTTGACTGCCACAAGTGCAAAGGTACTCCACCTCATAGGGGCAACAATGGGGCATCCAGGCACCTCAGGGAACAGGGCAGGGGTGGTGGGGGTGGGGACTTACGACTGGGAGGAGGGGTGCTTGTCCTTAAGTTTTGGAGGTGGAGGGGCTTGGGTCTGGACCTTGAAGCTGGTAGAGCGGACTTGGCCTGGGGTGGGGCAGATGTTCCAGGGCCAGCACGGGGTCTCTTGCTCGCAGGGGAGGTAGCATGGGAATGGGAACGGTGGACAGGGGGCGGCTGTGACGTGGGAGAAGTCGACAGGGCAAGGAGGTGGGCACGTTTAGGGACGAGACGGGGTGGGCCAGTGGGTACGAATAGGTCAACACAGGATAGGAAACGTTTCTTTGGGGCAATTGGGGTGGACCTGGAGTTAGGCATGGGAGTGGAGGTAGAGGGAGTGGTCGTGACAGGTGTAGGTGTGCGTGACGTGGGTGCAGGTGACTGTACAGTTTGCTGAGGTGTGGTGGATGTGTATTTGGTGGGTGTTTTGGTGCGTTTGAGTGTTTTGGGAAGGGGGTGGACACAGTGGTACAAGACAGGATGCCAGTGTACATGGATGTTGTATGGGTGCCTGCAAGTTTAGTGAGTGTGCTGTACGTGTCAACTAAAGTCGTTGTGGTGAGTGCATGTGTGGTTCCTGGGGTGCATGAATTGATGTCTGATTTTGTGGTGACTGCAAGAGTAGGGTCAGCAACATTGAATGAGGGTGTAGTGCCTGTGAATGTGCATGTAGAGGGGACGGACAGGGAGGCGGAGGATGCGGACACACTGGGGGAAGTGGATGTTGGCGTGTGTGCCTGTGTATGTTGGCTGTGTGTATGCCTGTGGTGGGAAGTGTGGTGCTTGTGTTTTGAAGTGTGCTTCTTGTGTGTTGAGGTGTGTGCCTGCGTCTCAGAATGTGTGCTTGGGACGGATGAATGGAGTGGGGTGTTGGAAGGGGTAGAGGTGGTTGGAGAGGGGACGGAATGACCAGGGACACTAGCTGCCGTCAAAGAAGAGGCAAGAGTCTGAAAAGATCTCTGTAGGCCAGACACGGCACAGTGAATGCCATCCAGGTAGGCATTGGTCTGCTGCACCTCTGATGCAAGCCCCTGGATGGTATTGACGATGGTTGTCTGCCCTACAGAGATGGTTCTCAGGAGGTCAATAGCCTCCTCTGTGAAGGCAGCAGGGCTGACTGGGGCAGGGGGGAGAAGGTGCCTGGGGCGAAGGAGACTCCCACCCTTCTGGGTAAGCGGGCACGGGCAACTCAGTGGGGAGCAAATGGGAGGGCGGTGATGGTATGGGAGGTGGCGGAAGATGACACAAATTGGTGGGCCCACTAGGGTCTGCCATCACCAGGGAGGTCCCATCGGAGGAGGTATCAGAGTCACTACCTCCAGTGGTAGTTGCCTCCTCCGTGGTACTCCCTTCGCCCTCCAACCCACTGGTCCCCTTGGCGTCGGACGACTCTGCCTCCGTGGAACCGTGGGCCGCTGCATCCCCATTCGCCGGTGCCTCAGCTCCCTCGCCAGATGATGCTGATGTACACAGACAACACAAGAGAACAGGGAGGGGGAGACAAAACAGGAGAGACAATTGTAAATAGCTGAATGGAGGTACATAAGTGGTTCACACATACACCCACCATGCAGATATTCCACCAGGCAGCACCTACCGCTATACACATGGCTATGCCCATGACTAGTGGCCACAACCCTGCCCTACAGCCATTCCCCACAGCACTGAAGGACCTGAAGTACTGTAGACCTGACCCTTACAACCCTACTCCCCGCGGGGGCCATTATGTAAAAGGACATCAGTCAGAGTCCCTGCCACTAGATAGCATACACACCACAGCACACTCACACATTCATCAAGGAGGCATGCGATGGTTCATGTACTCACCACCTTGTGTCTGCTGTGCAGCCTTCGAGTGCCCACCCAGGTCCGTATACGCCACCGCCAGAATGTGTCGCATAAGGGTGGTAAGTGCCCGACGGGCAACCCTTCCTCGTTGGGAGGACTTCCTCAGCTCAAGATCGTCCTCGCCCAGCGCTGCAGGTCCTCCCACTGCTTCCTCTAATGGGTGCTCTGCCAGTTGTAGACCCTCAGGGTCCACACCTCCCTGGCGTTGGCCTGCCACAGTCTCCTCTTCGGATGGGCGCTGACCTATATGGGACACACAGAAAAAGGAACGCAGAGGTCAGACAATGGCCATTACATACAGCTGGCTATACGTCCACTATGGGACGGACATTTACAGCAGCATAACAGGACCTCACACACGCAGCATGCCATGAATCCCACAACTGTACAGTGTCAAACGTGCACACATGTTTACAGCCATCTACCACCATTACACACATCCATGTTCCCCAATCCATCTACTCACCTGTACCTCTTGTCGACCGTAGAGCTTGGCGTACAGGGGCAGGACCCCGTCCACGACCTTCTCCAATTCCTTGCTGGTGAAGGCCAGGGCCCTTTACCTTGCCACACGTGCTATTTCCATGACCAGAGGCAGGACACAGCAGCACACTCAGTGGAGTACCTGCATGCACTAAATTTGGGAGTCAAGTGAAGTTGGGGTGACAAGTTAGTGTACGCACCGTGGTAGTGTGCACCGTCACCGCCGGCGGAGATTATGATACGCTAAGAATCCCCATTGACAACCATGTTAACCAATGAATGGTCGCACGGCGGTGAACACCGCCTTATGCTATTGCGTCAACTGCTAGCTTTATGAGGTCACTTCCACTTCAACATTTCTGGATTACAGGGGGCAGACATTTTGGCCTTTACTACGCAGTTATTAAATCCTCATATGCCCCATGCAGGCCTTATTGTCCCCAACCCCCATAGGCATGAACAAATATACATTTACTCACCACAACAGTCCTGATGTATCATTGAGGACATGTTAGTGGCGATGGAGGGCCCCATCGGTGTACAGACCACTTGTTGATTCGAGGACCATGGTGGAGCGTCACATCATTATCAATTAAAGACTCAACCGTGCTACTATTCAGGGGGGTGGCCAGCAGCCGATGAAGCTGCACGTGTAGAGCAGCTCTCCGGGGCCGAGAACGGGACCCGGAACGAAGCCTAGCCATAAATAAGCCCAGATAACTCAATCAAATGCGATCCCAACATCAGCGGACCCCAGAGCAGAACCCGGAGCAGTAGCGACACTCCCAATCAAGTAAGAAAGAAGAAAATACGATCGAGCTCCAAAAAACTAAGATGGCGGCTGTGTGGGGAACCAGGCCCCACATTGTAGAAATAACAAAGTTCTCCGACGCGATCTCGACAGCACGATACCTCAAACTGAAGCAGTGGGGGAGCGGCGACCCCTACGGCCACACTAAGCGAGAGGCGAGGAGCAGCAGTGTGAACGTATCAGGTGAGGGCGCGGAGCCCGGTGGTCCGAAAATCCAAGGCGGAATATGCACCGGGGCGAGGGGGCACACAGAGACGCCGCGCACCTGGAGACGGTGGCGCCCACTGGGGGCCCTCATCCCGACGCGGCTGGGGGCTTGCAGCCACAACAAGGACCTGCATGAGCAGGCGAGGTCCATCCACGGCTAAGAACGGGGTCGCAGCCCGGAGCCGGAGAACCCGAGCGACCAACCTCCCGGAGACCGGAGAGATGGCAATGGAAACGGGGGAGCAAACTGAGCACTCAACCAATTCAAGCGCAGTGAGTAACCAATGATCCAATCACTACCCAGAAGCATAAAAAAACCTCTCCGGGGGGCCACCCCAGAGACACTAATCTTAGAGTCCACGGAAGCGACCGGGCCCCAACATTAGAACTAGAAACATTAACTTAAGCCGACCCAGCCGCGCACTGGCCTAATTACCCCTGTCGAACCAGGAGCATAGGGAGAGAATTGCGTACCGACTGCAACTTACCTTATCCACCAGCACCCCAGTGGGTGGCCCCGCCGCGATGAAGGCTGCATGAAGAGCTAACCCCCTCGCTTAAAACCCTAATCACCTAACTGACGTAAAGTAACAACTTACCCAAGGTGAGCCCTCCGAAGACCATAATCGGACGCCCACATCCCAAACTGCCGCAAATAGACGCCTTCACCTCTACCAACATACAATAAAACTAACAAAATGGGCAAGCCCAAAAAACGTGATGGTCAAGACCAAGAAGAACTAGCGACAGACAAGATGCCCGGACAACCTCCCCACTCGGCCTCCCAGAGTACATCAACTCAACAAGAAACAACCCTGGATACAGTCCTACAAGCCATAAGGGAATCCTGCGAAGTTCTTGAACAAAAAATAGACAATCTAACGGTGGACTTATCACTGCTGCGAGACGATCATCGAAAACTCACAGAAAGAGTGGGGGCCACAGAAAAAACATTAAATGTGGTGACGTCCACAAAAAAGACATTGACCATAGAGACATCCGAGATAATGTCCAGAATCAAAACTCTGGAAACCAGAGCGGAGGATGCGGAAAATCGCTCCTGCAGGAGCAACCTGAGACTAATCGGAATGCCAGAATGTTTGGAACTCTCAGCAGCAAACATGGAAACATTCCTAGAAAATTGGCTCAAAGACACAGTCCCACCAGAAGGCTTCTCAGCATTCTTCGCAATCGAAAGAGCCCACCGAGTCCCCGGCAGACCCCCTCCACCGGGGTCCAGACCCCGCCCGATAGTAGCAAAACTACTGCACTTTAAGGACAGGGACTATGGGGGTCATTCCGACCCCGGCAGGCGGCGGGCGCCGCCCGCCTGGTGGGAACCGCCATATGGCCGCTCCGCGGTCGAAAGACCGCTGGGGCCATTCCGACATTCCCGCCGGCCCAGTGGGAAGGCGGCCTGCAACATTGAAGCCGGCTCCGAATGGAGCCGGCGGTGTTGCAGGTGTGCGACGGGTGCAGTAGCACCCGTCACGCTTTTCACTGTCTGCTAGGCAGACAGTGAAAAGCAGGCTGGGGCCCTGTTAGGGGGCCCCTGCACTTCCCATGCCAGTGGCATGGGCAGTGCAGGGGCCCCCAGAGGCCCCAGGACACCCGTTCCCGCCATCCTGTTCCTGGCGGTAAAAACCGCCAGAAACAGGCTGGCGGGAAGGGGGTCAGAATCCCCATGGCGGCGCTGCTTGCAGCGCCGCCATGGCGGATTCGCCCAGCCGGGGGAAATCCGGCGGGAAACCGCCGGACCCGGTTTTCTGACCGCCGCTTTACCACTGCGGTCAGAATGGGCAGGGAAGCACCGCCAGCCTGTTGGCGGTGCTTCCGTCATCCGCGGCCCTGGCAGTCTTTGACCGCCAGGGTCGGAATGACCCCCTATATCCTTTCGCAAACTCGTATTAAAGGGGAAATCATACTAAACAACCAGCGTAATATGATATTCCCCGACTTCACCAAAGAAACTCAAACTCAGAGAGCTTCCTACAGTAACCATAAACGAACCCTACGTGAGAAAGGCATCAAATATGCAATGCTCTTCCCAACTAAACTGAGAGTTGAACATGAGGGCAAGACGCACTTTTTCTCAACCCCACAGCTGGTAGGAGACTGGCTAGAAACCCTAAACTTTACATCCCTAGGCACACCGAGTAGATCCTCCCGCGCATCTGGCAGGAAACGTGGTAGATCCTCTAAAAGGGCACTAGAAACTGCACCCATCAGACACCAATCACTACAAGGTATGCGCGAAGCAGTAGATGCAGCAGCGGCCTTGAACAGAGGAGCCTCACATCACTCGCAAACCTCAGGTGATGCCTCAGACCATGACTCGAGCTGCGGGAGTCTATCGATCTCATCGCAAGACACTTGCACTAATCTACCAAAAGTGACCACCAGAACGGCAGAAGAACTCATCTAACCCCCACAAGAACCTGACAGCGATCACCCAATTTACCAAGCGATCACCTCCTATACACAACCCCTGCAGAGGTGAGCCCACTAGGCAACCACTAGGGAGTAGTAAACCCCGAATACTCATCCACGGGCAGCAGATATGCCTCAGCCGGGTCCCCGGAACGGCCCGGGGTGTAAGCTCTCGGCCCTGACGCGCCTCCCACCTCCAATAGGAAATAAGTTGTATGGTTTGGACGGGGAAAGTTTTGTTATCCGGTCCTGGGGAGAGGGAGTTGGGGAAAGTTCAAGTTAGAGTTGGGAATGGGACAATTCATGCAAACACAATCACTTTAGAAGGCAGAACTCAAACTAAATATAGGTCGATAAGCATAACCTCACGCATCGCAGAGCCCGCGAGTAACCCTGTCAACACAGCCAAGATTAATCAAGATAATGACTACACAGTATAAAATAATAAACTGGAATGTAAGAGGCCTAAATAACATGTCCAAACGATACAAAGTCCACAACTATCTTAAACGAAGGGGGATACACATAGCCCTATTACAAGAAACTCACCTGATAGAGCAGGAAGTTAAAGCCCTCAGCAAAAGATGGAGTGGCCAAATAATTGCCACTAACTACTCAGCCTATGCTAGGGGGGTACTTATGTGGATCGTCTCGGGGTCCCTTTTCAAATACTCCGCAAGGTCATTGATAAAGAGGGAAGATACGTGATGACAAGTGGAAGATTAGGTGGTAGAGAAGTGACAATAGGAGGCTATACGCCCCAAACCACGACCAAGGTAAATTCCTCGATAGATTATCACTAGAAATAGGTCCTCTTTTGGCAGGCATAAATATAATGGGAGGTGACTTTAACTGCATTGCTAGTAACACTCTGGATAGATCGCACCCCCCAGTGTCACAATCCGAATCGCTGAAAACGGCAAAGCAGTTCACAGAATGGCAACAACACTGGCAATTAATAGATAGTTGGAGAACACTGAACCCACACTCTAGGGACTACTCATACTACTCACCTGTACACGATCTACATGTTAGACTCGACTCCATCCTGGCATCCCCTGAACTACAGAGCGATGTGGTGGCAGCGGATTATCTTAGCCGAACGATATCTGATCATAACCCTCTGATAGCTTCACTATCCTGGGGCAGAGAGAGACCGACAATCCCAACCTGGCGCCTCAGAGCGGAAATGCTCGAAGACAAATCGTTTAAACATACATTACATGCAGCTATTGGGGATTTTTTTAAACACAACGAGGAAACGGCATCTACCAGGTCCATTGAATGGGAAACTTTTAAAATAGTAATCCGGGGAAAGTGTATTGCTGAAAATATAGGTACCCGAAAATCAATAGAAGCAGAACTTCTTCAACTGGAAGACTCTCTTAGAGACCTGGAAAGAAGGCGCCCCACACAACCTAGCTTACATCCTACAATAGTGGCAACCAGGACGAAAATCCATGTGGCTGCTAATACACTTGCTCGCTTCGATTATAAACAACACTTAACCAGACTACACTCAGAAGGGGACAAAGCTAGCGCTTTACTAGCCTGGCTCGCGCAACCCCCCAGAAAAACAAACCATCATAGTCGAAGTCGAAAACTCACAGGGCACCCACGTTTACACCCAAAAAGAAATTAACTCTGTCTTCCAAGAGTACTATGCACTTTTATATCCCCCCCCCACCGTAACACTGACCCCTACCCAGTTGCGTAAATTAGAGGCTCTCACCACCCCCAATCTGACAACAGAAGAAAGTTCAACTCTAGCGACGCCTATATCGATTGCGGAAATGAAATCTGCAATCCAAAGTATGGCCAGGGGTAAAGTCCCAGGAGCGGACGGGCTTCCACTAGAATTTTATCACCATTACCAAGACCTGCTAGCCCCCCACCTTTGCGCATTATATGCAGAGGCGTGGAATTGTAACACCATCCCCCAATCCACCAACGTAGCTATTATGATTCCAGATAGACCCGCCACAGATGTTCGCTCTTACCGCCCCCATCAATGCTCAACATAGACTACAAAATATTAAGCCGGATCCTAGCTGACAGATTACTCCCCCATATGCCCTCATTGATTCATCAAGACCAATCGGGTTTCATACCCAAACGCAGCACATCCCAAAACATTAGACGCCTCATATCAATACTCCACTCCTTGCCCCCGAACTTACCACAAGCGGCGATCATCTCGGTCGACATAGAGAAGGCATTTGACAGCTTAAGATGGGACTATCTGGAACAAGCTATGCTAAAGTTGGGGCTGGGCAAAGGTGTAAGGTGGACCAAACTACTATATACTAACCCTACTGCAAGAGTAAGAACAGGCAATTACATATCTCCTTCATTTCAGGTTGGCAGGGGCGCAAGACAAGGATGTCCATTATCCCCCCTTCTTTTTGCAATCGCAATAGAACCCCTAGCGCAAATGGCAAGAACCGGCCTCTACTATAAGGACATCCCAATAAATAACTGGTCCCACCACATTGCATTATATGTGGATGACATGTTGCTCTTCCTACAAAACTTAGAAACAGACCTACCTGGGGCCATGAGAATGATGGATAGTTACGGAACTGCCTCCGGACTTCGGATTAATTGGAGGAAATCCACCATCTTCCTACTGCACAAAGAAACCCAAGAACCAAATGATACAAGAGGCCTTCCCTGGTCACCTAACACATTCAAATACCTAGGAGTAAAGATTTACCACTCAGTAAATGGCCTACTAGAAGGAAACATACAAGGAGCACTCTGAGGGATTAGAACCAGTATGCGCTTCTGGGAAACACTGCCACTAACAGTCACAGGTAGAATTGCTCTTCTTAAAATGATAGTGCTACCCAGACTGTTGTACTATTTTTCAACCATCCCACTCATAATCCCGAAAGCAATATTCAAAGAGATAGAGTCCATGTCTACAAATTTCACTTGGGGTCCGGGTAGACATAGAATGGCACTACGATCGCTCCAGAGACCTACCGCTGAGGTTGGCCTAGCCGCCCCTGATATGGAGATATACTACTGGGCAGGATAAATTATCGTGTAACCCTCCAATTGACGCCGAACTACGCCTTCCCTTAAACTGCCCCATAGACTGGATATTGGGCATACTACTGAACCCCCGGAAATCCAAGCAACTGCTCCCGATAGAATGGGAGTCTGCTAGACACTGTTGGTACCAACATCTGAAACGCTCCCGCATTAACACTCCTTACGCCCCAGAAGCTCCAGTGTCCTGCCTGATCCATATCTCAGGGAAGCAAAATATCCCAGGTCTCAACAAACTGATATCACATAATATTACTAAACTAGGAGACCTAAACGGATGAGGGAAAATCCTCACCTACACTGAGCTACAAACACAATATGACCTCCCCCCTAGTTTATTCATTACCCACAACGCCATCATTAAAATCACCCAAAATATTTGGAGAACTGGAAACCTTGAACCCCCACTCATAATATCTGCAATACAATTTGCTCAATTGGAGATCTAAAAGGTATAGTATCTGGAATCTACAAAGCGCTACAAGCCAGCACACGCCTACCCCTTGCAAAACTTAAATCCAAATGGCAATCGGACTTAGACATCACTTGGGATGAAACGCAATGGGATCGGGTCACCTCTCATATCTATTCGGTATCCAGAAATGCCAGGTTCAAGTTAATAAACCTATACATTTTTCACAGGGCCTACATGCCCCCACACATGATCTCCAAAATCTACAGTACAAACTCCACAGGTTGTCCCAGATGTGCGGAACCTGCAGCTAGCCTCATACATATGCTCTGGAGCTGCCCCCAACTTAACGCATTCTGGGAAGAGACTTTTGCAAAAACTTCAGCCTGCACTGATAGATCATTAAATAAATCCCCAGCAGCGGCTCTACTGGGGGACTTTCCACGTCCGACGGCTCTTAAAACTTCCAACAAGTTTATAGACCTAGCTCTGATCCTGGCGAGACGGGAAATAACCACAAACTGGAAATCCCCAACGGGACCACAAATATCCAGATGGCAAAACTCATTAGAGAAGTGGGCAGAAGCAGAAGGAACGACACTGCTTCGCGAGGCACTACGTGAGCTCAGGCCCAGAGATGACGCATCCCAATGGGAATCAATTCTGGAAAAACTAAAATCACCAAATGCATCCACCGAAGAAGCAAACAGAACCACGACGGACTCAGACACAGACTCAAACGCCACACAGGAATCCTAATGCTCTGCGAGCGAGGACTGTAACAGCTAACCCTATTGAGACCTGCCAACTGTGAATTACTTTTATAAAATCTGAAGCATGAGGGGAGGGAGGGGGGAACAGCAATTTAAGTAAAATCACCTTTGCGTTAATGTTATTGTTTTATTAAAAAAATTTAATAAAATCTTTTAAAAAAAAAAAAAAAAACGTGCTACTATTCATTAACTTTGTGCATTACTGGATCCAGCACTGAGATCAGCTAATCCGAATCAGCATGCCATCCCAACTGAAGTGCAGGTTCTCTCTGCACTCCATTTCCTGGCCGCGAGTGCAGGTTTTTCACAGCCCATGTTTGGCATTATACTGTCCTAATTCCTGAATGCATTTGTAAAACACTTGCAGTCCTATGTGAGGTTTCCCCAAAGTGCTGACCTTCCTTCCATCAAGTCGGACTTCTATGCCTGTGCCAACATTCCCCATGTGATAGGTGTTATCGATGGCACCCATATTGCTCACACCCCCCACGAGTAAGGGAACAGGTGTACAGAAACAGGAAGAACTTTCACTCCATGAACATTCAATTGGTGTGTAATACAAAACAGTACATCTCACATGTGAATGCCATGTTCCCTGAATCAGTCCAAGATTCCTTTGTGCTGAGGAATAGTAGTGTGCCACACAAGATGGAACAACTACAAGGGGACAGAGGATGGATCATCGTGTGTCTGACACTTTTTAGCAAATAGCAGACAGCCAGGCTGTCTGCCACTGAGGGTTGTCAGTGACAGTCCTCTTATGCCCCCTTTGTTAGATGATTCTGGCTACCCCAACATGCGTTGGCTCCTGACACCAGTGAGGAATCCTAGGACAGATGCAGAGAGGAATTACAATGAGGCCTAAGGACGTACTAGGAGGGTGATAGAGCGCACAATAGGTCTCCTGAAGGCTAGATTCCTTTGCCTCCATATCTCTGGGGGATCCCTGGCCTATGAGCCTGAAAAGGTGTGTAGAATAGTGGTGGCATGCTGCACAACGTGGCTGTGCAGAACTCTATCCCCCTCTTGGAGGAGGTGGGTGCTGTATATCTGTAGGAAAGTACCATCTTGCCTGGCATGTTACCCCCATTTTTACTTGTGTGTCAGTTTGTTTTTTGCCTGTCTACCTGGGATCCTACTAGCCTGGACCCCAGTGCTCATAGTTTGTGGCCTAAATATGTTCCCTGTGTGGTGCCTAACTGTGTCACTGAGGCTCTGCTAACCAGAACCTCAGTGCTTATGCTCTCTCTGCTTTTAAAATTGACACTGCAGGCTAGTGACCATTTTCACCAATTCTGATTGGCACACTGGAACTCCCTTATAAATCCCTAGTATATGGTACCTAGGTACCCAGGGTATTGGGGTTCCAGGAGATCCCTATGGGCTGCAGCATTTCTTTTGCCACCCATAGGGAGCTCAGACAATTCTTACACAGGACTGCCACTGCAGCCTGAGTGAAATAACGTCCACATTATTTCACAGCCATTTTACACTGCACTTAAGTAACTTATAAGTCACCTATATATCTAAACCTCACCTAGTGAAGGTTAGGTGCAAAGTTACAAGCCAAGGTGCCCCCACATAGTTAAGGGCAATTTCCCCGGACTTTGTGAGTGCGGGGACACCATTACACATGTGCACTACATATAAGTCAATACCTATATGTAGCTTCACAATGGTAACTCTGAATATGGCCATGTAACATGTCTAAGATCATGGAATTGTCCCTCATGCCAAAGCTGGTATTGGGGTACCAATCCCATGCATCCCCAAGGCTCCAGCATGGACCCTGGGTACTGCCAAACTAACGCTCTGGGGTTTTCACTGCAGCTACCGCTGCAGCCAACCCACAGACAGGCTTCTGCCCTCCTGGGGTCTGGGCAGCCCAGTCCTAGGAAGGCAGAACAAAGGATTTCCTCTGACAGAGGGTGTTACACCCTCTCCCTTTGGAAATAGGTGTTAAGGGCTGGGGAGGAGTAGCCTCGCCCAGCCTCTGGAAATGCTTTGAAGGGCACAGATGGTGCCCTCCTTGCGTAAGCCAGTTTACACCGGTTCAGGGATCCCCCAGCCCCTGCTCTGGCGCAAAACTGGACAAAGGAAAGGGGAGTGACTACTCCCCTGTCCATCACCTCCCCAGGGGTGGTGCCCAGAGCTCATCCAGTGTGTCCCAGACCTCAGCCATCTTGAATGCAGAGGTGTGAGGGCACAATGGAGGCCTCTGAGTGGCCAGTGCCAGCAGGTGACGTCAGAGACCCCTCCTGATAGGTGCTTACCTGGTTAGGTGGCCAATCTTCCTCTGAGGGCTATTTAGGGTCTCTCCTGTGGGTTTCTCTTCAGATAACGAATACAAGAGGTCACCAGAGTTTTTCTGCATCTCTCTCTTTGACTTCTGCCAAGGATCGACCACTGACTGCTCCAGGATGCCTGCAAAAACGCAACAAAGTAGCAAGATGACTACCAGCAACATTGTAGCACCTAATCCTTCCGGCTTTCTCAACTGTTACCTGGTGGTGCATGCTCTGAGGGCTGTCTGCCTTCACCCTGCACTGGAAGCCAAGAAGAAATCACCCGTGGGTTGACTGAATCTTCCCCCTGCTATCGCAGGCACCAAACTTCTGGTTCACCGGTCCTCTGGGTCCCCTCTCATCTCGACGAGCGTGGTCCCTGGAACACAGGAGCTGGATCCAAGTGACCCCGACAGTCCAGTGGTCCTTCTGTCCAAATTTGGTGGAGGTAAGTCCTTGCCTTCCCACGCCAGACAGTAATCCTGTGTACTGCGTGAACTGCAGCTGCTAGGGCTTCTGTGCACTTTTGCAAGGAATCCTTCGTGCACAGCATAGCCCAGGTCCCTGAGTTGACCACCGGCTTTGTGGGACCCTCCTTTGTAGTGTTGAGACGACCGCGTGCTCAGATTTCTTGAACGCCTGTTCAAGTGCTTTTGCGGGTGCTGCCTGCTTCTGCATGGGCTCTCTGTGCTGCTAAGCGCCCCCTCTGTCTCCTCTCCCAAGGGACGACCTCCTGGTCCTTCCTGGGCTGGGGCAGCACCCATTTTCTTTAACCGCGACCTTTGCAGCTAGCAAGGCTTGTTTTCGGTCTTTTTGCGTGGGAACAACTCTGCATCCTCCAGCACGCCGTGGGACATCTTCTGTTCAAAGGAGAAGTTCCTGGCATCTTCCGTTGTTGCAGAATCTTCAGCTTTTTCCACCCGGAGGCAGCCATTTTGCACCTTCATCCGGGGTTTGGTGGGCTCCGCGCCCGGACACTTTCGTGACTCTTGGACTTGGGGATAGAAGTAGCAACATTTAGAATTGTGATCCGCAAATTGTGAGTCAGAGCGACTCACAATTTGCGAGTCGCAATTTTGAATGTTGCATGGTGTCCCTGACACCATCTGCGATTCGCAAGGGGGTCGCAAATGCCCACCTCATGAATAATCATGAGGTGGGTCGCAATCTGCGACCCCCTTGCGAATGGCGGCCCTCACAGGGATGGTGGCCTGCTGCGGACAGCAGACCACTATGTCTGTGACTGCTTTTTAATAAAGCAGTTTTTTTTTTTTTGTAATGCAGCCCGTTTTCCTTAAAGGAAAACAAGATGCATTACAAAAACGAAAAATTAAACGTCTTCGTTTCATTTTTTCAGAGCAGGCAGTGGTCCATAGGACCACTGCCTGCTGTGAAAAAATGTTTGCAGTGCCATTCACAACGGGGAAGGGGTCCCATGGGAACCCCTTCCCTTTTGCAAATGGGTTACCACCCATTTGACATGGGTGCAAAATGCGATTACTTTGCGACCGCATTCATGTTCACAAACCAATCCTGCATTGCACTGCGACTCGCAATTAGGAAGGGAACACCCCTTCCTAGTTGTGACTCGCAAACCCATTTTGCGATTCGGTAACCAGGTTACCGAATCGCAAAACGAGGTTTGTGCATTGCGATGTGCGTTTTGCACGTCGCAAACAGCGAAATTTGCAGTTTGAGACATGCAAAATGCTTGCTACATCTGGCCCTTGGTCCCCTTCCTTTACAGGTCTTCAGGTCCAGGAATCTGTCTTTGCAGTCAGTTGTTGTCTTTGCAGAATCTCCTATCACAACTTTAGTGTGTTTCTGGGGAAGTAGGGTGACTTTACTCCTACTTTTCAGGGTCTTGGGGTGGGGTATCTTGGACACCCTTAGTGTTTTCTTACACTCCCAGCGACCTTCTACACACTACACTAGGCCTGGGGTCCCTAAGTGGTTCGCATTCCACTTTCTTAGTATATGGTTTGTGTTGCCCCTAGGCATATTGCATCCTATTGTATTCTACAGTGTTTGCACTACTTTTCGAACTGTTTACTTACCTGATTTTGGTTTGTGTGTATATTTTGTGTATTTTACTTACCTCCTAAGGGAGTATATCCTCTGAGATATTCCTGACACATTGTCACTAAAATAAAGTACATTTATTTTTAGTAACTCTGAGTATTGTGATTCTTATGATATAGTGCTATATGATATAAGTGGTATAGTAGGAGCTTTGCATGTCTCCTAGTTCAGCCTAAGCTGCTCTGCTACTGCTCTGTGGACGCGCGCAGCGGGCGCGCCGGAGGCACGCCAGAGGCAAGCCCGTCTGCGCCCGTCCGCGCCTGGACCGCACCCAGCACCAGTCCCCCTGGTCCCCCCAGACAACTCTACTGCCCCCTCGCCCATTTACCTGCTACACCTGTCACTTCTCCTGCTCCACACCCCTCACACCACACACCAACCATAGCAACCCCCCCACCAAACAAAACACCCCCAATGCAACAGACACCTGCTCTGCCCCCATGCCCACCAACCAGCCCGACCCCAACCCACCACACAACCAGAACACACCCCGCAACAACACCACCACACCACACACCAACGCCACCCACCACAACCACCTCAACTGCCTGCTCCTCAACACCAGCTCCCTTCACAAACATGCCAACTCTGGGATCTCATCACATCACACTCACCTGACATCGTCTTCCTCACAGAAACCTAGGCCAACCCCTCCTCAGAACCCGACATAGCCACTGCCACCCCCATGGGATACAAACTCCAACGCAAAGACCGCCTTAACAAGCCAGGAGGTGGCATCGCCATCCTACACAAAGACACCATTAAAGTCACCACCAACTCCCAAGACACTATCGACAGCACAGAACACATGCACTTCCTAATCCACATTAAGAACAACTCCACCCTCAGAGGCACACTAATCTACAGACCATCTGGACCACGCCCCGCCTTCTGCGACACCATCGCCGACACCATCAGCTCACACGCCCTCACCTCCTCAGACTACATCCTCCTCAGTGACTTAAACTTTCACTTGGAGAACCCTCAAGACCACAACTCCACCTCCCTCATAGACAACCTCACCAACCTCGAACTCAAACAACTGGTCACTGGACCCACCCACTCAGCAGGACACACACTTGACGCAATTTTCACCTCAAGCCAACACATAACCTACACACACACCACTGAACTCCACTGGACCTACCACCACTGCGTCCACTTCTCCTTCACCAAACCACACACACACCAACGACAACACACCACACCCTACCGCATGTGGGACAAGATCCCCACAGAACGCCTCAACTCCCAACTGGCTCACAACCCACCCTGCACACCAACGACCCCAACATAGGAGCGCACAACCTCCCTAAATGGATCACTACCTGCGCAGACACACTAGCCCCCCTCAGAAAACACACCCCTACCCGCAACATTAAGAACGCCCTTGGTTCAGCCCCAAACTCCAAGCGCAAATGCCGCCAAGCGGAGAAAATCTGGCGACAAGAACCCGTCTAGAAGCAACTTCTGCTCCCTCAAAACTTCCATCCGCACCCACCACCAACTCATACGCATCACCAAAAGATCTCACTACAAGACACGCCTGGACAACAACTCTCAAAACAGCAAAGAACTCTTCACCATCATTAAAGAGCTATCCAAACCCAAAGCCAGCAACATAGACCCCACACACACACAACCCCTATGTGACGCCCTCTCCAACCACTTCCATCACAAAATCCTGGACATTCACAACAGCTTCCTACCACTCACACCCACCACACACACCCCTCACTCGCCCAACTCCAACTCCACCCCCACTCCCGACCCTCCACCACTCTTACCACCTGGGCCCCTACCACACACGAAGAAACCGAAAAAGCCATGAATTCCATACACTCCGGATCCCCCTCCGACCCATGTCCACATCGCATCTACAACAAAGCCAGCCCAACCATCGCCCCCATACTCTGCAACATAATCAACTCCTCCTTCGACTCTGCCACCTACCCAGACCCCAAAAAGCACGCAGAAATCACTGCTCTCCTAAAAAAAAAACAAAGCCGACCCGGAAATCCTCTCGAACTACCACCCCATCTCCCTCCTCCCTTTCCCCGCCAAAGTTGCAGAGAAACTAGTCAACGCCCACCTATCCCACTTTCTCGAGGAAAACAACACTCTCGACCCCTCACAATACGGATTCCGCAAGAACCACAGCACGGAAACCGCCCTCATCGCATGCGCTGACGAGATCAGGACCAGAGTCGACAAAGGCGAGACCGTCGCACTCATCCTCCTAGACCTCTCCGCAGCCTTTGACACTGTCTGTCACCACACACTCCGCACACGCCTCCACAACATGGGAATTCGCCACAAAGCCTTAAACTGGCTCACCTCCTTCCTCACCGACCGGACCCAAACATTCCGCCTCCCGCCCTTCCACTCCACCGCCACCAAAATCATCTGCAGAGTCCCCTAAGGGTCCTCCCTCAGCCGCACACTCTTCAACATTTACATGATCCCCCTCGCCAACATTCTCCGACCACACAGAATCACCATCCTCTCCTACGCAGATGACACCCAACTCATCCTCTCCCTCACCCGCAACCCCACCACAGCCAAAACCAACCTACACGCCGCTCTCCTCAACACCGCCAACTGGATGACGACAAACCACCTCAAGCTTAACTCCGACAAAACCAAAATCATCATCTTCGGCCCCAACAAAACCATATAGGACGACTCCTGGTGACCCACCACCCTAGGCTCCGCACCCACCCCCGCAAACCACGCACGCAACCTCGGCATCATCCTGGACCCCTCACTCTCTCGATGACTCAGCAAGTCAATGCAGTCACCTCCTCCTGATTCCACACACTCCGCATACTGAAAAAATCCTTCAAATGGATCCCCCCGAGACCAGGAAGACAGTCACCCATGCACTCATCAGCAGCAGGCTAGACTACGGCAACGCCCTCTACGCCGGCACCACACTTAAACTCAGACGCAAACTCCAGAGAATCCAAAACATGGCCGCACGCCTCGTCTTGGACCTCCCCCGCCACAAACATATCTCTCCACTCCTCAAAACCCTTCACTGGCTCCCCATAGACAGCCGAATCACTTTCAAGATCCTCATCCTCGCACACAAATCCCTCCACAACACTGGCCCGACCTACCTCAACGAAAGAGTGAACTTCCACACTCCCACCCGCAACCTCCGTTCAGCTGATCTCGCACTAGCTACAGTTCCCCGCATCCAACAAACCACCACAGGAGGCAGGGCATTCTCTTACCTCGCCCCCAAAACCTGGAACTCCCTACCCACAAACCTTAGCAAAACCAAAGACCTCCTGCTCTTTAGAAAGGGCCTCAAGACCTGGCTGTTCGAACAGTAACCCTCCACCCCTCTACTCCCCCCCTTTCTCAAGGGCCTTGAGACCCTCACGGGTCAGTAGAGCGCTCTATAAATTCTTTTGATTGATTAATTGATTGCTATAGCTACCTCTATCAGCCTAAGCTGCTAGAACACTACTAATCTACTAATAAGGGATAACTGGACCTGGCACAAGGTGTAAGTACCATCAGGTACCCACTATAAGCCAGGCCAGCCTCCTACAATATCCAGACCAGCTTCCTCAGGGAGGGGATGAGAGTGATGGTGATGAGGAGGAGGGGGAAGATATACATTCCAGGAAGCAACTGATACAACTTTACTTCCAGTAGATAAGTGGGACTATTCGATGATGTTGCCGTCTGTACAGCCTACTGTCAGTGTGCCTTCTCCTCTATGGGGGTGTTGGGTCTATAGACATTGTCACTGTGACCAGGTTTGCATGGGCCATGTAACATTATGGACAAATTGTTTGACAATTCTGTTGGCACAACCACATGTTATGCGAGGCATGCAATTCCTGCAATTAAGAACTGAATACATGATTTCAAAGACTATTGCATCCACACTTCCTTTTGTTTCTACATAATGACAGGGGACATTGACATTGGTGAACAGGTTGTTTTATTTGGTGCAGGGATGACATCGTGCAGTTTACAGTGATGGGAGTGGGCTACTGGTGGATGTCTATATTGGCTACAATGTCGCAGCGTTTGTTGGCAGTGGTGGTATGTCCATCTATCATTTACAGTTTTTGTGGTTGTTATTACACGGTGTGGACGGTCGTTCAGTGGCACACTTGGAGGACAGTTCTTGTCAGAGTCACTTCTTTGAGGGGGCCTAAGTCTTGGAGGTGTTCCTGTGCCATATCTGGGACTGAGGGACCGTTTAGGTGCATGGTGTTGGCCTGTACGGGTTGAGATGCAGGTCTCCTGTGTGTCCTGAGATGGTGGCACAAGTCCTATTGCTGCTGCTGATTTTGTTGGCCGGTCTGTATCTTGGCCTGTAGTAGAGGCTTCCTGGTTTGAGGGGGCCTCAGGCTGGGACAAGGTGCAGCGGCGCACCTGCTATGGTGGCCATGGTGGCATTGTGCAGTTTCCACCGCTCCATAGCCTCTTGGTGGTGTGCTACCTGCATCCTTTGACTCTGCTCCAGGGTGGAAACAATCTGGGCCAGTCTGTCCTGGGTATGGTGGTATACTCCCAGGACCTCATATATCATGTCCTGGGCTGCAGCATCCATCCTGTGGCCTCCCCCCTGGGCCAGTGATGCCCTCCCACAGGGCCTAGCCCCCTGTGTCCCATGCACAGGTCTGGCGGTACCACTTGTACAGGGGCCATCGTCTTCCTGCCTGTTGGTAGGGGCTGACTGTGGCTTCTGTCCATGTGTTCCACCAGTCTGTGGCCTGGATACACAGGTGTGGGAACGGTTGCCCTGGGCTGATGTTGTTGGCTGGGTGGTAGGGGTGTCAGTGGTGTCCTAGGTGGGGCTGCTGGGTGGTGACAGTCCAGGACTGTGTGAGGGGCCAGGGTGTTCTTCACTGTCCAGGGTTCCCTCTCCAGTGTCCTGGGTGGTGCCTCTGTCTCCATGTGGGGCACTGCCACTCCTTGTCCTGTCCGTCAGGGTGGCATGGCTGGTGTTGTCTGTTGGGGGGAAGACATGTCTGTTACAGTTGCATGATCGGATGGGGTGCACAGGGTTGGGCTGTTTTGTGCAGTTTTCACACTTTGGGGCCATGCAGGGTGCATTTGTGAGGTTTGCACTGCATTTTGCTTAGGATGTGGAGGTGCATTGTGGGTGGTGTAGTGCCTTTGTGATTTCTTGCAGGGGTGGGTGGCTGTGCACAGGAGGAGGGATGTGGGCCTGTTAGTGGGTTTGTGGGCATGCAGGGTGACTGGATGTTGTGATCGTGGCCTGGGTGTGGTAGTGGTCCTGGTGGGTGTTGGAGGGATGGGGTGGTGCATGCATTACAGGTGTGGTGGATAAGGGGTAATTGTAGATGACTTACCCGAGTCCATTCCTCCAGTGAGTCCAGCGAGGCCCTCAGGGTGCAGGATGGCCAGTACCTTTTCCTCCCAGTCAGTGTAGTCGGGTGGTGTTGGTGGAGGTCCTCCCCAGTCTTCTGGACTGCAATGTTGTGCGGGGTTGCCATGGACCTCACCTTCCCGCGCAGGTCATTCCATCTCTTGTGGATGTCGTCCATCATGCGTGGATGGTGTCCCACTGCATTGACCTTGTTCACTATTGTCTGCCATAGCTCCATCTTCCTGGCGATGGGTGTGTGCTGGACCTGTACCCCGAATAATTGTGGCTCAACCTTCAGTATTTCATCTACCATGGTCCTTAGCTCCCTTTCTGTAAAGCGTAGGTGTTTGGGGGGCGCCATGGTGTGTGTTGTGAGTGGTGTTTTGAGTGGATCTAGGTGAGGGTGCTGTATTGTGTATTTTGGTGTTCAGTGTCTGCTTCTGGAGTTCTCTGTATCAGTTGTCCGAATGTCATTGCAAAGGATTGTGGGGTTTGTCTGTGCGTGTTTTATAGTGTTGTGGATGTGTGTCAGGTGTGTGGGTTTCAGACTTGCCAATGTGTGCAGTTCTTACTGTTGGGTCCCATTGCGGGCATTGGCGGTCTGTACCGCCAATGGTTGTTCAACTTCCACTGACCGCCGTGGTGATTTGTGCATCATCATTTGGAGGGCGGGTGTTTGTGTGCTCGGCGGTGCAGGGTCGGAGGTCCTGCATTTCCGCCGACAAGGTCCTGGCGGTGACTGGTGGCTGGGACCTTTTTTTCGGATTCTGATTTTTGCATCTTTATATGGCGGGTTTCTGTTCACTGCCAATGGCGGTCTTCTGTTCACCGTCGCCACGGCGGCCGACGGTGTTTACTGCCGTGTTCCTAACGAGGGCCATAATTTCTAGTCAGTGAGTGCCTTTGGCTCAGAGCCAAGCTCAAAATTATTATTTGTCCAGCTCTTCGCTAGCTGATACCTTGTTTCTGTACCATTTTGTGAGTGTGTTTCAGGTAGTTTCTGTGGAAGGTGTTCCTGAATGGGTGGTAGGTTTTGTGACCTTCATCCAAGGTTCATGCAAGATTGGCAATGTCACCAGGTCTCAGTGTGCAATCTTTCTTAGAATGAATATAAGAGGTGATCTATTCTAGGGTGCTCCAAATGGGGCAGATGGTTTGAGCCATGTAACATTTTTCCATATCTAAGTTGATGTGTGACAATGGGGGGCTGGGTAGAGGCGACTTTTGGAGCTCTTCCCAAGGGTGTTTTAGGCAAGTTAATGCGGCCAGGGAATGAGATAGGTGCAGACTGATGGGGAGGGCTATTAGGGTGATGTAAAGGGAGTAGGGCTGACATGCTGCAAACTAAGGGATTCTTTTGGTTTGTCTGACAGGATGTTGGTCTCCTCAGGTGAAGCAAAAAACTTCGCTTCCACCCACTCTTCCCTTTAAGTCTGCATTTTAGGGTTCTTCCATCTTTGCACAAGATTCTTTGGGTGGCTAGTGGTGGTTTGCAACAGGATAGGATGCTGAAGCTGTTGTGTTGCCAAAGAGCAGGTACACTTTTACCAGGTACGGTTAACAGGTTTTTGTAACTGTAGGAAGTTGGCTCTGTATATACTTTTTCAAAGTAAGAAATAGTGTGCACAGAGTCCAAGGGTTCCCCTTAGAGGTAAGATAGTGGCAAAAAGAGATAATTTTAATGCTCTATTTTGTGGTAGTGTGGTCGAGCAGTAGGCTTATCAGAGGGTAGTGTTAAGCATTTGTTGTACACACACAGGCAATAAATGAGGAACACACACTCAAAGACTTACTCCAGGCCAATAGGTTTTTATATTGAAAAATATATTTTCTTAGTTTATTTTAAGAACCACAGGTTCAAGATTTACATCAAACACTTTAAATGTAAGGTACTTCACTTAGATACTTTAGGAACTTTGAATGAACACAATATCATATAGTCTTTGTAAAAATGGCAATAAGCTATTTTCAAAGTGGACACAGTGCAAAGATCAACAGTTCCTGGGGGACGTAAGTAAAGGTTAGGTTTTCAGATAAGTAAAACACTTACAAGTCTCAAAGTTGGGGCCAAGGTAGCCCACCGTTGGGGGTTCAAGGCAACCCCAAAGTTACCACACTAGCAGCCCAGGGCTAGTCAGATGCAGAGGGCCAAGAGGTGCCCAAAACACATAGGCTTCAATGGAGAACAGGGGTGCCCCGGTTCCAGTCTGCCAGCAGGTAAGTACCCGCGTCCTCGGGGGACAGACCAGGGGGGTTTTGTAGGACACCGGGCGGGGGGGACACACAAGCAGGTACATAAAGTACACCCTCAGCGGCACAGGGGCGGCCGGGTGCAGAGTGCAAACAGGCGTCGAGTTTTGTATTGAAAGCAATGGGGAGACCTGGTGGTCTCTTCAACGATGCAGGCAGGCACGGGGGGGCTCCTCGGGGTAGCCACCACCTGGGCTAGGCAGAGGGTCGCCTGGAGGTCGCTCCTGCACTGGAGTTTGGTTCCTTCAGGTCCTGGGGGCTGCGGATGCAGTGTTGGTTCCAGGCGTCGGGTCCCTTGTTACAGGCAGTCGCGGTCAGGGGGAGCCTCTGGATTTCCCCTGCAGGCGTCGCTGTGGGGGCTCAGGGGTTTCGTCTCAGGCTACTCACGGGCTCGCAGTCGCCGGGGAGTCCTCCCTGTAGAGTTAGTTTGCCGCAGGTCGAGCCGGGGGTGTCGGGTGCAGAGTGGAAAGTCTCACGCTTCCGGCGGGAAACGTGAAGTCCTTAGAGTTGTTTCTTTGTTGCAAGAAAGTTGCAGATTGTTGAACAGGGCCGCTGTTCACGGGAGTTTCTTGGTCCTTGGTTGCAGTGCAGTCATCTGAGGCTTCAGAGGTCGCTGGTCCCTGTTGGATGCATCGCTGTTGCAGTTTTCTCTGAAGTTGGGAGATAGGCCGGTAGGGCTGGCGCCAAAGCAGTTGTCGTCTCCGTCTGCAGGGCTTCAGGTCAGCAGTCCTTCTTCTGGTTAAGGTTGCAGGAATCTAGTTTCTTAGGTTCTGGGGGCCCTTAAATACTGAATTTAGGGGGGAGTTTAGGTCTGGGAGGGCAGTAGCCAATAGCTACTTTCCTTGAGGGTGGCTACACCCTCTTTGTGCCTTTTCCCTGTGGGGAGGGGGGCACATCCCTAATCCTATTAGGGGAATCCTCCATCCACAAGATGGAGGATTTCTAAAAGTAAGAGTCACCTTAGCTCAGGACACCTTAGGGGCTGTCCTGACTGGTGGGTGACTCCTCCTTGTTTTCCTCATTATCTCCTCCAGACTTGCTGCCAAAAGTGGGGGCAGTGACTGGAGGGGCGGGCACCTCCACTAGCTGGGATGCCCTGGGGCGCTGTAACAAAGGGGGTGAGCCTTTGAGGCTCACCGCCAGGTGTTACAGTTCCTGCAGGGGGAGGTTAGAAGCACCTCCACCCAGTACAGGCTTTGTTCCTGGCCACAGAGTGACAAAGGCACTCTCCCCATGTGGCCAGCAACATGTCTGGTGTGTGGCAGGCTGGCAAAAACTAGTCAGCCTACACTGGAAGTCGGGTATGTTTTCAGGGGGCATCTCTAAGATGCCCTCTGGGTGTATTTTACAATAAATTGCACACTGGCATCAGTGTGCATTTATTGTGCTGAGAAGTTTGATATCAAACTTCCCAGTTTTTAGTGTAGCCATTATGGTGCTGTGGAGTTCGTGTTTGACAGACTCCCAGACCATATACTCTTATGGCTACCCTGGACTTACAATGTCTAGGTTTTGCTTAGACACTGTAGGGGCATAGTGCTCATGCACTTATGCCCTCACCTGTGGTATAGTGCACCCTGCCTTAGGGCTGTAAGGCCTGCTAGAGGGGTGACTTACCTATGCCACAGGCAGTGTGAGGTTGGCATGGCACTCTTAGGGGAGTGCCATGTCGACTTGGTCATTTTCTCTCCATCAGCACACACAAGCTGTGAAACAGTGTGCATGTGCTGAGTGAGGGGTCCCTAGGGTGGCATAAGACATGCTGCAGCCCTTAGAAACCTTCCCTGGCATCAGGGCCCTTGGTACCAGGGGTACCAGTTACAAGGGGCTTACCTGAGTGCCAGGGTTGTGCCAATAGTGGAGACAAAGGTACAGTTTAGGGAAAGAACACTGGTGCTGGGGCCTGGTTAGCAGGGTCCCAGCACACTTTCAAATCATAACTTGGCATCAGCAAAGGCAAAACGTCTGGGGGTAACCATGCCAAGGAGGCATTTCCTTACAGTAACTTGCTACGCTGGAGAGATGGTTGGTCTTACAGATATGGCAGACCAGTTTGAGGGAGGGTGGATGGGGGCTATGGGTTTGTAACATTTGGGTTCTTAGGCTTCAGAATTTGAAAGAGTAGAGGTTGGTACAAAGGAATAGGGGCAGGAAGCTGGATGTGTAAGGGTGCTGGGGACCTGGGGTCAGTTATTGAGATTGGGATGGGATGTTCAAGTTGGGTAAGGAAGCAAACAGTTCAAACATTGACATAATTATAAACTAACAACAAATAAAATCGTCATGTGGTACACTAATTATTATATTCTTTGTGTGTAGATAAATTTGGCTTGGGTTGGTCTGTATCTTAGATTCAGGTCGAGGACATTATGGTAACTCCGTCTGAGATGTCTCGCTAATTGAGGGGTGTGTGTTCTGGCCGCAACGTGAAGTGTGAGAGGGGGGGGGCAGGAGGTGCTAAGTGGGTCTCAGAGGTCACCTTGGGGGATGTTGAGTACCTCTGGATGAGAGTGTAAGTCCATAATTAATGTTTCCCAGTCTAATGTTATGGAATATTACCGCAGACCCCTTATTTATTCGTGCCTCAAGGCAACTGCCTCCACTCGGCTCCATTTTAGTGTCACTGCCCACAAGTGTGCCGTGCTGGGCAATGCCTGTGATTTCCAGTGCATCCTAGTAAGTCTGTGAGCCAAGAGCAACGCCAGGTCAATAAACCTATTGCTCGCCTTAGCAACTAGTGACCTGTGTAAGAGGCCTAGCAGTGTCCCCTCCATTGTGCATAGATCTGAGCGACCCATTACCCGTTCTATTTCCGTAAATATCCATGTCCAATATTCCGCCACAACCAGGCAGTCCCAGAAAATATGTTTAATATCAGCTCCTATTTGTTGGCATCATGGGCATATAGATGGCCAGCCAAACATGTGGGAAAAAGAGGCAGATGTGAGGTATGCTCTGTGCACTATTTATGTTGAATGTATAGGAGCTTTGCATTGGGGACACTTGTTTAGGGTACTTTTTCCCAATCCTTCATGGTAATCTCCCTGTTCAAGTCTCCCTCCCATTCTCTGCGGATTGTCACTAGTGGGTCCCGCACGGCATGAGCAAATGCACAGGCTAACCATGATATCAATTTGCGCCCATTGTGTGTAATATGTGGACATGTGAGGTGGATCCGGCTCAGTGTCTACAATGCCCCAGAGTCAGATTGCCTCCGCTAATAGTGGTAGGCAATGTCCTGAAGGCAGCCTGTATTCTCCTTGTAGCTAGTTGTTCGTCCATTAGGAGCAAGCCCTCTCTGAAAAGCGCCCCTAGTGTGTCCACTCCAGCCTTGGACCATGTGTTTATCTCTCCTGGGGGACCTGGATATCCGGTGAGTACAGTGGCATTCCTGGCACTAGCTTCAGGCTACGATGAACGCTGTTAAATGCAATCTGTAGTAAACCATTCCCCCCAGGCGGTGGATGTGCTTGGGGCAGGAATGCACTCTGCAGTTCCACTTGTGCAGCGCCAGGTCTAGAGGGGCCCTCTTCTCAGTACAGCGACCCGCCAATCAATATGTGGGCCACTGCAGCTGTGCAGCCAGGTAATAATGCTGAAAGTCAGGAGCGCCTAGGAGCGCCTAGGCCACCCTTCATTATGGGTAGTTGTAATTTCCAAAGTGCAACTTGGCGGCGGCCCTTTTTCCGAATTAAGGACCCCAGTGCGTAGTGCAGAGATGAAAGGTGGATCTGGGTATACTGATCGGAAGATTATCACAATTTTTGCAACTCAGCCCTGAACTGTGAGCGGGAGCACGCTCCAAAAGGCCATCTGAGGCTTCAGTGATGTGACTTCATGAAATTGCTTCATGAAATTGCTATCTAGGAGATCCTGCCTGTTGTGATATACGTTAATGCCCAGGTATCTAAACATTCGAGGCTCCCACCTCAACTGGTGGCCTTCTATAGCAATGTCCTGTGGGGGGAAATGTGGGTGTAAAGGAAATAAGCAGGATTTTGCCCAGTGCAACCGCAGCCCTGACGCTGCACAAAAATCCTGCATTAGCGCCTGTATGGGCTCAATGCCATTATGTCATCTGCATGCAGGGAGACTACGTGGGTTTCCTCAAACAATAGAATACACCATCCACACCCCAGCTGGTGTAGTTTTTGGGCCAAAGGCTCCATGGCAAGGGCAAAGAGTAAAGTGGGCAACAGGCATCCTTGTCTAGTCCCCCACTTGATCTGGAATGGAGGGGACAAACACTTACCAATCTTGACCCTTGCCAGTGGGTCCGCATAGAGGAGCCGAATCAGCGCCTGGAGAAGTGATAGTCTTATTCTAATGTGTCACACGCCTCATCTAGATCTAATACAAGGTATGCGGCGAATGGCCAGCTGGGTGGAGCCTGTTCCCTCACACTGTGCAGCCTGTGGGTGTTCAACGTGGTGGATCTTCTGGGAATGAACCAGTTTTGGTCCGGGTGCACTAACACCCTCATGGGCCTATATAGGCGTCCCACTAGAATCCTGCTTAGTATCTTTTAGTCCGATCCCAACACAGACAATGGGCGGTAGGAGGCAAGGTCCTCTGGGTCTTTACCTGGTTTTGGAAGAGAGTCTAGGAGTGAGAACCTCATGCTCTGCGGCAAGCGGTTCTCATCCGCCTCCGCTTGATAAAGTTTGAGTAATTTAGGGGCAAGGTGATGTTCGTATGCATTATAAAATTCAATAGTGAGCCCATCTAGTCCCAACGTTTTTTGGGTGGCTGCACCTCGGATTACTCCCTTAATTTATTCTATTGTGAGGGTGGTATTGAGGTCTTCTCTCTCTAATGGAGTTAATGTGGGGAGATCCACCTTTTCTAGGAACCCACATATATTTTCTCACCAGGGCAACTGCAGGGGATTGTAAAGTGTGAAATAATGTGATGTGAATGCATCATGTATCTGGGATTGCTGTAGAGCAAACTCTGTTGTGGATCTTCACAATGGGAGCAGGAGAGTCAACGCTACGCCCTAACCATGCCAGCAGACGACTGGCCTTGTTGCCTTCAGCATGGATTTTGGCCTGATATGACCTAAAGGCAACGCAGCACAATTGCTCCACTAGTCATGTATGCGCGGCCAGTGTCTTGTTCAGGTCTTCCTGTGCTGCAGGATTATCCCTATTGGTTGCTTCCAGGGTTTTCAGGGATGCTTCGGCTTATGTATTGTCACTCTCACTCCTACAGCTGTGTGGATAAAGTGACCCCATAGCACTACCTTCATAGCCTCCCAATCTGTGAGTTTAGAACTGCATGTGCTCCAATTTTCAGTGAAGTAGTGTATCAATGTTTAGTTTGTCGCATCATGTAATGCCTGGTCTTCTAGCAAGGCCGGTTGCAGTCGCCAGGAGGTGACCGGCGGTCTAGTAGCACCCAACTCCAACTGTAGCTGTGGTGGTTTGTGGTCAGAGAAGGCCTTACCGAAGTATTCCGCCCCGTCACACAGAGGTGGGTCGTCGGGTCACATAAGATCCTGTCTAATCGGACGTGCAAGTTGTGTACTACCAAGTAGTATGAACAGTCTATGTTATCTGGGTATAAGGATCTCCAGGAGTCCAACAGGGGCCAATGTTGGAGCCACTGTGAGAATAGTACTGCAGCTGACTTGACTGGGGAACCAGGGAGTGGGAGATATGAACAATCCAGTCGTGGATCAATTAAACAGTTAAAGTCACCCCCTGATATCCACGGTATGAGACCATTGTGGTAATATTGTAGAAAGTCGAGAAAAGAAGGCAGATTGCACTGTTAGGAGCATATATACTGCCCAGCAACACTGCCTCCCCATCCAAGAGATCTTCTGCCAACACATATCTGTCCTCAGGATCAACGTCCGTTCTCAGGGTTTGGAAGGGACTCCAGGGGAATCCAGATTAAGGCCCCCAGCGCAAAGCCTTAGTATGTAGTACAGTAGAAGTGGCCCCTTCAACACCTCTGCAGATGAACTTCCTTCCCCATCATCACTTGTCTCTTGCAAAAAAGCAATTTGTACACCCCACCTTCTTAGATATTGCTACACAGAGTGCATCTTTCTGGTGGTGTCCATACCCCAGATACTCCATGTAATGACCTTGAACCTAGACATCCTGTGTACTTATTGAGGCCTGGCCCCTGAAGTGGCTGGCTCTGTGTCTTTGTACCACCTCTCCATGCCACAATACCTGTACTAGACCTGCCAGAATAAGTTGTTAGTGCATCACATGTTTTAACTGTTCGTACAAACTGAACTCTTAACTCCCAACCCCAGGCAACTCTGAAACCTGGGGCCGCCCAAACAATTAACATTGTAACCGATTGATGGGGTGCTCCTACGCTGGCCTCCAACTGCGTCTAGGAGTCAACTGTAAAGAAAAAGAGAAAGAGGGGAGTAACCAGCCTTGTTAGGGATGCAAAACTCTTTGTTAAGAGCAGGGAGCAGAACTCGAGCGAGCAATGAGCCGGAAAACCCATGTTTGCCATACTATCACTTTCTACAGGTTCCCATGGGCCGCTACCCCGACTGTGTAACATAGAAGGGATATCAATAATCATCAACTCTACTGCCCTCCTAACCTGGACATCATAGTAGCTTATCTGCCGTTTGAGGCTTTACATCAGGCAGGGGCTGTGAGGTTGTACTGTCCTCAGAGTGCATGGAGGTGGAATCAGCAGCATCGTTATCCTGGGGAGAGTCCTGCGACGAGTATCTGTCCACCTATATAGTGACCGATGTGGCCAGAGCCTGGGCCTGTTCCTCCCTGGCTTGCTCTGGCAAAGACGTCCCCTGGACTTGGGCTCTCGAGTGGCGACGAGACCCCTGCCTCCATCTCTCTGTAGGCCCAGAGCCACGATGCTGCTAGTCCGGGGAGGGCAGTGACGAGGCCTCGTAGCAGCGCTGTTCCACCCAGTGCCAGGCGTCCGTCAATTCTGTGAAGAAAAAGGTATTTTTGCCCACTATCACCTTCAGCTTCACCGGGAACAGAAGCAAGTAGCGCAGGCAGCTTGTTGTAATTTGCACTTCACACCAAGGAATGAGGCCCTGCGGCAGTGTACTGAGAGGGTATAGTCTGGAAAGATGTAGACCCTGGCGTTCTCATAATAAAGGGGGGACACCGCCCGCAGGAGTGCCTCTTTGTCGTTATAGTTCAGGATGAGGGCGACCACAGGGCTGGGAGGAGTGGTGGAGGGCGCAAGTACACTGATAACTGCTCTGGTGCCACCTGTTCCACTAAACCATCACTCAAAGAAGGCAGTAGGGTCGGTGCCTTCCGCACCTTCCAGAAACCCCATGATGCTGAGATTGTTGTGACAAGATTGTCCCTCGGAGTCCTCAGCTCTAGCCTCCAATTCTCAGAGTTTGGAGGTAAGGGAAAGCACTTGCCCCTCACGTTCCTGGACAGTCGGGCAAAAGCTCTGCCATGCCACTCTCCACCTGAGTGACTCTGCCTGCCAATTTCTGCTGATCAGCTTGGACAAGTCCCAACTCAACTGCCATTGCATCCACTTTGGCGCTAAGTTCTTGTTTGGTGGTCGCTATGGCCTTGAGGATTTGGCCAAGTTTGGCATCTGTGGTGGACACTGTTGACGGCGGGGGTGACGAGGGTCACACATCTGAGTCTTGCATGCTCCCAATGCCTAATTATTGTGCTAGGGGTCTTGTCTGCCCCTACGGCCCATTTTCAGTGTGTCAATGGTCATGGGTGCCACTCGCTAGGACTAGTTTGTCAATGCTGGTGGTATTTTATGCATTATGGCCCACTTGGTCCAGATATTCACCTCATGGACAAGTTACTGATTCTGCCCTGCACTTATTATGCTGGCGTCATGTGGAGGATAGAAGACTCGAGACAGGCCCCCCTCAATGCCGCCAGGTCCAGGTCAGCTGTGTAAGATTGAGTTCACCAGACGGGAAACCTGCGCTGTGGAACTCCCCATCGTCAATAGTCTTGGATCCGCAGCTTTGGTGCCGGCACCTTCACTCCCCTGGTCCCATGGGGGAAGGAGGGCCACGAGTGATCCTCGTGCCTGACCTGCCACTGGTGGGAGGTGCTCCCCTTCCCCCTTCCAGCTCCAGGAAAGTTTACCAGCATGTAGCCGCGCTGCCTCCAACAACGTGGGCCATCTCTGCAGCTACAGGCGCCTCGTGCCACCACCAGCAGCATTTGTCACCATCAGGGCCACATGTCAGTGGGGGCTCAGTGTCAGTCCTCCACACCAGGGGCACCGTGGCTCGCAAGTGTCGATCCCGTGCCATCCCCCACCTGCACCACACCGCATCAACTGAAAGGGGGGTTCCACCTCATGCCTCAGGCCCCACGCAGGCCTAATATCCAACGGGCAGGAGGGAAGCAGTACAGTAGACGCCGGGGTGCACCACAGTGGTGTGTGTGCCTCTGGCAGTGCACTCTTCTTCTTCCGTGTGTGGTGCCTCCTCCGCCGTCAACCATCCTCTCTCACCCTGCCTTGCTGGTATCCCCCGTCACAGCCGCAGCTCCTGCCTCTGAGTCCCTCACCTCTTCGCCCAGCCTCTCGACCTCAGCAGCCACGATGGCAGAGGGAAACCACCCACCACACCAGTGGGCCCACATTAGGCGACGTCCTCCCTTCGTCTGGGCCCCCGGGCTCCCCTCAGCCCGCAGCTGCCCACGTGGGGATAATGGTCTTCAGGCCCTGGCCGGGCCTCCTCGGCGATCCGCTGTTCCTGGACTCCGAAGCCACCAGCACCCCCGTCACAAGACCTCTGCGACAAACTCAACTCCTTTTTCCACTACAAGATCCAGGACATCTATGACAGCTTCCTCCTGGACAATCCTGTCACTGGAACCTGTGACCGACCCTCCCCCCCTCAGAATCCCCCCAGACCATCCAGAGCTGGTCCACACTCACCACAAAGGAAACAGTCAACATCATGAACAGCACCCACTCCGGATCCCCCTCGGACCTCTGCTTGCACCACATATACATCAGAGCCAGGCATCCATCACCCCGAGCTCCATAACACAATCAACTGCTCCATCAACTCGGGCACCTTCACCGAGGACTGGAAACATGGCGAAATACATCCTCTCCTGAAGAAATGTTCGGCCGACCCATCAGGACTAAAGAATTTCCAGCTCATTTCGCTGCTACCCTACCCCGCCAAAATAGTGGAGAAAGCAATCAACACACAACTACGGAATTTCATTGAGGCACACAACTCCCAGTCCGGCTTCCGCAGCAACCACAGCATGGGGACAGCCCTCCTGGCAGCCACCGACGACATCCGATTACGGAAGATGGTCTAGGAATAACTTATCCTCTTCGCAACAGGAAAAAATACATTTGGAGAAAAAAGACTTAGCCGGTTATTATGAACCTGGCGGGAAAGACCCCACTGCCGGCGCTGGCAGTAACTACTGCCAACAGGCCGGCGGTGCAGACCGGCAAATAAAGAAACATAGGAGAAACAGCCAGTGGCCCATCCACTCACTGCCATCTTGGTAGCATCGCCGACGACGGCAGAGGCCATCTTCAGCCCGGCGGAAAGGCCCAACCCGACCACCATATAATGATACACCACACCGACATCAGTTCCAGGGTAGGAACCACCGCCATGCAAAGCTTGGCAGAAACGACCCATATAAAGAGAAACAACCCATATAAAGGGAAACAACTCACTGAAGGCACACAGAAAACACCGAGACCGACATGTACCAAGAGTTTGAAATAATGGCAGTGCTTCTCCTTGCCATATTTCTCCAGGACCGTGACCGCCGACGTCGGTAAGTACCGCAGTCTAGCACACATGGGAGCAAAGGGGACAATTACACAACCACCCACCCCACCCACACTGCAACGCAGACCCAACCCCTCCCACCACCCCAAGCCATATATACCCTAACAAAACATACACAAGCTAACAAATACCTGCACCAATGCACACACCTGTGCACAGCAGACTCCCACAGTGAAACGCTGCACAACGGGTCAACATAGCACCAACACGTCTGCTGGCAACAAAATGTATTTCTAACAAAAATAAATTGTTCAAACTAGGGCATTGGCTAGTCCATTTCAAAGTATAGCAAGCAAATATAGCCCACACTTGACTCCTATGATGCAAAAGAAAACTCCACTGAGAAGGGGCATCAATGGGGCAGACAGGCACCACAGGACTCAGGGGCAGGGGTTGGTGGGGGTGGGAACTCAGGTTTGGAAGGGGGGGTCTTGGGCGTAGGCTCTGGAGGCAGAGCTGGTTTGGGCTTGCCCTTGGGAGGAGGAGGAGTGGGCTTGGACCTGGGGGTAACAGAGGGACCAGGGGCAACACGGGCATTCTTCCTCACTGGGGAAGGGGCACCGGAATGGGTAGTGCGGACTGAGGAGGACTTGGATGACGAAGAAGTGGGTTTCTGGAGGCCAAGGGAATGTTTAGGGACAAGACCGGGTGGGTCAGTGGGTTCGAACAGGTCAACATGGGAGAGGAAAAGCTTTCGAGGAGCAATTGGAGGGGTCTTGGAGGCAGGTTTGGGAGTGGAGGTTGAGGGAGTGGTGGTATGAGGTGTAGGTCTGCTGTGCTTGGATTCAGGTGCCTGTACAGTATCCCCATGTTTGGTGGATGTGTGTGGAGTGGATGACTGGGAGTGTTTGTGTCCTGGGAGGAGGGGGGTGGACACAGTGGGGGAGGTGGATGTTGCTGTGTCTGCCTTGGAATGTTGGGTGTGTGCCTGCATGTTGTGGGACGTGTGGTGCTTTTGTTTGTCTGCCTACTTCTTGGGTGTTGATTTGGATGCATGGCTGTCTGGATCTGTGCTTGGGATGGGAGAAGGGAGTGGGGTGCTGGAAGGGGTAGAGGTGGTGGGAGGGGGGCTGGAATGACCAGGGACAGTGGCTGCTGTCAAAGAGGAGGCCAGAGCCTGAAAAGATCTCTGTAGGCCAGACGAACGAGTTACTTACCTTCGGTAACGACTTTTCTGGTGGATACATTAGCTACCTGTGGATTCCTCACCTGATGAATACTCCCATGGCGCCAGCATTTGACGGAAATCTTCTTACTAGTCTCTGCACGTCGATGAGGACGTCACTCTAGCCCACGCGACGCCGTCTGACGTCATACAGGCAATAAGAAGTCCTCGCCGACGTGCCGATGACAGTACCAACATTTTTTACGTGCATGAGAATAATAATAATAACCCAATGCAATGAAAGAGCAAAGCAACATCTCTTAATATTGTAAATCACACAACATTGCAATAAAATAGCTGTAGATTTAATATAACCTTTTTTTTTTTTTTTTTTTTTTTTTTTAAACAAATAAATATATTTATATATACGAATCATGTATATACCCAATATATACATAGATTTATATATACATATACACATATATACAAATATCATACATGCAAAATGTATTGCAACTTTGAAGACCAAAAGGAGCACACTCAAGGATTGCTTGGAGAGACCAAAAAGGCAACGGGGAGGCGGGTGGGACCGTGAGGAATCCACAGGTAGCTAATGTATCCACCAGAAAAGTCGTTACCGAAGGTAAGTAACTCGTTCTTCTGATGGATACAACTACCTGTGGATTCCTCACCTGATGAATAGAGTCCCAAAGCAGTACCACGCCCGGCGGTGGGTGCCTAAATGGTCAAACCAAGAAATCCTGCAGCACTGACCGTGCAAAATGACCGTCCCTTCTGACCTCAGAGTCCAAACAGTAATGTTTCACAAAAGTGTGAAGGGACGACCAAGTTGCGGCCTTGCAGATGTCAACCACAGGAACACCCCTGGCCAAGGCCGAAGAGGCCGACTTAGCTCTGGTGGAGTGAGCTCTAATGCCCTCAGGCGGATCCTTCTTTGCCAAAGAGTAACAGATTTTAATGCAAAGAACAACCCACCTGGAGAGTGTTCTCTTGTGGACTGCCTTTCCTCTCCTCTTGCCCACGTATCCGACAAACAGCTGATCCTCCAGCCTGATATCCTTCATTCTGTCGATATAGAAGCTCAACGCCCTTTTTGGGTCCAGGCGATGTAGTCTTTCTTCCTCCTTTGAAGGATGAGGCGGAGGATAAAACGTGGACAAAGTGATTGTCTGAGCCAAATGGAAGGGTGAAACAACCTTCGGAAGGAAAGCAGCCTTGGTCCTCAACACCACCTTATCCCCATAAAACGTTATATAAGGGGGTTTAACCGATAAGGCCTGCAACTCACTCACTCTCCTTGCAGATGTTATAGCTACCAGGAATACTGTTTTAATAACCAAATACCTTAAGGGGCAAGAATGCATAGGCTCAAAAGGGGACCCCATAAGGAAAGTCAGGACCAAGGACAAATCCCATTGAGGCATAACGAATGGTTTTGGAGGATATTGATTCAGAAGACCTTTCAAGAATCTGAGAACAATAGGGGATTTAAATAACGATGGTTGGTCTGGAAGACAAATGAAGGCTGACAAGGCCGACAAATAACCCTTAATGGTAGCTACTGCACAACCTTTCTGCGCTAGAGACAGTGCAAAAGACAAAACATGTGACAGATGAGCATGTAAGGGATCAATCTGTCTCTCTCCACACCACATAACAAATTTAGACCACCTATTAGCGTAGATAGATTTAGTGGAGTGTCGCCTGGCCGCTAAGATAACATCCACTACATCAGGCGGGAGAGAGAAGGAACTCAGGTTGCCCCGTTCAATCTCCAAGCATGTAGGTGCAGACTCTGGAGGTTGGGGTGTAAAACCTGCCCCTGCGACTGCGAGAGGAGGTCTGCCCTGAGAGGGAGACGGAGCGGAGGGCACAGTGAGAGTTGGAGAAGGTCGGAGTACCATACCCTCCTTGGCCAATCCGGAGCTATTAAGATGACTTGGGCCCGGTCTTGGCGAATTTTCCTCAACACTCGAGGAATCAAGGGTATGGGGGGAAACGCGTAAAGCAACTGGTCGCACCAGGTTATCTGAAACGCGTCCCCCAACGCTCCCTGCATCGGATACTGGAGGCTGCAGAATAACGGGCAATGCGCGTTCTCCCGAGTGGCAAACAGATCTATCCGAGGAAACCCCCACATCTGGAAGATTAAACAGACTTGATCTGGATGGAGACGCCACTCGTGGTCTGCCGAGAATTGGCGACTGAGACTGTCCGCACGTACATTCAAGACCCCGGCCAGATGATTTGCCACCAAGCAAATCTGATGGTCCTTTGCCCAGGACCATAGCCGAAGAGCTTCTCTGCAGAGAAGGTACGACCCTACTCCTCCCTGTTTGTTTATGTACCACATCGTGGTAGTATTGTCCGTCAGGACCTGTACCGACTGACCACGAAGGGATGGGAGGAAGGCCTTGAGAGCCAAACGTACAGCCCGTAACTCCAACAGATTGATATGAAACACCTGTTCCTCTGGAGACCAAAGCCCTTTGATCTCCAGATCCCCCAGATGAGCTCCCCATCCTAGGGTGGAGGCATCCGTTATTACCGTGGCCACTGGTGGCGACTGCGCGAACGGCTTCCCCTGTGAAAGATTGTTGCCCGCAATCCACCACTTCAATTCCACAGCAGCATCTCTGGAGATCTTGACAGTACCTTCTAAATCTCCCTTGTGTTGAGACCACTGCCTTCGGAGGCACCACTGAAGAGCCCTCATGTGCCAGCGAGCATGCGTGACCAACAGAATGCAGGAGGCGAACAGACCGAGCAGACGAAGGACCTTGAGGACTGGAACTACCGCTCCATTTCGAAACATTGGAACCAATTCCTGAATATCTTGAATCCGCTGAGGCGGAGGAAAGGCTCGACTCAATGTTGTATCCAGTACTGCCCCTATGAACAGGAGGCGCTGAGAGGGCTCCAGGTGAGATTTGGGCACGTTCACCGAAAAGCCCAGGTCGAACAACAACTGGGTTGTTGACTGCAGATGATGCGACACAAGCTCCGGGGACTTGGCTTTGATCAACCAGTCGTCCAAGTAAGGGAATACTGCTATCCCCTTCCTTCTGAGCTCCGCCGCAACCACTGACATCACCTTTGTGAAGACTCGAGGTGCTGAAGTAAGACCAAACGGGAGGACCGCAAACTGATAGTGCTGCGACCCTACCACAAACCGGAGATACTTCCTGTGCGACTTGAGTATCGGGATATGAAAGTAAGCATCCTGCAAGTCGACAGACACCATCCAATCTTCCTTGTTCAACGCCAAAAGCACCTGTGCTAGGGTCAGCATCTTGAACTTTTCCTGTTTGAGGAACCAATTCAAGATCCTCAGATCCAGGATTGGTCTCAACTGACCATCCTTTTTGGGAATCAGGAAGTATCTTGAGTAACAACCTCGACCCTTTTCCTGCTCTGGGACCAACTCTACCGCGCCCTTTGAAAGGAGGACTTGAACCTCCTGTTCTAGCAACAGGAGGTGTTCTTCTGAACAATAAGATGGGCGGGGCGGGATGAGGGGCGGGAACTCCCGAAAGGGAAGGGCGTAGCCTTTTCCCACAATGCCGAGAACCCAAGTGTCCGTTGTGATAGACCTCCACTTGTGGAGAAAACGCTGTAATCTTCCCCCTACAGGAGAGGAGTGAGTGGGAAACGGTGGAAGCCTAAGGCTGCTTCCCCTGCTGCACCCCTCCAGAGGACGAGGAAGAGGCAGAGTGCTGTTGAGAGGCTCCTCTGGTACGGACCCCACCCCTCCCCCTCCCTCTAAATGACCTATAGGGGAGGGAAGAGGCGGGTTGCTGGAACCTCCCCCGAAAGGAAGAGGAATAAGAGCCACGCCCAAATCCCCGAAACCTCCTGAAAATTCTAGAAGAGGCAGAGGAAGAAGGAGCTTGCAGTCCTAACGATTTGGCTGTGGCTCTGCTCTCCTTAAATCGTTCCAAGGCCGAATCTGCCTTGGCTCCAAACAGTCTGTCCCCATCAAACGGGAGGTCCAGCAGGGTCGACTGCACATCCGCAGAGAACCCTGAGTTTCGGAGCCAGGCCTGTCTTCTTGCCACCACAGCCGTGCCCATCGCCCTGGCCACCGAGTCGGTCGTGTCCAGCCCAGACTGGATAATCTGGGTCGCGGCAGCCTGGGCGTCCGAGACCACATCCAAAAGACCCTGGGGAAGCTCCGTGAATGAAGACGAAATATCATCCATCAGCGCATGGATGTACCTCCCCAGAATGCACGTGGCGTTGGTGGCCTTCAACGCCAAACTGCATGACGAAAATATTTTCTTGGACTGCGCATCCAGTTTCTTGGAGTCTCTGTCTCCAGGCACCGTCGGGAAGGAACCAGGCGCTGACTTTGAGGAACAGGAGGCTTGCACCACCAAGCTCTCCGGCGTAGGGTGTCTAGAGAGAAAGCCAGGGTCAGATGGTGCAGCTCGATACCTCCTGGCCACAGCCCTATGAACGGCCGAGGAAGACACTGGCTTCTTCCACACCTCCAACACCGGATCCAGCAAAGCCTCATTAAATGGCAAGAGAGGCTCAGCTGCAGCAGAGGCCGGATGCAATACCTCTGTCAGCAAATTCTGCTTTGCCTCTGCCACCGGCAAAGGCAGGTCCAAAAAGCTCGCTGCCTTCCTCACCACAGCATGAAAGGAAGCAGCCTCCTCCGTATATTCCCCTGGAGATGAAAGGTCCCACTCAGGGGAAGTGTCCAGCCCACTGGCTGTATCCAGACCATGCAGTCCGTCTCCAGAGTCCTCAATCTCTCCCTCCTCTAGGACTCGCTGGTACTCTTGCTCTTCTAAAAGACGGAGAGCACGCCTCCTCGAATGAAGTCTCTCCTCGATACGCGGAGTCGACATGGCCTCCGCCGACGTCGAAGAACGGCGCCGATCTCCAGAAGCATCTGACGCCGCGTCCGGCGCCACAGGCAGCTTCGGCGCCGAGGCAGGAGCCGGAGGACGAGGTCTTGGAGCCGATGGACCAACCGGAGTCACAGGGCAAAATCCTGACTTCGACGGAGGGGCAACCTCCGGGGCCGAAACATCCGAAGCCACCGGAGCGGCCACCGACGCCGGCACCGGCGCCGAGCCCACATTCCCAAAAGGGAGAAAGGGCATAAAGGGTGCCGGCCGAAGAGGCGCAGGATCACCCAACGAAAAGGCCAAGGGCCCCGAAGGACCAGCCGGAGCAGCTCCTGGAGCCATCTGCTGAAAGATGGTATACATCGCATTAAGAAACGCGGTACTATCGGCTCCAGGAGTGGGAAAAGCCGGATACTGGGGTGCCTGGATCGAAGGCGACCCCGACGCCGGCCTCGACGTCTGCGACGCCGGAGAAAACACAAGAGGCTGCACCACCTCAATCACTGACGCCTGACCAGGTGAAGTCGGTGACGCCGGAGAGGGCAACGGCGTCGATGGATGCGGCGTGACCGTGGGGCTGACCTCCCAAGTCCTCCGACGCCGAGCCGAAGGTGACCTCGAATGAGACTCCTTGCTGGAGTGACGTCGTGAGTCTCTACGGCGCCGGGAGTCTCGATGACGCCGGTGAGACCTTGGCGAAGAAGACTTCTTATGATGTTTCTCCTTCTTCTTTGACTTTGCCATGAATAACTTGGCCTCGCGCTCTTTGAGGGCCTTCGGATTCATGTGTTGACATGAATCGCAAGTCGAGACGTCGTGGTCGGAGCTCAAACACCATAGACAGTCGGAGTGAGGATCTGTAACTGACATCTTGCCCCCACACTCTCGACAGGGCTTGAAACCCGACTTCCTCTGAGACATTGTTACCGCAGAGAAGACTACGCAGCAGACAATACACTGTAACCACGAAGGTAACAGTAACTCCCTCGAAGATAACCGTTTCGAATGCACGGAAAAAAGGGAACTGTCATCGGCACGTCGGCGAGGACTTCTTATTGCCTGTATGACGTCAGACGGCGTCGCGTGGGCTAGAGTGACGTCCTCGTCGACGTGCAGAGACTAGTAAGAAGATTTCCGTCAAATGCTGGCGCCATGGGAGTATTCATCAGGTGAGGAATCCACAGGTAGTTGTATCCATCAGAAATGGCACCGTGAATGCCTTCCAGAAACGCATTGCATTGCTGCATCTCTGATGCCAGCTCCTGCATGGCACACATAATGGTTGTCTGACCTACAGAGATGCTCCTCAGGAGGCCAATAGCCTCCTCATTGAGGGCAGCAGGGCTAACGGGGGCAGGAGATGAGGTGCCTGGGCGAAGGAGACGCCCACCCTTCTGGGTGAGGGGGCACGGGCTACTCGCTGGCGAGCTACTTGGAGGGTGGTGATGGTATGGGGAGTGGTGGAAGATGACAAAGAATGGGTGGGCCCAGTAGGGTCCGCCACCACCAGGGAGCTGCCATCAGAGGAGGTGTCGGAGTCACTACCTTCAGTGGTAGTTGCCTCCCCTGTGGTACTCCCCTCGCCCTCCAACCCACTGGTCCCCTTGGCGTCGGTGGACTCTGCCTCCTGGGAACATGGGCTTCAGCATCCCCACTCGTCGGTGCCTCAGCTCCCTTGCCAGATGATGCTAAAGCACACGAGGACACCAGAGCACAGAGGGGTTGGGGGACAAAACAAGAAAGAAGTATGTCAAATCAAGGTCAAACATACCGGTTTGCACACATACACTCCACCGATCCCAGGCACTAACCCCCAGCAGAGAAAATAGTTGACATGAATGTGCCACTGACTGCTAGGCATGATCCCACAGTACACTACATGACCATTCTGGCCCTCTACTCTGATATACTTTGTAATGGGATACAATGAGAGGCGATGGCAAGACAACAAATCTGCAAATCCATGAGGCTACATCTAAACCAATAGCCCCTCACAGGCCTACATTCCCAGCCATATCTACCTAAGGACACCATCCCACGGACGTAGAGGGGGGCAGGACTGCAGGGACACACCTGTCTATGGGACTGACACTACACTGCATGCACCTCATGTCACCTAACTACACTCAGCATAGTAGCATCACAATAGTGTTGGTACTCACCCACTTGTGGCTGCTGTGCTGCCTTCAAGCGCCCATACAGATCGGGATAGGCCACAGCCAGTATGCAGGCCATTAGGGGGTTCAGGGTCCTATGGGCACCTCTCCCACGTTGGGAGGCCGTCCCCAGTTGGGCCTCTCTGGTCTTCCTGGACCAGCGGTACAGGTCCTCCCATTGCTTCCTGCAGTGGGTGTTCTGCCGGTTGTAGACCCCAGGGTCTGCATTTCCTTGGCGATGGCTTGCCAGAATCCTTTCTTCTGATGGGCGCTGACCTGCATGGGACACACAGAGTAAAGAAACAGATGTCAGTGTGGGTGCCCCATACACAAATGCCATGCCATTTCGACCTGACATGGTCCATGGAGACACACATATTGACAATAGCCAAGACAACAACTGTCAGACACATTATGGGTAAGCATCCACACAGGGAACAAAAACGCCTACAGGCATCCGCCACATTCACACACATTCATGGATGTCAAGTAGCAACTTACCTGAGCCTCTGGTCGCCTATACAGCTTTGCATACAGGGGTAGGACCCCATCCACCAGCTTCTCCAGCTCCTCCGTGGTGAAGGCCGGGGCCCATTCCCCTGTAGCACGTGCCATCTTAAGGACCAGAGTCAGGACACAGCAGCTCACGCAGTGAAGTTCGTCCCTCTCAAGGTGCAGGAGTCAAGTGGCAAGGGCAAAGCAAAATGGTGGTATTTACTGCGGCGATGTGCACCGTCACCGCCGGCGGTGATCGTGATTGGCCCTGCTTCCCCATAGATGCCAATGATATCCAATGAACAGGTGCATGGCGGTGAACACTGCCTACCGCCATGACGACTAACGCCAGCGGAATGAAGTCACTTCCTGCACTACACTACTTGTAGGGCAGGGGACTGCCATTTTGCATCCACCACGCTTCATAGTCTGTTTGGGGTCCTAATTCGTGGCTCCATTCCCTTACCCCTTCATCAAGTACTGGTATGATCAGTGAACCTCCTCATAGAATCATAGTGGGAAGTGTGCCTACAATGTGATGCAATGAAACATACACACCTCACCAGACATTACCCTGACAGGATTACCATGTTCTCTGCGTATGTGTGAGGGACAATAGTGTTGCAAGTACAAGATGAATGTTGGAACAATGTCATTGCAGTGTTTGTCGCAACTCAATGTGTCTCTCTTCCAACCCCATAGGTACAGACCCACGTGGCGAGGGAGGGCCCCATCTGTTTACAGACCCCTGGTTGATCTGGCCACCATGGAGGAGCATCACATCATCATCACGTACTGCCTGAATCGAGCCACAATCCTGGAACTCTGTGCACAAATGGAGCCTGTTCTGATGCCAGCTAATAGGAATCCCCATGCCATACCTACAACTGTGCAGGTACTATCTGTGTTACATTTTCTGGCCACAGGCTCATTCCAAGTGACAGTAGGCATGGCAGCCGGGGTATCGGCTTGGCAGTTCGGACTGGACTGTTCCCATGAGGAACAGGGTCAAGACTGATTTGCATACGGCTGGGTCCAAACTGGGGTGGCATGGTGAGCAAAAGAACGATGGATTAAACCCAGATCTGTGACTGGGGGTGAGTGTTTGCATTGTTCAGCACTCCGTCCATCATCCTTTTGTGTTGCTAAAGTTGCCCTAAGTGGGAAGGGTATGCCCAGACATGGGTCCCTTGCCCACTGTGCCACTGGATTCAAGCTAGCTTGGCTGATGAAGGGTGAAACCCTGAAACCGGTCCCAGGATGCTTGTTTCCGGTCCAGGGAGGACCTGGCTTGGCAGTTCGGGCTGGACTGTTCCTAAGAGGAACAAGGTCAAGACTGATTTGCATACAGCTGGATCCAAACTGGGGTGGCATGGTGAGCAAAAGAACGATGGATTAAACCCAGATCTGTGACTGGGGGTGAGTGTTTGCATTGTTCAGCACTCCGTCCATCATCCTTTTGTGTTGCTAAAGTTGCCCTAAGTGGGAAGGGTATGCCCAGACGTGGGTCCCTTGCTCACTGTGCACTGGATTCAAACTAGCTTGGCTGATGAAGGGTGAAACCCTGAAATCGGTCCCAGGATGCTTGTTTCCGGTCCAGGGAGGACCAGGATTGGCAGTTCAGGCTGGACTGAGGAACAGGGTCAAGACTGATTTGCATACGGCTGGGTCCAAACTGGGGTGGCATAGTGAGCAAAAGAACGATGGATTAAACCCAGATCTGTGACTGGGAGTGAGTGTTTGCATTATTCAGCACTCCGTCCATCATCCTTTTGTGTTGCTAAAGTTGCCCTAAGTGGGAAGGGTATGCCCAGACGTGGGTCCCTTGCTCACTGTGCCACTGGATTCAAGCTAGCTTGGCTGATGAAGGGTGAAACCCTGAAACTGGTCCCAGGATGCTTGTTTCCAGTCCAGGGAGGACCTGGCTTGGCAGTTCGGGCTGGACTGTTCCCATGAGGAACAGGGTCAAGACTGATTTGCATATGGCTGGGTCCAAACTGGGGTGGCATGGTGAGCAAAAGAACAATAGATTAAACCCAGATCTGTGACTGGGGGTGAGTGTTTGCATTGTTCAGCACTCCGTCCATCATCCTTTTGTGTTGCTAAAGTTTCCCTAAGTGGGAAGGGTATGCCCAGACGTGGGTCCCTTGCTCACTGTGCCACTGGATTCAAGCTAGCTTGACTGATGAAGGGTGAAACCCTGAAACCGGTCCCAGGATGCTTGTTTCCGGTCCAGGGAGGACCTGGCTTAGCAGTTCGGACTGGACTGTTCCCATGAGGAATAGGGTCAAGACTGATTTGCATACGGCTGGGTCCAAACTGGGGTTGCATGGTGAGCAAAAGAATGATGGATTAAACCCAGATCTGTGACTGGGGGTGAGTGTTTGCATGGTTCAGCACTCCGTCCATCACCCTTTTGTGTTAAGTGGGAAGGGTATTCCCAGACGTGGGTCCTTTGCTCACTGTGCCACTGGATTCAAGCTAGCTTGGCTGATGAAGCGTGAAACCCTGAAACCGGTCCCAGGATGCTTGTTTCCAGTCCAGGGAGGACCTGGCTTGGCAGTTCGGTTGGACTGTTCCCATGAGGAACAGGGTCAAGACTGATTTGCATACGGCTGGGTCCAAACTGGGGTGGCATGGTGAGCAAAAGAACGATGGATTAAACCCAGATCTGTGACTGGGGGTGAGTGTTTGCATTGTTCAGCACTCCGTCCATCATCCTTTTGTGTTGCTAAAGTTGCCCTAAGTGGGAAGGGTATGCCCAGACATGGGTCCCTTGCCCACTGTGCCACTGGATTCAAGCTAGCTTGGCTGATGAAGGGTGAAACCCTGAAACCGGTCCCCGGATGCTTGTTTCCAGTCCAGGGAGGACCTGGCTTGGCAGTTCGGGCTGGACTATTCCCATGAGGAATGGGGTAAAGACTGATTTGCATACGGCTGGGTCCAAACTGGGGTGGCATGGTGAGCGAAAGAACAATGGATTAAACCCAGATCTGTGACTGGGGGTGAATGTTTGCATTGTTCAGCACTCCGTCCATCATCCTTTTGTGTTGCTAAAGTTGCCCTAGGTGGGAAGGGTATTCCCAGACGTGGGTCCCTTGCTCACTGTGCCACTGGATTCAAGCTAGCTTGGCTGATGAAGGGTGAAACCTTGAAACCGGTCCCAGGATGCTTGTTTCCGGTCCAGGGAGGACCTGGCTTGGCAGTTCTGGCTGGACTGTTCCCAAGAGGAACAAGGTCAAGACTGATTTGCATACAGCTGGATCCAAACTGGGGTGGCATGGTGAGCAAAAGAACGATGGATTAAACCCAGATCTGTGACTGGGGGTGAGTGTTTGCATCGTTCAGCACTCCGTCCATCATCCTTTTGTGTTGCTAAAGTTGCCCTAAGTGGGAAGGGTATGCCCAGACGTGGGTCCCTTGCTCACTGTGCCACTGGATTCAAACTAGCTTGGCTGATGAAGGGTGAAACCCTGAAATCGGTCCCAGGATGCTTGTTTCCGGTCCAGGGAGGACCAGGCTTGGCAGTTCAGGCTGGACTGAGGAACAGGGTCAAGACTGATTTGCATACGGCTGGGTCCAAACTGGGGTGGCATGGTGAGCAAAAGAACGATGGATTAAACCCAGATCTGTGACTGGGAGTGAGTGTTTGCATTATTCAGCACTCCGTCCATCATCCTTTTGTGTTGCTAAAGTTGCCCTAAGTGGGAAGGGTATGCCCAGACGTGGGTCCCTTGCTCACTGTGCCACTGGATTCAAGCTAGCTTGGCTGATGAAGGGTGAAACCCTGAAACCGGTCCCAGGATGCTTGTTTCCGGTCCAGGGAGGACCTGGCTTGGCAGTTCGGACTGGACTGTTCCCATGAGGAACAGGGTCAAGACTGATTTGCATACGGCTGGGTCCAAACTGGGGTTGCATGGTGAGCAAAAGAACGATGGATTAAACCCAGATCTGTGACTGGGGGTGAGTGTTTGCATTGTTCAGCACTCCGTCCATCAGGTATTCCCAGACGTGGGTCCCTTGCTCACTGTGCCACTGGATTCAAGCTAGCTTGGCTGATGAAGGGTGAAACCCTGAAACCGGTCCCAGGATGCTTGTTTCCAGTCCAGGGAGGACCTGGCTTGGCAGTTCGGTTGGACTGTTCCCATGAGGAACAGGGTCAAGACTGATTTGCATACGGCTGGGTCCAAACTGGGGTGGCATGGTGAGCAAAAGAACGATGGATTAAACCCAGATCTGTGACTGGGGGCGAGTGTTTGCATTGTTCAGCACTCCGTCCATCATCCTTTTGTGTTGCTAAAGCCGGGGTATCTCAGCCAATGTTCAGCAACATCCTATCTAATTTTCTCAATTCCTTCATGCAACACCTACAAAGTTATGTCCTGTTCCCCCAAAGGGCTGATCTCACCTCCATCAAGTCTACATTCTATGCTTTTGCGAATATCCCCCATGTGATAGGTGCCATTGATAGTACCCACATAGCCCTCATACCCCCAAGAGTAAATGAACAGGTGTTCAGAAATCGTAAAAACTTTCACTCCATGAATGTCCAATTGCTGTGTACTGCTGATCGGTCAATTACTCATGCCAATGCAAGGTTCCCAGGATCAGTCCATGACTTCTTTGTCCTGAGAAACAGCAGTGTACCACACATGATGGTACAGCTACAGGAGGACAGAGCTTGGCTCATAGGTGAGTGTGTATGACATTGGATCAGTCAGGTAGCTGACAGGGAGGCTGGATGCAAGTAAATAGTGTGTGTTTAAACCCTCTTTCGTCCACTTTTCCAGGGGATTCTGCCTACCCAAACATGCAATGGCTCCTGACACCTGTGAGGAATGCTAGAACAGATGAAGAAATCCATTACAATGATGCACATGGTGGCACTAGACAGGTCACTGAGCAGACCATAGGACTCCTTAAGGCAAGATTTTGTTGTCTCCATCTCTCTGGGGGATACCTGTGCTAAGTCCCTGACAAGGTGTGTCAGATAGTGGTGGTCTGCTGCATGGTGCACAACTTGGCTTTGAGGAAAGCTATCCCACTACTGGATGAGGAAGATGCAGTCCAACCATCCCTCCCACCTCAGAGGATGGATGAGAGTGATGGGGAAGAGAAGGGACAAGACATCAACTCCAGGACCCGGCTAATCCAGCTATACTTCCAGTGACTCTTAGCTACTGTTCTATGATGCCAATGGATTTACTGCAGTGTTTCAGGGTGACTCATGTGCAAAGTGCTATGGTGTCCCTTACCAGTGATGTGTAAACTTCATAAATGAAGGAGGAGATGGGTGTTACAGCAATGGAATGTACAGTGTGACATAGTTCAAACACTACAGTCTGTTAGACCCCCCTCACGCAATGACAACGGCATTATGATGGTAACTGGCTAATATATTTGCATTTCCATTTGATTGCTCATATTAATGAAGGACAGACATTTTGAAGGCACAAGTGTATTTATTCCAAGACACAACATCCATGAGTGATGGGACAGAGGAAGGGAATGGGCACATGGTGAACAATATACTCAGGTACATTTCCACAGCTGTTGGTAGCACAGGGGCATAGTCCATGGGGCCATTGGAAGCTGGTGATATGGCAGTGGCATGTCGCCAAGGTAGCTCAGTGCCACACAAGGGAGACAGTTTGGGTCAGAGTCACTTCCTGGTGATGGGCTTGGTCTTGGCTGGTGTTTCACAGGGATGTCTGGGTCTGAGGCCAGGTTTGCGAGGGGGAAGCTGGGCTGCAGGGGAAGGGGTGCTGGTGTCCTGTGAGTCCTCTGGCAGTGCCACCAGTCCACTAGAAGCTGCAGATATCGATGGCAGGGCATTGTTCTGGCTAGTGGAAGGGGCCTGCAGGTGGGTAGAGGACTCAGGCTGGCTGTGGTACTGGTGCTGCAGCACCGCTGCAATGGTGGCCATGGTAGCACTGAACTGTTTGCATTGCTCCATGGCCTCCTGATGGTGTGCTATATGCAGCCCGATTCTCCTCCAGCCTGGCCAGGATCTGGGCCATCCTGTCCTGGGAATGGTGGTATGCTTCCAGGACGTCAGCAATGGCCTCCTTGGCAGCAGCATCCCTCCGTGGGCCACCCCCCGACCCACTGCTCCCCTCCCACTGGCCCTAGCCCCCTGTACCTGTATCCCCTGCATTGTTCTGGCAGTCCCACTTGCACTGGGCCCTTCATCATCCTGCCTGGTGGTGGGTGGAGACCTCTGTCCTTGTGGGCAGCCAGTCCACGGCCTGGATGACACTGGTGTAGGGGCGTGTGCCAGTGCTGATGGTGGTGGCTGAGTAGTAGGGATGTCAGTGGTGTCCTGGGTGGGCTTCTGGAGGGTGACTGTCCAAGGCTGTGGGATGGCCCAGGGATTTCCTCTGTGGCCAGGCATCCCTCTGCACTCTCCTGAGTGGAGCCTTCGTCTTCAGGTGAAGGACTGGCCCTCTCTGACATCTCCGTCCGGGTGGCATGGTGGTGGTGCCTGTGTGTGAGAGAATAGAGATGGGGTGTTCTGTACTTACTTATCCCTTCCAGCGCTGCTTACGAGTTATTGGTGGTTCCATTCCCATGTGGTAACATGCAGGGTCCCTTAGTGTTCTTTTGGATGCATTTAGTGAGGTGGGGGGGGTTGCATTCTGGGTGCTGTAGTGCTCCTGCCATTTCATGCCTGTATTGGTGACTGTGCACATTGGGCTGGATAGGGGCCGGGGGAGGGTGGGGGGGCGAGTTGTGGGCATGCAGGGAACATGGGTAGGAGTGTCTGGTTGTTGTGGGCTGGGTAGGGGATGGTGGCATGGTGGTAGTGAGAGGGATGGGGTGATACATGCATTCCAGGTGTAATTGGCTTACCTGAGTCCAGTTGTCCAGGAAGTCTATTGAGGCCCTCGGGGTGCAGGATATCCAAGACCCTCTCCTCCCAGTCGGTGTATTCGGTGGAAGGAGGTGGGGGACCACCGCCAGTCTTCTGTAGGGAGATGTTGTCTTGTGATGCCATGGAGTGCACCTTCCCCCCCAGGTCGTTCCATCTCTTCCTGATGTCTTCCCTTGTGCGTGGATGGAGTCCCACAGCATTGACCTTGTTGACAATCCTCTGCCATAGCTCCATCTTCATGGCCAAGGGTGTTTGCTGCACTTGTGTCCCAAATAGCTGTGGCTCGACCCTTAATATTTCATCGCCATGGTCCTCAGCTCCCTGTCGGTGAAGAGATGCTTAGGGGGTGCCATGGTGTGTGTTGGGGGTGGTGTGTTGTGGGTGTGTTGGTGACGGTGCTGTTGTGTGGTTGTGTGTGTGGTGTGTGATAGTGTGTATGCTGTCTTTGATTTTTGGTGGTGGTTTTGTGTGTGTGACTTGTGTGCTGGTTGTTTGAGTGTATGTGTGTTGTGGTGTAGATTTCTGTGGTGCTGTTGGTGTTGCAAAGGATTGTGGGCTGTGTATCCACTGTTCTGGGTACTATCCAACCTCGCTTCTCCCAATGGGTTTCTTCGGGGTCCTCTGGGACGGGTCTTAAAACGCGAAAACTCCAACCGCAACTTCCCCATGTTATCCTCTAGACACTCACCTGAGATTTCAACTCTGCACACAGGCGCCTGGAGGATCCTACCTACTTACCTTTGGGGTTTAGCACTTCCCCAGTCCTATGGGTCCTTGGGGGGTAGTGTGGGTTGGGTATGGTTTTCACATCCCATTCTTTTAGTATATGTTTTTTTATGCCTTTACTTACCTGTTGCTAAGTATATTTTTGTATGACCATATCTCCAGTTAAGAGCTTTACCAAAGTTAGTCCTAGATTGTGTGTTATAATAAAAATATTACATATTTTTCTAACATTTGTGTGGTTCTTTCCTGTTTGTACTTCACTGCCTGACTTGTGTGGTATTTGCAATTGCTTTACACCCTCCTGGATAAGCTTTAGCTGCTCTCCACAGCTGTCCCTATGACAGCTCCGGTTGCCTAGAGCCACTGACCCTATCCTTAAGGGTTGCCTGGACTCAGTATAGGGTACGCCATATAGCCAGCCTCCTACAGTGCACCTGAGGGAACCGCTGCATTCCTGAAGTGCCCTGTCATGGTACAAAGGAACTGAACAGTGTTAGCTCCTGGTGCTAGAATCCCCGGGTAAGAGAGATAGGTGGTAGGGAAGCGAATGGCAAGATGGCTAGAACTAAAGTTGGAGGAGGAGCTGGAGGAGTCAGTCTTCTAGACAGTGCTGCTAGCTGCTTCTCTGGTCCCAATGGTAATTCCTCATTCTTAGCCCTGTAGACAATACTGCAGCTGCTTCTCTGGTCCCAGTGGTAATTCCTCATTCTAAGTATTCTAGACAGAACTGGAGCTGCTTCTCAGGTTCCGGAACTAATTCCTCATTCTAACTCCTCTAGCCAGTGCTGCTAGCTGCTTCTCGGGTCCGAGTGGTAATTCATCATTCTTAGTCCTCCAGACAGTGCTGCAGATGCTTCTATAGTCCCAGTGGTAATTCCCCATTCTAAGTCCTCCAGACAGTGCTGCAGCTGCTTCTCTGGTTCCAGTGGTAGTTCCTCATTCTTAGTCCTGTAGACAATGCTGCAGATGCTTCTATGGTCTCAGTGGTAATTCCCCATTCCAAGTCCTACAGACAGTGCTGCATCTCTGGTACCAGTGGTAATTCCTCATTCTCAGTCCTCTAGGAAATGCTGCTAGCTTCTTCTCTGGTCCCAGTAGTAATTCCTCATCCTACCTCCTCTAGACAGTGCTCCCAACTGCTTCTCAGGTGTAGTAAGGTTCCCCTAAAGGCATGGTAACCCCCCATGCCTTTTGCCTGATATCTGATGCTAACTTGACTGAGTGTGCCCTGGGATCCTGCTAACCAGGCCCCAGCACCTATGTTCTTTCACAAAACTGTACCATTGCTTCCACAGTTGGTACACCTCTGGCACACAGCTAAGTCCCTTTTAAAAGGTACAAGTGGTACAAATGGCCCTGTGGACAGAGTGGGTCCCAAGGCCTGCAGCATGTATTATGCCACCCTAATGGACCCCTCACCAAACACATGCACACTGCCATTGCAGATTGGGTGTGTTGGTGGGGAGAAAAAGGTAAAGTCGACATGGCATCCCTCCCTGGGTGCCACACCCATAAGCCACTGCCTGTGCCGTAGGTAAGTCACCCCCTAGCAGGTCTTACAGCCCTAAGGAAGGATGCACTATATCACAGGTGAGGGCATAGCTGCATGAGCAATATGCCCCTACAGTGTTCAAGTCCATTCTTAGACCCTCTATGTGCAGTGTAGCTATACTGAGTACATGGGCTGAGGGTGTGTTATTACAAACTCCTCAGCTCCATGATGGCTTCATTAAAGCTTGGGAAGTTTGGTATCAAACGTCTCAGCCCAATAAACCCACACTGATGCCAGTGTGGGATTTATTGTAAAATGCAAACAGAGGGCATCTTAGAGATGCCCCCTGAAATTCACCCAACTCTCTAATGTGTGGCTGACCGGTCAATGCCAGCCGGCGCACTACCAGACAAGTTTCTAACCCTATGGGGTGAGAGCCTTTGTGCTCTCAGGAGACAGGGGCAAAGCCTGCTCTGGGTAGAAGTGCTTCACACCTCCCCACTGCAGGAAAAGCAACACTTAGCAGTGAGGCTCAAAGGCTCCTGCCTTTAATTCTGCTGCCTCAGCACACTATAGCTAGTGGAGATGCCCCCCCTCCTAGGACCAAGCCCCACTTTTGCGAAAATTAATAAACCCCAGGAGGAGTGTCCACCCCGGCCTGGCCCACCCCTAGGGTGCCCAGAGCTGAGGTGAACCCCTCCTGGCAGAATCCTCCACCTTGTTTTGGAGGGTGACAGCAAATGGAGTAGGCACAGGAAGAGTGTAGCCACCCTCAGGGCCAGTAGCCATTGGCTACTGCCCTCTGGCCCTTGTAATGCCCCTAAATCTAGTATTGAGGGGCACCCATGAACCTTGCTCTTGAGATTTCTGAAGACCCAAAAAAGAAGAAGGACTGAAGAGCTGCACTAGCAGTAAAGGCTCCAGATGACAACTGACTTAGCCACAGCCCTACCAGGCCTGTCTGCAGCTTCAAGACTCCTGCTACAAGAAGAAGAATCATCCTGCAGGACCAGTGACCTCTACAAACCCCCAGAGGACTGCATGCCTTCCCTAAAGACCAAGTTCCCCCGAGACAACAGCCCCGTCCACAAAGAAACCTACAAATAGGTCTCCAGAGCACTATGGATCCACAAGTCCTGCCCACTCGGACACGACGCCCATGGCCCAAGACCAAGTGGCCCACTTGACCAGAGAGAGTCCCCTAGGCAATTCCAACCTTGAGTCTACCCCGGGTTGACCCCTCCTGGCTACCACGATGACGCCTGCAGCCTGAATCCAGAGGACTCACCTGACCGCGACGGGATGTGGTGAAGATACCCTACATCTAAAGGAACCCTTGCATCCGCAGCTGATGGTCCATCGACATAGAGAGGAGCCTCAACTTACATGTCCAGCCATTGGTCTTCTCTAGCCAATCCCCTGGACCATGCCTGCAGCCTCTTCAGGGGTGTGGAATTTATTAAAATATCTACTTGTCCAGTGGACAGGTTGCTTCTCAAATCTACTTGTCCTGTAAAAAGATCTACTTGTCCCTTTGGTGCCATGTAGTGTGGCGACAAATTATGGCAGCAATCTCATTATGTAAGTGCTCTGATAATAGCCTCTCTGATTATGCCAGGGCTACTACCATAGTAGGGCTTAAATACTTGCAGTTTCAATCCCTACTGTAACAATTTCCTTATTTTACCACCTTTCTGCAGATCTGCATACTGGGGCTGGAGGAAGCAGTAAGCAATAGTTCTAGGGCTGGAATGCCTTTGAGTCTGCAAACCTACTAACCTGTTTTTTTTAAAGATTTTTACCAGCTTCTCTCTAATATTTTCCCATATTAAGAAAGGTTGGACATTTACTCCTGACAATGGCAGAATTAGAACTTCTTCCAGGGTTGGGAAGAAAGTGGCTGGAGGGAAAATGAACTTTCAAATGCTCAATAGATTTTTACATGAGCAAATCTACACATCGTATTTACCCATGCTAAAATACAGTTCACAAATATTTTATAGGGTACAACATATACCATGGGTGCACTTTTGTGACTTTCTTTAAGAATTTGGGGCCACATGTAGGTAGGTTCAGATTTGCGACCTGCAAATTGCGAGTCGCAAATCCGAATGTAGGATGGTGTCCCTGACACCATCTGTGATTCGCAAGGGCTTCGCAAATGCCCACCTCATG